>NW_026652276.1:87117402-87371891 GCF_009828535.3 Hylobates moloch
TTTTTTTTATTTATTTTTCTTATTTAATTGCATTGTCCAGAAACTCCAGCACAATGTTCAATGGAAATAGCTAGCACATACTTCCTTGTCTTGTGTCCAAATTAGGGAAATAGCTTTCAATCTTTTGCCACTAAATGTGTTAGCTATAGATTTTTTATAGATATCTGTTATTATATGGAGGGACTTTACATCTATTGCTAGTTTGTTGAGTGTTTTTGCAATGAAAGTACATTGAATTTTTTCAGATGTGTTTTCTGCAGCTATTGAGAGATCATGTATTTTTTTTCCATTCTGCTAATATGATATATTACATTTATTGATTTTTCTATGTTGAACCACCCTTGCATTTTTAAGATAAATCCCACTTGATCATGGTAATTATTCATTTTATTATTCTGGATGCAGTTTGCTGGTACTTTGTGAAGAAATCTATATTCATAAGGGCCAGCTATTAGACTTAAATGATTTTTATGTAATGTATTTGTCTGGCTTCAGTATCATGGTAATATCGGCCTCAAAAATGAGAAAGTGTTTCTTCTATTTTGGAAAGAGTTTCAAAAGAATTTTTGTTAGTTATTATTTAAATGTTTGGTAGAATTTACCAGTGAAGCAACTGAGTCCTAGGCTTTTCTTTGTGGAAAAATTTTGATGATCAGTTCCATATCTTTGTTATGTTATAGATTTATTCAGATTTTCTACTCCTTCAGTCAGTGAGGCAGTTTTTAATCTTTCAAAAAAATTTCCATTCCATTTATATTATTTAACTCTTTCTTATATATTTTTATAGTTTTTTCATCATTTTCATGTCTCTAATCTTTTTAGTGATCTTCAAGTTTTCATTCCTGATTTTGGAAAAGAGTAATTTTTTTTTTTGGTTGGTCCAGGTAAACTACTTGTTTTTATTTTATTTATTTCTCCTCTATCTGTATAATTCTCATCATTTTTCTTGTTTCAGATTTACTTTACACATTTTCTGATGCCTTAAGTTGGAAAGTTAGGTTAATGATTTAAGTCCTTTTTTAGTAAGTGTTTGCACCTATAAATTTCTTTCTAAGTAATGCTGTTATGGCATCTCATAAGTTTGGGTATGTTATATATTCTTTAATTTATATCAACGTATTTCTTAATTTTCATTTGTGGTTTCCTTTTCTGCCCATTTGTTGTTTGTGTGTGTGTTGTTTAATTTCCACACATTTATGAATTTCTGTCATTTCTTTTTGTTATTTATTTCTAATTTCATTTTATTATGATCAGAAAATCATACTTTTGTGTGATTTTGCCCCTCTTAAATTCATTTAACTTGTTTTATGGCATTTTCAATATGGTCTATCCTGCAAAATATTTTATGTGTAATTGAGAAGAAACATATGTATCCTGTTATTCTTGAGTATGGTGTTCTATAGATGTCCATCGGCTATACTCAGATTATTTTATAATTCAAGGCTTCTATTTCCTGTTGTCCTTCCTAGTTGTTCTATCCACTATTGAAAATGAAGTATTAAAGTCTTCAACTATTAATGAGATATATATTTTTTTCTTTAATTCTGTTTATGTTTCATAAGTTTGGGGGTTCTCTTATACCCACAAATATGTTTATAATTGTTACATCTTCTTGATGGGTTGATATTTTATCCTTATAAAATGTCTTCATTTGTCTCTAGTAAAAATTTTTGTTATAAAGTCTATTTTGTCTGATATTAGCGTTACCACTCCTGCTATCTTTTGGCAACTAATTGTATGGTATTCTTTTCCCATCTTCTAGGTTCAAACTATTTCTTTGAATCTAATGTGTATCCCTTTGTAGACAGCATGTAGTCGGGTAAAAATTTTTTAAACCCATCTTGCCAATCTCTGCCTTTTGATTGAAGGTGTAATTTATTTACAGGTTTAATTTATTTAATGTAATTAATGATAAGGTAAAATTTATATCTTATATTTTTCTATTATATGTCTTATGTCTTCTTAATTTCTTTATTCCAACATCATTTCCTTCTTTTGTGCTAATTAGATATTTTCTAAGATACCACCTTAATTCTCTTGTAACATTTTTACCATATTATTTTGGAGTTATATTCTCAGTGTCTTTTCTGGGGTTGCAATTGACATCTTAATTTATTACAGGCTATTTCATGTCAATACTAACTTTATTTAAATTGTATATGAAATATTTGCTTCTATATAGTTCTCCCCCAAACTTGTGATTTTATTGACATACAAGTTATGTGTTTATACATTTTTATTATTGAATTTTTGTAAGTACAAGTTTGTAATTATTACTTTATGCAGTATTAAAAATATATTTATAATGATATTTAATGTTTATCTATGTAGTTACTATTATTGGTAGTTTTTATTTCTTTATCTTGATTCAAGTTACGTCTAGTATCCTTTCATTACACCCTGAAAGACTATCTTTATTATTTCTTATCAGGCATATCTGCTTGAGGTGAATACTCTCCGGTTTTGTTTATCTAAAAATATCTCAATTTATCCTTAACTTTTGAAGATGGTATTCTTGCTCGATAGACTTTTCTTTTAGTACTTTAAATTTGCATACCATTGTCTTCACAGCTTCATTATTTCTACTGAGAAATCAACAGTTATTCTTATTATAGCTACCTTGCAGATGATGAATTGCTTCTCTCTTGCTACTTGTGAGATTCTCTCTTTATCTTAGTCTTTCAACAGTTTAAGTATAGTGTGTCTAGGTGTAAACATCTTTGAATTTTCCTTCTTGATTTTTGTTGAGATTATTATATGTTTAATTTATTAGCATTACCACTCCTGCTATCTTTTGGCAATGAATTGTATGATATTCTTTTCCAATCTTCTAGTTTTAAACTATTTATTTGAATCTAATGTGTATCCCTTTGTACACAGCATGTAGTGTAGAAATGGGCATAAGCCAGTCAAAATAATTTAATATTTTTCTTCAGATTTGGAAATTTTTCACTTATTTTTTTCAAATATCATTTCTGTATTTCTCTCCCTATTCTTCTATAATTCTCATTATTCATGTAACAAGCTTGATGGTATCCCACAGGTGTCTGAAGCCTAATTTATTTTTCTGTATTTATTTATTTGTTATAATTATAATTATTTGCTTTCTTTTTCTCTCACTGGGTCATTTTAATGGCCCTGTCTTTAAATTTGCTTTTTCTTACTTCTGCCTGATCAAATCTGCTGAAGCCTCCTCTAGTGAATTTTTCACTTTAATTATTGTAGTATGCAACATTAGAAATTTTGTATAGTTTTTTTTAAAAAAACAATTGCTAGCACTATTTGTATTCTCTGTTTTGTGGGACATCATTCTCACATTTTTCTTTAAATCTTTAGAGGTGGCTTTCTTTAGTTCTTTCACCTTATTAAAATAGCTACTTTTAAAAGTCTTTGTCTAGTAAATCCAACATGTGGGCTTTCTTAGTGGTATTTTCAAGTGACTACTTTTTATTTCTGGGTAAGGACACTTTTGGTGAAAACTATACATTTCCAGAGTTCTGGAAATCATATAATCTCTACTCCTTAGGTTTTGTTATTATGACTGTTGGATGAGATACTTTCTCTGAGCTAATTCTCTAATGTCTTTATTCTTTATCATGTGTGGACATGGGAGTCTTTACTTAGCTTACTGGTCAGCTAATAGTTAAATAGAGATTTTCTTTAAATACTGGAACCAATACTTTTTCCAGTCTTTCCTAAGGGGCTATGTTTGCATTTTGGGTCATCTCTTTAAAACTCAGGAACGCAGTTGGCAATTCTTACTTAGCCTTCTTTTTCTGCTTAGGCTGAATTTCAAGGTCAGTGAGAAATGGAGGCACAGATCACGTGCAAAGGCCTGAATATATGCATAACCCTACCTATATAAGTGGACTTCCATACCCCAGAAATGTGTCAAAGCTTTTGAAATATAGACAACTTGCTTACCACATTTCTGAGATTATTTTGTTTGCCTATTGTTTGCCCTAATTGTTACTCACTGCTGGCTCAGTCATGATAGTAAACAATTGCTACTGTTTGTTATTTTCTCTAGAGAAAAGGCTATTCTCTCAAGCTCTGAGTCAGGTAAAATAAACAAACCTTCTGGATAGGATCTTCTAGAAAATTACCAAACATATCAAGGAAGGACAATTGTCTGGGTATGGGGCTTCAAGGAGATTCAATCCACTTCTGCCCCCTCCAGTGGCTACCAGGCTTTTGGTTTTCACTGTGACTGCAGGCTGTTGGTTTTCAAAGCTACTGTAAAGATGGTGCAGCAATGGGCATAAGCCAGTCAAATGGCAAAGCTCACTGTTCTTACTGTGATTCTGCCATTTTTCTTGAATGATGCACCCTGGATTGCTGCAAGCCTTTGGTTAATTTCCAGAGTTCTGTAAAAGCTGATTTTAGCCAGTTTCTAATTGCTTTTATGGAAAAGAGGATTTTCAGAGGTCCTCATCCTGGCACTCCTTCTGATGCCTGAGGACTACATTTCTAACACTGAAATTTAATATGTGTTTATAGAGATGAATTACTGAATTCTTAAAGAATGGGGAACTAGAGGCAGAGAAATAAAATGAAAAGTACAGACAGAGTGGAGAAGTAGCAAAGCATAATGTGTGAAAGCATGAGCTTTTTGAGGGCACTAGTTATAGAGGAGTTGGCCAAGGTTAGAGTTTAACTAGTTTTGTAGTACTGTGTTACGTAAATGCAGTTAACGATTAATTGTTCCTTTTTCTAGTGTGATATATCACACAGCGATAGCTTTAGAGTTATACTTTGTACTATGATATGTAGGATGCTGTGTTCTCCTTTCTATTAAAGAAGTGGTAGGAAAGGTTAAAAGTAATTAGAAGCTAAGTTGTATGCCTTTGTAATCTATGTAGAAAACCGAGATATGGATGACCACCTATAGGTAAACTTTAAAGAAAAGTTACCTTTTTAATCATGCCTAGAAAAAATTTTGATATGAATATGTAAGTTTATGCTAAAAATATTTACATCATTGAATATTTCTGAGTAAAGTAATTGTCAGCATATAATAACAATAAAAATATTGAGAGTTTTAATTCCCTATGGCAAAGAAGATACATATCCATAGTAATATAATTCATTAAAGCACAAAATCTATGAAATAAATAAGTTTTTTAATTTTCAAAGTTGTATACAAATTAAACATTTAATGTAATGAAACCTAATAATATATTTTAAAATTATTTTGGAGGAATTATTTGAATTCCTTGAAAGAATTTTGAGTGTATATATTCTTTCTCAAAAGTATTACATTTAGTGTACATTTGAAATAAAATTATATTAAATTTAGTAATTATATAAGGGCCATGTACTTGAGAAAATATATCCTGCTGACTTCTGATATTACAGTACTCAGTATTTGCTTCCCAAGTAAACTTTTTGTGGAGACAGTGTAAGAAAATGTCTCTCATAGAGCCTGCTGGCTCTTCTAAGATTTTAGGGAACAAATAATCCCACAAATATCCCTTCATAGGAGATATGTGACACAAACTTACTGCCTAATACAGAGGTAGCTCACCAGCATGTTTTTAGAGCCTACTACATGAGAGCACTGCACTTTTTCTGTTTTCCAATATTAAAGTCATCAAGGATCTACATCATGTACTCATCTATGTATTTTCAGATCCGAACTCTCCTCTTCTCACTCATGTCCCTTCATCTCTGTCAATATTATTCAAAGATATATGCCTTTTTAGCTTCTTTATCCAGTACTATCAGTCTGGTATATCGCTTCGGCTGATAAATACAGACTGTGAAGAACATACTCATTTGAGACAAGCATGAAACCTATCTTTGTTGATTTTATTTTCTCCTCCTTTCCTACTCTTCCTTTGTGAGACTGTTCTCTCTCTTTCTCTTTGTCTCTCTCCCTCTCCTTTTCCTTTGTCCTGTCCAACCCCCACCTTTCTTCTTTCCATGCTCAGTTTGTGTGTATGTTTGTGTGTGTGTGTGTATTAACACAGGCGTGCGTGCCTACTAATATTCTCTCCCATTTTCACCTTCTTGTTTTTTTAGAGAATCCAGCAAGCTATCTGAGACATATTTTCATCCCCTAAATTATTATAAAGTGTTACAGTAGGGAGCTAGTCAAGAATGCCTCTAAAACGTCTTAAGCTGCTCTTTAGAGAATTTCTCTCTTGGAGCTCACATTAGAAATGCGAGCATGAGAGCAGGTAACTTTCTCTTCTCTCTTCACTTTATATCTTGGTCAACCTTAAATACACATAGAGCTTAAGTGTAAAAGCCCGGCACCTCCTTCCAATTAGCGTTTCTGTGAGAGAGCTTTACCAGATTCCTCAAAGACCCTTTATGATGATTTTAGGGTTATCTACAAATCCCAAAGATTCTGATGTTGTGGTTTTTAGGAGGTAATGAAAAGTGTCTTTGTGCTGACTGGAATGTTTGCACAGAAAGGAGAGAGGGTTAACCACTTTGAGGCAGAGCCAAGGATGAGATTACCTGAACTCTGCTTCTCTTGAATGGCTACAAAGACAGTTGTTCTCAACAGAGCTCACAAAATAGATTACAGAATAAGAACACAGCTTTAAAATTTATTGCAAAGGTCCATCTAAATATCATAGTGAATTGTGTGTCTCAGCCACTTTTACTTCAATGTTTAGAACAGAAGATGCTGCTAATCTTTCAGTGAGAAATAAAAAATATTGTAATTGTATTTAGATAACATGAATGTTCAAATGCATCATGAGTTAGGATCAACATTCACAACTACCTTATTTGGTATACTATTTTGTATTTTAAAATTATAGAAATGCTTTAATTTGAAACAGCCTTCAAATTTTGAAGAAGACAACCTGAAACATTTACTCAGTCTAAGAAAATCAATCTAGACATTTTGTTATATGCCTTTCCAAACTTATATGTATTTATATTTTACTTTTTAAATTGAATTATTGGTAATACAGAAGAATACCTTCTTACAGTATAATAAATGAAAGAAGAGAGGGAAAAGGATATAAAGATGGAGCTAAACATCTCTTTTCTTCCTCCCCTGTACTTATCTTGTTCTCCCACTATGTTAACCAATATAAAATGATTTTTGTATATTAAAAAACTCCTCTTTATACAAAAATATATTGTATTTGTTTTTACAGATGCAGAATCATACCGTACACATCCCTTTGCAACTTTCTATTTTCACTTAGTGTGACACATGCAATTCTACAAGTCAGGACACATAATTCTGACTCAATTTCATTATAACTGCTTTGCATTATGGCATATAAGTACATATCTATGAATGAGAGCACACAAAGATGTATATTTAAATGAACACGAAAGGTATATATCATACCTCATTATCTTTGAAGGACATGTTTTTCTTTTTCTTTCACTTCTCACTTTCCTCTTATTTCTTCTGCATTTCTACCCTGACTGCCTACCTCCCAGATACATAGAAGTGAAGTGCTAATAACTTTGCATGTGGTGGTAATACAATAACCCATGGTTGGTTGAAATGTACAGTGAGTGTGAGTATAGGTGTTCGGTGAGGCATTCAGGAAAGTGGTGGCTGAGACACTTACAGCCAGAAGTATAAAGTGGCTTTGGTGGCAAAGACAGAGACTATGTATGGGCCCAATAGCACAGGCTCTATCTCAACAAGAGTTAGCTACTTACCGTCACTGCTGATAGCACAAAGTGATGCTGAGCTCTCAATATGTCAACATTCCTTGATTAAACTATCAAGCTACTGTGTGGCACACAGATTGATTATATTTGATCCATTTCCACCTGGAGGAGGCAGCAATTTGTTCTGACAGGATTGATACTTGCAAAAAAAATAAAACTTATAAAGCTCTTCCTCTCTTATCACAGTGCTCTGACAGAACCATTATCTAAGGACTTCTATATATCCCACCTTATTATCCAGAAACAGCAAACCTGATACAACAGTAACATTATGTGTTAACAGCTCAGCAAAAGGGTCAGCTTGGTGACAGTACTGTGTGAGACTGGGGAGCTTTGTTCCAGGATGTAGTATACACATTGAGCCAATCACTTGCATATTTTGCTGTATCCATAATAGCTACAATAGGGAAGCCAAGGATATGAAGTATAGGAGAGTAGAGTTTCTCTCTCTCACCATCACTCCCAGCAACACAATTAAAGAACTTGTGTTTTTCACCATTGAAATCTTAGGCTCTGCTGGATTAGAGATTCCGCTTCCTAGTTGAGGAAGACTTCCACCAAGAAGTAACTATACCACTTGGTCACTTCAAACTCCTTATGCCACTGTTCCAGGAGACAAATCAATAAATTACCAAACTCGTGGGGATGCTTGACCCTGAACACCGTAAAAATCTAGTGTTACTTCTAAAAAATTGGACTGGAGATGTATCTAGAACTTGCGGAGAGCCAGGGCATCACTTGGTTATTTTGTTCCCAGTGATTATAGTGAATGGACAATGCAGGCATTCTTGTCCTGAGAAAGGTAAGAACACTCGAGATTGAAATCTTGGTGGATAAAATCTAAATAATCAAACCAGACAATAAAGCTGTCAAAAGGCTTGCCAAAGGTGAGAAAAATCTTAAAGATCCTCAATGTGAATGATAACCTTACCACAAGCTACAAAAGTGGGACTGTAGCTCATTTTATAAACACTCTTACCTTAAATTATTTTTAAAAATTGTAATTGTTTACCACTTTGAATAGAAATCATGATAGATTAGATTTCATGGCATGCGTGAGTGCATTGTACCAGATCCCTCCTATCCATGACTTCAGATTATCTCAACCTCATTGTTCTCTTATTCCAGCCATGGTTGTAAAATACAGTTTGGTTTGTACAGGGCTTCAGCCACTTTCATACAGTTCTTACTATCAGCATCATGCCTCAGAATTATACTATCTACTTTCACTTCCCATCTTAGGCCTCTCTGTTGACTCTGTTGTAGGGGATATTGTGAGAACTCATTTATTGCTCTCACATATGCAACTATTAAGTAGAGAGGCCTTCACATCCTGTATAGTAAGTATACCTTTGACTAGACAGTGGTAGGATTTTCTGAGGGATATTCTGGGATGCATTTCCTATGGTTTTTCAGCTATTACTGTAATATCAAACCATATATTTTCTATAAAAAATAATCAATTTAGTAAAACATTTTTTGTATTGACCTTCCCCTCTTCCATGCTTTGGTCCTCCATCCTTCTCCCCTAATTCTTAGATCAAATATCCAACAAAATAGTGCAAAGTACTGGGAACATAAGCTAAGGTATCCTAGACCAAAGGTAGAGAGGGATGAAGAATGGTTGGATTTTGGATACATTCTCATTGTACGAAGAAAAATGTTGAAATTTCCCTTATGAATTCATTTTTGGTGGAGTGATGCTGATGAAAAACCATACCGGGGTGAATTTTGAGAGACTGGGGAAGAATTGGGGAAAGCAAGTACTGACAATACTTCTGAGGAATTTTGTTGCAATGTGCTCTCTTAGTTTTGTATCATCCCACTTTACCCTCCTGATGTCAACACCTCAGTGTATTATTATTTTATCTTTATCTTTACAACTTTATCTTCATATTTGCATTTGTCTATGCTGATAATCTTTAAAGTTTATTTGGCTATTATTGACCCTGATCAAACATATAAATTTTACAATCTATATTTATATTTCTGGTTAATAACTTCTCCCTTAAACCCATTTATTTGTCCTAAATCATCTGTGATTTTTATTGTTTTGTTTTTCACTTTTTGTTTTTCAGTATACTGGAAATTTCTTTTCTTTCTGCAGGTGATATAAAGTAATGGTCCATATTTATTTTCTCCAAGTTGGATAACTTTATGCCAGCATGATTTGCTGATTAAACCATCCATTTTCCTCTCCATTGAATAAAAACTTAATTTTATATTTAAAGCTCTGAAGAATATTTCTGGAATCTCTGTTTTGACTAATCAATTTATCTGGTTAAGGTAAGGTTAGACTGATAAAATGTTACACCCAATAAAACTGTAATAAAAAAGTTTATTTTCCTCTCACATAATCATTCCAATACGGATAATCTGGTTTTGAATGAGAGATCTGAACCTTCTTATTATTCAAAATCACATCCCTTCTTTTTTCCACGTGTAAACTAAATCGCTGCCATGTCTAGGTTCTTGCTGATAGACACTGATCTGAGTACAGGGAGATCTGCCTGAGTGTGTTATGTACCTGATGGAGAAGTGAAACATTGAATTTTGCTAATATGTCACTTGGAAAGAACTGAATTACAGTCACATGGCTAAGTTGAATTCCAAGGAATGTTGTGGAATGTAATTTGGCTAGGAAACCATGTGTCAAGCTATAAATTTGTTATCATGGAAGAGAGAAAGTATGGATTCGTGTGGACAACTAGAACTATCTGCTGCATATGCCCATGCCCATACAATACTGATTTGATTATACATGTTCTCACATCAAGTAAAGCAAGGACTATCTCCTTTCCTGCTTTTAAAATGTAATTTCTGGTTCTGGGTTTTTGAGGAATTGCCACACTGTCTTCTACAATGGTTGAAGTAATTTACATTTCCACCAACAGTGTAAAAGTGTTCCTATTTCTCCACATCCTCACCAGAATGTGTTGTTTCTTGTTTTTAATAATCGCCATTCTGACCAGCATGAGATAGTATCTCATTGTGGTTTTTATTTGCATTTCTCTAATGATTAGTGATCCTGAATTTTTTCATGTTTGTTGGCTGCATAAATGTCTTCTTTTGAGAAATGTCTGTCTATATCCTTTGCCCACATTTTAATAGGATTGTTTTTTCTTGTAAATTTGTTTAAGTTCTTTGTAGATTCTGGATATTAGACCTTTGTTAGATGGATAGATTGTGAAAATGTTATCCCATTCTGTAGGTTCTGTTCACTCTGATGATAGTTTCTTTTGTTGTGCAAAAGCTCTTTCATTTAATTAGATCCCATTTGTCAATTTTTGCTTTTGCTGCAATTGCTTTTGACGTTTTCGTCATGAAATCTTTGCCTGTACCTATGTCCTGAGTGGTATTGCCTAGATTTTCTTCTATGGCTTTTACAGTTTTGGGTTTTACATTTAAGCCTTTAATCCATTTTGAGTTAATTTTTGTATAAGTTGTGAGCAAGGGGTTCAGTTTCAATTTTATGCATATGATTAGCTAGTTTTCCCAGGACCACTTATTAAATACGAAATTCTTTCCCTACTGCTTTTTTTGTCAGGTTTGTCAAAGATCAGATGGTTGCAGATGTGTGGTCTTATTTCTGAGATCTCTATTCTGTTCCATTGGTCTATGTGTCTCTTTTTGTACCAGTACCATGCTGTTTTAGTTATTGTAGCCTTGGAGTATAGTTTGAAGTCAGGTAGCGTGATGCTTCCAGCTTTGTTCTTGTTGCTTACAATTGTCTTGGCTATATGCGCTCTTTTTGGTTCCATATGAATTTTAAAGTAGTTTTTTTTCTAATTCTGTGAAGAATTTTAATGGTAGTTTGATGGGTATAGCATTGAATCTATAAATTACTTTGGGCAGTGTGGCCATTTTCACAATATTAATTCTTCCTATCCATGATCATGGAATATTTTTCCCCTTGTTTGTGTCCTCTCATCTCCTTGAGCAGTGGTTTGTAGTTCTCTCTTGTTAGCTATATTCCTAGGTATTTTATCTTCTTTGTAGCAATTGTGAATGAGAGTTCATTCATGACTTGGCTCCCCGATTGTCTGTTGTTTGTATATAGGAATGCTTATGATTTTTGCACACTGATTTTGTATCCTGAGACTGCTGAAGTTGCTTATCAGCTTAAGAAGCTTTTGAGCTGGGATAATGGGGTTTTCTAGATATAGGATCATGTCATCTGCAAAGGGGAGACAGTTTGACTTCCTCTCTTCCTATTCGAATACACTTTTTTTTTTCTCTTGCCTGACTGCCTTGGACAGAACTTCCAATACTGTGTTGAATAGGAGTGATGAGAGAGGGCATTCTTGTCTTGCACTAGTTTTCAATATCACAGGTTCCACAGAGTCCCACAACAGGCTTTCTGTAAGCTGAGGGTGAAGGAGAGCCAGTTTGAGTACCAGAAGTGAAGAACTTGGAGTCACATGTTGGAGGGCAGGAAGCATCCAGCACAGGAGAAAAATGTAGGCTAGGAAGCTAGGCTCATCTCTCCTTTTCTGCCTGCTTTATATTCACTGAAAGTTGATTAGATTGTGCCCAACAGATTAAGGGTGGATCTGCCTTCTCCAGCCCACTGACTCAAATGTTAATCTCTTTTGGCAACACCCACACAGACACACCCAGGATTTATACTTTGTATCCCTTAATCCAATCAAGTTGACACTCAGTATTTATCAAGTCCACCCCTTGTCAACTTGAACCCATACACATCTCCTGAGATCATACATAATCTTCAAATAGAGACAATAATGAAGTCATAATTACACCTAACATAATACAACTATCCTTGGTACAACTGGAAATGCACCAACCCCAACCCAAATACTATTATATAAAGTTAACAATACTTAAATGTTTATATAAAGTCAATTCATCTTATGTCACACGATAAAGTAAATAAAATGAAGATATTTTCTTAGTACAAGTGTATACACGCACAAACATGTTTTTAACAAAAGAAGGAGGAAATTCTCATGACAGTTACAGTCCTCGTTTCTGCAGTTGGTCACGTGGTTGTAGCTGGTATTGATGACTACTTTCTTCTACTACCCATTCTGTATTCACTTTGCCCTCTGCAAGCACCTCAGCAGGTCATGTTTTGTTGTTGTTGTTGTTGCTGTTGTTGTTTGTTTGTTTCCTGGTGGAGTGACCCAAACCTTCTTTCCTGAAGCATCTGGGTCATTTGGAGTCCTGCCTGGATTGGGCTGTTGTAGTTTCCCACTGACCTTAATCACGGGGCATGGTAATACTAAGAGACACCCTAATGGACCTCCTGTCCATGCGTACTCTTCCCTACTTCCATTGTGGGGTAGTAGACTGATTTCATCTTAATAGTCTGTGTCAATCACTCCAGCCAACACTGTAACTCCCTTCTTAGCCTGTTGATTTAAAGGTACAAGGAGCCCAAGTGTCCAGGTGAGAATCTTAACTTCCAGTTTAATGGAATTATTGTTGGGTCTCCTGGTGGCAGCGTTCCTCCCTCTAGAACTAAGACCTCTAAGCCAGCAGAACATAATGTTGCAGGAACAGGAGGCAAAAATGTTGCCAGTGGATCACTAGGGGTGATGGCGAGTGGTGTCAGTTCCACTTCCACCCCTTGGTTCCTGGACCTGTGAATCCTGGCTATGGAAGGAACAGTACCATATATTGGACACTGCTTCCGAGCATATATGGCCATATACTTTGCCCCAGCCCTGCAAAGTATTGCCACCTAGTTGGCATGGTAGTTATGATTTCAAAAGGCCATTTCACTGTTCTATCAATCCAGCTGCTTCAGAATGATGGGGAACGTGGTAAGACCAGTGAATCCCATGAGCATGAGCCCACTGCTACATTTTTTTTAGCCATAAAGTGAATGCCTTAGTCAGAGGCAACGCTGTGTGAACTACCATGATGGTGAATAAGGCATTCTGTGAGTCCCCTGATGGTAGTCTTGGCAGAAGCATTGTGTGCAGCATAGGGAAACCCATACCCAGAGTAAGTGTCTATTCCAGTAAGGACAAACCTCTGCCCTTTCCATGATGGAAGAAGTCCAGTACAATCAATCTGTTACCAGGTAGCTGGATGATCACCCTGAGGAATGGTGCCATATTGAGGGCTCAGTATTGGTTTCTGCTGCTGGCAAATTGGGCACTCAGCAGTGGCCATAGCCTGGTCAGCCTTGGAGAGTGGAAGTCCATATTCCTGAGCCCATGTGTAACCTCCTTGCCTGTGACCATGGCTACTTTTTTCATGGGCCCATGGGTGATGACAGCAGTGGCTGGGGAAAGGCTGAGTGATGTCCACAGAACCAGTCATCCTATTCGCTTGATTATTAAAATCCTTGGCCAGGCACGGTGGTTCATGCCTGTAAGCCCAGCACTTTGGGAGGCTGAGGCGGGAGGATCATGACGTCAGCAGGTCGAGACCACGGTGAAACTAAAAATACAAAAAAATAGCCAGGAGCGGTGGCAGGCGACTGTAGTCTCAGCTACTCGGGAGGCTGGGGCAGGAGAATGGCGTGAACCTGGGAGGCGGAGCTTGAAGTGAGCCGAGATCACGCCACTGCACTCAAGCCTGGGTGACAGAGTGAGACTCCGTCTCAAAAAAAAAAAAATCCTCCTCTGCTGAAGTCACGTATTGGTAAGCACTCACATAGGATACAAATGTCTTCACGGTTTTTGACCACTCAGGGAGGTCTATCCACATACCTCTTCCCCAAATTTTGTTGACACCAGTTTTCCAGTCATGCTTCTTCCAAGTCCCTGACCATCCAGCCAAACCATTGGCCAGAGGCCATGAATCAGCATATAATTGCACATCTGGCCATTTCTCCTTCGATGGAAAGTGCCCGACCAGGTGCACTGCTCTAATTTCTGCCCACTGGGAAGATTTCCCTTCGCCACTGTCTTTCAGGGATGTCCTAGAAAGGGGATGTAGTGCTGCAGCTCTCCGCTTTCGGGTAGTGCCTGCATATCATGCAGAACCATCTGTGAACCAGGCCCTAGTTTTCTCTTCCTCTGTCAATTGATCATAAGGAACTCCTCATGAGGCCATCGGTTCAGGCTGGTAGACAGAAGGCAGGGTGGCAGAATTGGAGACCATGAGCATTTGAGCCACTTCCTAATGTGACTGACTTGTGCCCTCAGGACCTGCTCCAGCCCAATCACGTACGTCCACTTCCATTTGATGATGGAATGCTGCTGTGCATGACCCACTTTATGGCTAGATGGATCAGAAAGCACCCAGTTCATGATAGGCAGTTCAGGTCGCATCGTGACTTGATGACCCATAGTCAAATGTCCAGTTTCCACAAAAGCCCAGTAACAGACCAAGAGATGTTTCTCAAAGGGATAGTAGTTATCTGCAAAAGATGTCAAGTAACTTGCTCCAAAATCCTAGAGGCCTCCTCTGTGATTCACCTATGGTAGCCTGCCAAAGGCTCCAAACAACATCCCTATCTGCCACTGACACCTCAAGCACCATTGGATCTGCTGGGTGATATGGCCCAATTGGCAGAACAGCTTGCAGAGCATCCTGGACCTGTTGCAGAGCATTCTCCTGTTCTTGATCTGACTCAAAACTGGCAGCCATTAGGGTCACTCGATAAATGGCTCAAAGTAACACACCCAAGTAAGGAGTGTGTTGCTTACAAAATCCAAATAGGCACACTAGGCATTGTGCCTCTTTCTTGGTTGTAGGAGGGGCCAAATGCAGCAACTTATCCTTCACCTTAGAAGGAACATCTTGACAGGCCCCACACCACTGGACCCCTAGAAATTTTACTGAGGCAGAAGTTCCCTGAATTTTAGTCAGATTTATTTCTCATCCTCTGGCACACAAATGTCTCACTAATAAGTCCAGTGTGTTTGCTACTTCTTGTTCACTGGAGTCAGTCAGCGTAATGTCATCAATGCAATGGACCAGTGTGATATCTTGCAGAAGCAAAAAGCAATCAAGGTCTCTCTGAATAAGATTATGACACAAAGCCAGAGAGTTGGTATACCCCTAAGGTAGGACAGTAAAGGTACATTGCTGGCCTTGCCAGCTGAAGGCAAATTGCTTCTTGTGGGCCTTATGGACAGGAATGGAGAAAAATGCATTTGCCATGTCAATGGCTGCATACCAGGTACCAGGAGATGTGTTACTTTGTTCAAGCAATAAAACCACATCTGATACAGCAGTTGCAATTGGAGTCATCATTTGTTTAAGCTTACGATAAGCCACTGTCATTCTCCAAGATCCATCTGTCTTCTGCACAGGCCAAATAGGAGGGTTGAACAGGGATGTGGTAGGAATCACTACCCCTGTGTCTTTCAAGTCCTTGCTGGTGACACTAATCCCCCAATGCCACCAGGGATGCAACATTGTTTGTGGCTTATTTTTCTAGGTAGACGCAGCTCTAATGGCTTCCATTTGGCCTTTCCCACCATAATAGCCCTCAGTGTGGGGGTTCTGCCAGCTGCTAAGTATGTCTATGCCAATTATGCATTCTCGCACTGGGGAAATGACCATAGGATAAGTCCAGGGATGCACTGGACCCTCTGTAAGTCAGACCTGAGCTAAAGCTCCATTAATTACTTCATCTCCATAATCCCCTACTTTAACTGAAGACATTTGGGGTCTCCTTGAATCAACATCAGCTCAGAGGAAGTGTCCAGTAGTCCAGAAGCATCTGATCACTTCCCTTTCCCCAATGCACAGTTACCCGGGTAAAAGGCCGAAGGTCTCCTTGGGGAAGGATGTGATAAAGATTCACTGCATAAATTGTCGGTAATGTAGTGGGGTCCTTCCTTAAGGGGACTTGGCCTCCCATTCATTCAAGGGGTTCTGGGTCTGTAAACTGGCTCAAGTATGGAAATTAATTGAGTGGCAGTGATTCTCTGTTTTTATAATTCAAATTAGTCTTTTGTCCATTCGACCTAGAAGTGCTCTGTTTGTATAATTTAAGTAGAAATGCTGTAGGCTTCCTATCAATTTCACTTCTAGCAACACCATGATTAATTAGCCAATGCCAGAGCTCTACATGAGTCAGACTATTCTGACTGCTGCTTTGCCTTTGCTGTCCATTATGGTAGTTATGCCTACCTTGCCTTTGATGGTTGAGCGCTCCCACTTGGCCCCTGCCACCTCAGGATCCAATTATTCCCATTGTATTTAAATTTTGTAATTGAGTGGCTGCAGTTCCCACTGTTAGATCTGACAGAGAAGAGCAATTACAGGGTTCTTCAAAGATGCAGGTGCTGCCCTCACAAATTTATTTTGCAAGGCACTGGTCAAGGGTATTTCTTCTGGACCCTCCCAGCTTGGACGAGTAGGTCTAAAGTGACTAATCCACTCCACCATCCCAATCTTCCTAACCCTTTAGATCCCTTCCTTTACGGTAAACCATGGGAAATGAGGCATTTCCAAGTTGCTTACAGTGGGCCATCATTTGGATCTAATCATATAAAGCAGCCAACTTTAGAAACCCCCAAACCAATGAAAGAACTCCATCCTTAATATTCTGTTCCCCTAGAACCACTCCTGGTACCAAAATCTGTATTAGTCAGGGTTCTCTTAGAGGGACAGAACTGATAGGATATATATACACAATAGGTGGTCTGCAAGCTGAGGAGAAAGGAGAGCCAGTCCAAGTCCCAAATCTGAGGAACTTGGAGTCTAATGTTCGAAGGCAGGAAGTGTCCAGCACAGGAGAAAAATGTAGGCTGGGAAGCTAGGTGTATATCTCCTTTTTACATTTATCTGCCTGCTTTATATTCACTGGAAACTGACTGAATTGTGTCCACCAGATTAAGGGTGGATCTGCCTTCCCCAGCCCTTTGGCTCAAATGTTAATTTGAACACCCACACAGACACACCTAGGTTTAATACTTTGTATCCCTCAAACCAGTTAAGTTGACACTCAGTATTAACCATCACAAATATGGTATTGGGTACATACCCAGAGGAATATAAATAACTCTATTATAAAGATACAGGAATACACATGTTCATTGTAGCACTCTTTACAATAGCAAAGTCATGGAATCAACCTAAATGCCCATCAATGATAAAATGGATTAAAAAATGTGGTACATATACACAATGGAAGAGCAGTGATAAAAAGGAATGAGATCATGTCTTTTGCAGGGACATGGATAGAGCTGGAAGCCATTATCCTCAGCAAACAAACTCAGGAACAGAAAAACAAACACCACATGTTCTCACTTATAAGTGGGAGCTAAACAATGAGAACACATGTACACAGGAAAGGGGGAAACACATACTGGGGGTGGGGTGGAGGGAGGAAGAGCATAAGGATAAATAGCTAATGCATTTGGGGCTTAGTACCTAGGTGATGGGTTGATAGGTGCAACAAACCACTCTGGCACATATTTGCCTATAAAACAAACCTGCACATTCTGCACATGTATCCTGGTACTAAAATAAAATAAATAAAATAAAATAAAATTCCAGTGGTGAGCTACACAAATTTTTTTAATGTAATTTAATTTCAATTTTTTGGTAGTTCTTTAACATTCATTTTATTTTATTTTATTTTTTCTTTCTAACTTTTATTTTAGGTTCAGGAGTACATGTGCAGGGTTGCTATTGGGTAAATTGCCTGTCACAGGAGTTTGGTGTACAGAAAATTCTGTCAGCCAGGTAACTAGCCTAATACCCTATAGGTCCTTTTTCAATCCTCACTCTCCTCCCACTCTTCACTCTCAAGAAGTCTCCAGTGTCTTATTGTTCCCCTCTTTGTGTCCATGTGTACTCAGTGTGTGGCTCCCACTTATAAGTGAGAACATGCAGTATTTAGTTTTCTGTTCCTGTGTTAGTTTGCTTAGGGTAATGGCCTCCAGCTTCATCCATGTTGCTGCAAAAGACATGATCTTATTCTTTTTAATGGGTGTGTACTATTTCATGGTGTATATGTACCACATTTTCTTTATACAGGCCACCATTGATGGGCATTTATGTTGATTCAATTTCTTTGTTATTGAAAATAATGCTATGATAAACCTAAGCATTTATGTGTCTTTACGGTAGAATAATTTATATTACTTTGGGCAAATACCCAAAAATGGGATTGCTGGGTCCAATGGCAGTTCTATTTTAAGTTCTTTAAGGAATTCCCATACTGCTTCTCACAGTGACTGAACTAATTTACAGTCCCACCAGCAGTGTATAAACATTTCCTTTTCTCCACAACCTCACCAGCATCTCTTATTTTCGACTTTTTAGTAATAGCCATTCTGACTGTTGTAAGATGATATCCCATTGTGGTTTTGATTTGCATTTATCTAATAATTAGTGATATTGAGCATTCTTTACATGCTTGTTGGCCATGTATATATCTTCTTTTGGGAATTGTCTGTTCATGGTCTTTGCCCATTTTCTTCTAATAGTTGTTTGTTTTTTGTTTGTTGATTTGTTTCTTGTTGATTTGTTTAAGTTCCTTGTAGTTCTAGATGTCAGATGCATAGTTTGTAAACATTTTTTTACATCCTGTAGGTTGTCTGGTTAGTCTGTCGATAGTTTCTTTTGCTGGGCAAAAACTCTTCAGTTTACTTGGTTCGACCTGTCAATTTTTGTTTTTGTTGCAGTTGCTTTTGAAAACTTTGTCATAAAATCTTTGCAAGGGCCAATTTTCAGAAAGGTACTTCCTAGATTATCCTCTAGAGTTTTGTAAAGTTTTAAGTTTTACATTTAAGTGTTTAATCTCCCTTTAGTTGATTTTTGTATATGGTGTAAAAAAGGGGTCCATTTTTAATCTTCTACATATGGCTTGTCAGTTATCCCAGAACAATTTACTGAATAGGGTTTTCTTTTCCCATCACTTGCTATTGTCAGTGATCAGACAGTTGTCATAGATCAGATGGCTGTGGGTGCATGGCTTCATTTCTGGGTTGTCAAACCTGTTCCATTGGTCTATTTGTCTGTTTTTGTACCAGCACCTTGCTGTTTTAGTTACTGTAGCCTTGCAGTATAATTTGAATTCAGGTAGTGAGATGACTTGAGCTTTTTTCTTTTGCTTAGTATTGTTTTGGCTCTTTGGACTCTTTTTTGTTTCCAAATGAATTTCAGATTAGTTTTTTTTTTTTTTTTTTTTTCTGATTCTGTGAAAAATGTCACCCGCAGTTTGGTAGGAATAGTATTGAACTTTAATATTGTTTTCGGTAGTATGCGATTTTAGCAATAATGATTCTTCCTATCTATGAGCATGAAATGCTTTCCATTTGTTTGTGTCATCTCTAATTTCCTTCGGCAGTGTTATGTAGTTCTCCTTGTAGAGATCTTTCACCTCTCTAGTTAGCTGTATTCTTAGGTATTTTATTCCTTTTGTGCCTATTGTGAATAGGATTGTGTTCTTGATTTGGATCAGTTTGAACGTCATTTGCGTATAGAAATACTATTTTGTATATTAACTTGGAGTCCTGAAACTTTGAAGCTTATTAGAACTAGGAGCCTTTGGGCTCAGATTATAGGGTTTTCTAGGTATAGAACGATATAATCTCTGGAGAGATAGTTTGACTGCCTCTCCTCCTATTTGGATGCCTTTTATTTCCTACTTTTGCCTGATTGCTTTGACTAGGACTTCCAGTACTATGTTGAATTGGAGTGGTGAAAGTGGGCATCCTTATCTTGTTTCAGCTCTCAAGGGGAGCACTTCCAGTTTTCACGTGTTCATCATATTGGCTGTGGATTTGTCAAAGATGGCTCTAATTATTTTGACTTAGGTTTTTTGAATGCCTTGTTTGTCGAGTGTTTTCAACATGAGAAAGAATGTTAACTTTTATTAAAAGCCTTTTCTGTGTCTATTGAGATAGTCCTGTGTTTTTTGTTTTAGTTCTGTTTTTATGATAAGTCATATTTATTGATTTGTGTATGTTTAACTAATCTTGCATTTCTGGGATAAAGCCTACTTCATTATGGTGGCTTTGCTTTTTTATGTGCTGTTTGATTTAGTTTTCTAGTATTTTGTAGAGGATATTTGCATCCATGTTCATCAAGGACATTGTCCCGAAGTTTTCTTTTTTTGTTATGTCTCTGCAAAGTTTTGGTCTCAGAATGATGCTGGCCTCATATAATGGTTAGAAAGGAATTGTTCCTCCTCTATTTGTTTTGGAATAGTTTTAGTAGGATTGGTACCAGCTCTTCTTTATGTGTCTGGTAGAATTTGACTGTGAATCCACCTGGTCCAGGGCTTTTCTTATTTGTAGTTTTTTGTTATTGTTGTTACTAATTTAATTTCAGAACTTGTTATAGGTCTGCACAGGGTTCTGTTTCCTTCCTGGTTCAATCTTGAGAAGTTCTGTGTTTCCAGGAATTTATTCATTTCTTGTAGGTTTTCTAGTTTGTGTGCATAGAGGTGTTCATAGTCGTCTCTGAGGCTTTTTGTATTATGTGGGGTTGATTGTAATGTCACCTTGTCCTTTCTGATTCTGTCTATTTGGACCATCTCTTTTTGTTTCTATATTAGTCTAGCTAGTGGTTAATCATTCTTATTTATTCTTTCAAAAAACAAACTCCCGGATTTATTGCTCTTTTGTTTGTGTTTTCTCCTTTCCATTTCATTTAGTGCAGTTCTGATTTTGGTTATTTCTTTTCTTCTGCTAGCCTTGGGGTTGGTTTGTTTTTGTCTTTCTAGTTCCTTTAGGTGAAATGTAATTTTATTCCTTTTATGGCTATTGTGAATGGGATTGTGCCCTTGGTTTGGCTCAGTTTGAACATCATTTGTGTATAGAAATGCTGCTGATTTTTGTACATTAACTTTGAGTCCTGAAACTTTGGTGACTTTAATTGGAGACCTTTCTAACTTTTTGATGTGGGTGTTAAGCACTATAAACTTTCCTCTTAACACTGCTTTAGCTGGATCCCAGAGATTCTACTATGTTTCATCTTTGTCTTCATTATTTTCTAATAATTTCTTGATTTCTGCCTTAATTTCATTCTTTAGCCAAAAGTCATTCAGGAGCAAGTTGTTTAATTACCATGTAATTTTGCTGCTTTGAGAGATCTTCTTGGTATTGATGTCATTTTTTATTGCACTATGGCCCAAGATTGTGGTTTGTGTGATTTTGTGTTTTGGGATTCTTTTTTTAAATTTGTTGAGAATTGCTTTTTGGCCAAGTCTGTGGTCAATTTTAGAGTATGTGCTATGTGCAGATGAAAAAAGTGTGTATTCTGTTGTTGCTACATGGAGTGTTCTGTAGATGTCTCTTAGGTCCATTTGACTAACTGTTGAGTTTAGATCCTGAATACCTTTGTTAGTATTGCACCTTGATGATCCGTCTAATATTGTCAGTGGGGTGTTGAAGTCTCTGACTACTTTTGTGTGGTTATTAGTCTGTTCATAAATCTCTAACAACTTCTTTTATCAATCTGGGTGCCACAGTGTTATTTGCATATATATTTAGGATAGGTAAGTTTTATTGTATTGAACCCTTTATAATTATGTAGTGCCCTTCTTTGTCCTTTTTGATTGTTGTTAGTTTAATGTATGTTTTGCCCGAAATAAGCATAGCAACCCTGATCCTTTTTTCCTGTTTGCCTGATATATCTTTCTCTATCCCTTTACTTTGAGCCTATGGGTATCCTTGCATGTGGGACAGGTCTCCTGAAGGCAGCATACAGTTGGGTATTGCTTCTTATCCAACTTGCCACCCTGTGCCTTTTAAGTGGGGCATTTAGCACAGTTACATTCAAATTCAATATTAATATTTGAGGATTTGATTTTGTCATCATGTTGTTAGCTGGTTTTTATGTAGACTTAATTGTGCTTTAAGTGTCAATGATTTTCATACTTAAGTGTGTTTTTGTGGTGGCCAGTAACTGTCTTTTGTTTTCATGTTTAGTACTCCCTTAGTAAAAACCATACGTAAGGCAGGTCTGGTAGTAATAAATTCTCTTAGGATTTACTTGTTTAAAAAGGATTGTATTTCTTCTTTGCTTATGAAGCTTAGTTTAGTGGGATATGAAATTGTTGATTGGAATTTCTTATCTTTTTCTTTTTTTTATTTTTGAGATGGAGCCACATTCTGTCACCTAGACATACCACCATGCCTAGCTATTTTTTTTTTTTTTTAATTTTTGGTAGAGGCAAGGTTTCACCATGTTGCCCAGGCTGGTCTCGAATTCCTGAGCTCAAGTGATCCACTCACCTTGGCCTCCAAAATGGGAATTTCTTTTATTTATGGATGCTGAATATGAGCCCTCAATTTCTTCTGGCTTTTAGGGTTTCTGCTGAAAGATCCACTGTTACACTGATAGGGTTCCCTATATAGGTGCCTTTTCTCTCTACCTGACTTTAGTATTTTTTATTTCACAGTGACTATGGTGAATCTGATGTCTATTTGTCTTGGAGATGGTCATCATGTATTGTATCTTGCAAAGATCCCTGAATTTCCCAGGTTTCTGTGTCAACCTCTCTAATGAGTTTGGGGAGATTTTCATGAACAAGACCCTCAGATATGTTTTCTAAGTTGCTTACTCTCCTTCCTTTTCTTTCAGTGATGCCAGTGAGTCACAGATTTGGTCTCTTTACATAATCCTATATTTCTGAGATTTTTTGTTAATTTTTTAAAATACTTTTTTACTTTACTTTTGTCTGACTGAGTTAATTCAAAGAACCAGTCTTCAAGCTCAGGGATTCTTTCCTCAGCTTGGTTTATTTTGCTGCTAATAATTCTGATTGTTTTATGAAGTTCTTGTAGTTAGCTTTTCATCTCTGTCGGGTCACTTTTGTTCTTTCTTAAAACAGATACTTTATCTTTCAGCTTGTGTATTGTTTTACTGGATTCCTTAGATTCCTTGGATTAGATTTCAGCTTTCTTCTGAATCTCGATTTTTGTTGCCATCTAAATTCTGTATTTTACATCTGCCATTTCAGCCACTTTATTCTGGTTAAGAACCATATCTGGGGAGCTAGTACAGTCATTTATATGTAAGACAACATTTTGGCTTTTAGAGTTGCCGGAGTTCTAGCACTGGTTCTTTCTCATCTGTGTGGACTGATGTTCTTTAACTGTGGTGACATTTGAATACCATCAGTTGGCTTCATTTCTAGATGTTTGTGGAGGGCTGAAGCTTTGTGTAGGGTCTTTATTTGTGGCTGAATTATTGTCATTGGTTTCACAAGGAGGAATATTAGCCAAGCTTTTTTTTCCTGTTGAAGTTTGTGCTGTGATCCAGTAGATGGAACTTACATGTAATGTCCATTAATAGGCTCTTGCTGATCAGTGCTCCTCCTCCATATTTCCTCACATTTGCAGCTGTGCTACCTCTCAGAGTTCTGAGAGTGGGGGCTGCTGGCACACTCAAGTGCTGGCCACAGATATTGGCTTGGCACTCCCAGGCTGTGCATGGTAACCCCGGGGTGAGCTCAGGCTTTCTGTTCCCTCCCCAGCTTGGGGGCAGCAGGAGTGGTGACCTTGGCAGTGGCAGCAGCAAGGGTCTTAAACTTGTCTCTGGGGGTTCCACCACAGGAAAACACAGAACTGCTGCTAATCTAATCTGAGTAGCGTAGCTGCATTGCAGGCCCAAGCCAGAGAGCAGATGGGAGGGCTCATGGTGAAGACAGTCTGGCCTCTTCTGTGTAGGGCGGTCACAGGGTGCTGGAGTTGCAATTAAAGCACTCTGGCTCTGCTCACTCCCAGCCCAGTGGCAGAAAAGGAGGTACCACTATGGTGGCAATGGCAGAGGGGCTGTAAGTTGCCTCTGGGAACTCCACCCCAGAGAGATACAGAGCTGCTGCCAATGGAATGTTCAGCTGGGGATGGGGCTGTTGCACTGTGGGCCCAAGCTGGGGGCCCAGCTTGGTGAAAAGCAAGAGGTTAGGGGCCCAAAGGGAAGAGACACTGGGCTCCTCTCCACAGAGCAGCTGGGATGTGCTGGGGGTGTGAGCAAAGTGATCAAGGTCTTTGTTCCTTTTCCAGCCCAAGGGCAACAAGGGTGACACCATTGCAGTGGCAGTGGCAGAGGGGCTATGGGTTGTCTCTAGGGATTCTATCCCAGAGATATGCAGGCCCTCTACTGACTGAAGTGATCAGGCATGGGTATGGTGGCTGTTCTGGGGGCCAAGATTGGGTCAAGACCTCCCCAGTGAGGAGTAGCAGGGGCAGGGAACCATGAGGAAAACAGTCTGGCCACTTTTCTGTACAGCTACCGAGGTGATAGCTCTTGTGCTCATTGCTCCCTTCCCAGCCCGAAGGCAGTATGGGCAGGGACTGTGGCAGTGGCAAAAGCTATAGACCTCCTAGTTACCCCTAGGAGCTCCATCTTAGAGGAATGCAGAACTGCTATAGTCAAATGCTGAGGTTGGGGTGGGGTGGTTGTGCTGGGGTCCCAGGTCAGTGAGCTTTGCCTGGAGTGGTGCAACAGAGGCAAGGTCTGCAGTCTGTCTGCTCCTCAGCACTGTGCATGCAGCCCCTTTCCTGGGGTCATGTGAGAAAGCCTGACCTCACTTGTTGGTGGAACTACAGCAGCTGGAGTCAGGGTGCTCAGGGACCCAAGATCCCTGAGTTTCCACATGAGTCTGAGCAGCAGCTCTGTCCAGACTTTGCACAACTCTCCATGTCCACCTGGAGGCCCTGTGGGGAGGGGAGAGAGGGACTCTCCTGTGTTCTGGACTGATAAGGTCCATGGCAGAAATGTGGGTCCCTGGGGGCTCTCATTCACTCACCCTTTCCCCAGAGTGGGGAGCCTCCCTTGGCTTTGTGCCAATCCTGGTGGGAATCTATCCTGACTCACTCATCTCTGCTCTCCTTGGATCACACTGCTTCTCTGATGAATCCCCTAGGCAATCCAATTGAAGAGCTCATGTTTACTGACCACTGTGTCTCCTCTCTGTGAGAGTGGCACACACCATGCATTACACACACACAGACACACACACACCATGGAATACTACCCAGTATTAAAAGGGAATGAAATAATGGTATTAGCAGCAACCTGGATGGAGTTGAAGACCACTATTCTAAGTGAAGTAATTCAGGAAGGAAAAATCAAATATTGAAGGTTCTCACTTATAAATGGGAGCTAAACTATGAGGACACAAGGGCATCAGAATGATATAATGAACTCTGGGGAATCGGGGGAAGGGTGGGAGGCTAATAAGGGATAAAAGGCTACACATTGGAGACAGTGTACACTGCTCAGGTAATGGGTGCACCAAGATCTCAGAAATCACCACTAAAGAACTTATCCATGTAACCAAAAACCACCTGTTTCCCAAAAACTATTGAAACAAAATGAAGAAAAAAATAGCTGGAATAAATGTATCTACTGTAAAAACCTATGTGAACATTTCAATTGATGCTGAAAAAATATTTGATAAAATGTAACATCCTTTTATAATAAAAGCTCTCAAAAAACTGTGTATAGAAGGAACATACCTCAACACAATAAAAGCCATATACAACAGACCCACAACTAGAATCATACTAAATGGGGAAAAACTGAAAGCATTTTCTCTAAAATCTGGAACCAAACAAGGATGCCCACTTTCACCACTGTTCTTCAACATAAAACTGGAAGTCCTAGCTAGAGCAGTCAGACATGAGAAAGAAATAAAGTGCATCCAAATTGGAAAAGAAGAAGTTAAATTATCTTTCTTTGCAGATGTTATGATATTCTGTTTAGAAAAATTATTAGAACTGATAAACAAATTCAGTAAAGTTGCAAGATACACAAAATCAATGTACAAAAGTCAATAGCATTTATATATGCCAACAGTGAACAATCTAAAAATGAAATCAAGAAAGTAATCCCATTTACAATAGCTATAAGTAAAATAAAAGACCTAGGAATAAACTTAACCAAAGTGAATGATCTCTACAATAAAAACTATAAAACACTGATGAAAATAATTGAAGAAGACACAGTAAAATGGAAAAATATTCAAATTTCATAGAGAAGAAGAAGCAGTATTGTTAAAATGTTCATAGAAGAAGAAGCAATATTGTTAAAATTTTCATACTACCCAAGGCAATCTACAGATCCAATGTAATCCCTATTAAAATACCAATGATATTCTTCACAGAAAAAGAAAAAATCTTATAATTTATATAGAACCACAAAAGAACCCGAATAGCTAAGGCAATCCTGAGCCAAAAGAACAAAACTGAGGTTCTTTTTGCAAAGAGGTTTGTAACCCATACAGCACAGTAGTGGCATAAAAACAGACACAAAGACTAATGGAACAGAAAAGAGAGCCCAGATATAAGCCCACACATCTACATTGAACTCATTTCTGACAAAGGTACTTATAACATACACTGGGACAAGGACAACCTCTTAAATAAATGGTAGTTGAAAAACTGGATTATCCACATGCAAAAGAACAAAATTAGAGCCCTGTTTCTTGCCATATTCAAAAATGAAATCAAAATGGATGAAAGACTTA
Organism: Hylobates moloch; assembly: GCF_009828535.3. NCBI lineage: Eukaryota > Metazoa > Chordata > Mammalia > Primates > Hylobatidae > Hylobates > Hylobates moloch. Next base: position 87,144,425 of record NW_026652276.1, read on the forward strand.
AATCTAAGAGAAGACCTCAAACTGTGAAAATACTACAATAAAACATTGGGGAAACTTTTCAAGACATTGTTCTGGGCAAAGATTTCTTGAGTAATATCCCTCAAGCACAGACAACCAAAGCAGAAAAGGACAAATGGAATCATATCAAGTTAAAAAGCTTCTGTACAGCAAGGGAAACAATCAACAAAGAAAGAGACAAACCACAGAATGGGAGGAAATATTTACAATATATTCATCTGACAAGGGATTAAACACCAGAATATATAAGGAACTCAAACAATCCAATAGGAAGCAATCTAATAATTTGATTAAAAAATGGACAAAAAACCTGAACAGATGTTTCTCAAGAGAAGACGTACAAAGGGCAAACAGGCAAATGAAAAGGTGTTCAACATAACTGGCCATCAGGGCCATCAGATAAATGCAAACCAAAACTACAATAAGATATCATGTTCACCCAGTTAAAGTTGCTTATATTTAAAAGATAGTTAATAACAAATGCTAGCAAGGATGTGGAGAAAAGGAAACCCCCGTACATAGTTGGTGGGAATGTCAATTAGTACAATCACTATGGAGAACAGTATGGAGAGTCCTCAAAAAATTAAAAATAGAACTGCCATAAGATCTAGCAATCCCACTGCTAGGTATATAGCCCAATGATAGAAAATCAGTATATCAAAGAGACATCTGCACTTCCATGTTAATTGCAATGCTATTCACAATAGCCAAGATTTGAAAGCAACCTAAGTGTCCATCAACAGATGAATGGAAAAAGAAAATATGATACGTATACACAATGACGTGCTATTCAGCCATTAAAAAAACAAGAGCCTATCATTTGCAGCATGGATGGAACTGGAGGTTGTTATGTTAATTGCAATAAGCCAGTCACACAAAGACAAATTTTGCATGTTCTCACTTATTTGTGATAGCTAAAAATTAAAATAATTAAACTCATGGAGACAGAGAGTAGAATAATGGTTACTAGAGACTGGGAAGGGTAGTGGGTAACAAGGGGATGGTTAATGCGTACAAAAAGAATAAATAAGATTTAGTATTTGATAGCACAGCAGAGTGATTACAGTCAACAATAATTTATTATACATTTTAAAATAACTAAAAGAGTATAATTAGAATGTTTGCAACAACAAGAAATGATAAATGCTTAAGGCGATGGGTACCCCATTTACCCTGATGTGATTATTATGTATTGTATGCCTGTATCATAATATCACATATACCCCATAAACATATATACCTACTGTGTACCCATAAAAATTAAAACAAAATTAAAATTTAAAAAATTAAAAACTAAAAAAACAAAAAATAAATAAAATTAAAAAATAAAAAAGCGTAACTTATGTATAAAAGAGATAAACTAAAAATAAACTTAAATATATATTACTTTTCATAAGAGAAAATATACAGTAAAAGAATGGTGGTTTTCAATATATTATTTTCTGAATCCAACTAACAATAAAATAAAGACAACTTAAGTGGGTTTTTAAGTTATTTTTCCTTAATTAATTTTCCAAAGAGAATAAAACTTCAAGTTTTCAAGTAAAGAAAGTAAGAAGTTGAAATAGCAAAGAGCTATCTCTCAGTTTTCCAAAGATTAAGTGGAAATTGTGTATATTAAACATATAACTATGTATATTTTATGTATATGTACATGTGTATGTCAGATAGTTATATTGCATAGGGTAAATGATTATATAATCCTTGGTTTGTCACTTATATGTCCCTCTATTTATATTCTGTTTGATCATATATTGATAACAATATGTCTATAACTTATAAAAAGACAAGGGTTAGGTTAGCTGAATCTCTCAGTACTATCTGTCGACTCAAAGTAAGAATTCCAAATATCATGAAAATACAGGCATGGTGAATATATAATACAATATAAAGATAATAGAAAAATTGCCTGTGTCATTTGTGTTTGCACTTTCCAATGAACTGAATTCATTAATGGAAAACATTTGGTAAATTAATTTTTAATCAGTGTATTATGTATGCAATTTTCATGGAAAATATTCTCAACAAAATTATAGTTCCAGATTTGTGAACATATCAGGATTGGGAGAGACTCTAAAAACACTGGAATTTCTTTGAATTTTGATAGGCATAAACCAGAAATTGTTGACTTTGTGAATTCTAAACATAATGGTCATCTATAATTTTTATTCTGTGTAGAATATGTTTGCAAAATGAGGCCAGATCTGGCTTTGAGATCCAGCTCCAACCATAGTCATTAGACATATAATTTCAGGAAATTTACTTAAGTTTTTGAGCCTTACTTTTTTTGATCTACAAAATTTGGAAAATATACCAATCAATTCAAGTTTTTTTATGAGAATCAAGTGAGTTGGTATATGAGAAAGAGCATAATTATAAAAATTTACAAAAATAATATTTAAAAATTATATCTATAAGGGCATAAAACTTTGACATGAGGAAATTATCTCATTACTCAGAAGGAATATAAATGTAGAGATAGAAGTCACCCAAATATGATTATCTTCCCATTCCCATATTCTTATTTACTCTCTCCTGTCATTAAAAGTCAGGATCTTTTAAGTGTAGAGACTTCCCTGAGTCTTTCAATACTAAATAGCAAGCAGAATATGAAGGATAAAAGGGGATGTCTAACTAAGACAATCAAATTGCATGTGTGTGTGTGTTTGAATGCTGTTATGCATGTGTTTGAGCACAGTACATAATATCTATTTTAAACTTTTATTTGGCTTTACAGCTTTGTCCTACGTCTCCAGACAAATAACTTCCATATATCAGAAACTTACAAGGGAGAAGTTACATAAATTTGAGCAAAATTTAAAATAAATTACAAAAGTCATATGAAAGTAAAATAAATATAAATGCCTTTGATATTATTTAGAACCCTTTCTCAAATAAACTCTTGGATTAAAAGAAAATAAATTATTTTTTCAAAATGAAAAATATTTAAAATAAACAAATCTTTCATCCTCTTCCTTCACCTTCTGATTCTTCTCCTGTTACTCCTTAATATTATTACTAATGATAATTGCACTAATTTGTAGTAAAAATAGTAATAGCAATTATTATTTCTTTGTTTTGGGAACATTCAAAATCCTCTCTTCTAGCGTTCTGAAAACATATAATGAATTTTTATTAATGATAGTCATCCTACAGTGCTATGGAATACTAGAACTTACCCCTTCTATCTAGCTGTAATTTTGTATCCAACAACCATCCTCTCCCTTCTCCTTCCCTGCCTCTGGTAACCAGTAGTCTACTTCTATGAGCACAACTTTTGTGACTCCCACATGAGTGAGAATTTATGATTTGTATCTTTCTGTGCTTCTCATACTTCACTTACGTAATGTCCTCCAGTTCCATCCATGTTGCAATGAATTACAGGATTTTATTCTTTATCAGGGCTGAATAGTGTTCAACTGTGTGTGTGTGTGTGTGTGTGTGTGTGTGTGTGTGTGTGTATGTGTGTATAACATTTTCTTCATCTATCCTTTGATAGACATTTATGTTGATTTCATATCTCGGCTATTGTGAATAGAGCTACAATAAACACGGGGGTCCATAACTCTTTGAAATACCGATTTCCTTTACTTTGGATAAATACACAGTAGAGTGATTTCTGGATCATATGGTAGTTTTATTTTTAGTTTTTAGAGAGTCTTCATACTGTTTTACATGGTGACTGTACTAATTTTTATTTTCACCAGCAGTGTATGAGTTCCCTTTTTGCCTTGAAATGATACTTACTTACATTGTAAATATGTGTTGAAATGTCTCCCTGTGTTTCATAATATGTACAATTTTTAGGTGTCAATTACAAAATATATCTATATATGTATATAATGATCAAATCCATAAAGACAGATATCTTAGTATCTAGTAGACTTGAAAACCACAGGAACTGGGAAATATTAAGTTTTTAAATTTTCATTCAATTAAATAAACTCCTCTATGAAGAATATGAAGAACAGCTATCATTTACTTTGAACCTACAAGGCAACACTATAATTTGCAATTCACTTATAATATTTGTAATTTTTAAATGATAGCTGTTATAGAAATTATCAGAGCATCTTTAAATCAATGGGGTAATTTTTATTTCATGTGTGATATGTTTTAATATGATATTAATATATCTACCAAGATGTTAGAAATCAGAATAGTGGTTACCTTGAAGGTTAATGACTAGGAAGAAGCAAGAAAAGTCTTCTTGATGCTGGTAATGTAATATTTATTGATTGAGGCAGTGATTTCACAGGTGTCTTATTTTGGGAAAATTAATATTGCTTCACATTTATTATTTGCACACATTTCTGTATTGTGGAATAATATAATAGTAACTTCCCCCCAATTAGTACCCATTAATATCTTCAGATCTTTTCTTGAATGATCTATTCCAAATCTATAATCCACTAAGTTAAGTTGGGTTGTCTTTGACCAGACAGATGATGAATGGTGCTTTCCCACTCAATGTTATTTTTAATTGTGAAGAGCTATTGACAAGTTTAAGAACACCAACATCTAGAAAGGGTTAGCTAATCAATATATGTAATGTGGGTCATTGGTTATTATTTAATGCTAGTGATTATTCAGTGTTCTTTGTCCATTGCCTTATGTAAAAACAAAATCATTTAAAAACTGGAAGATGAAGTGTAATCTCCTCTAAAATACTGCAGTCTATCTTTATTTGTGTGGCATGCTTCTGAGAAATGATCACTAGCTCTGGTGACCAAACCTATCTGTCAAATTCTAGTGTTTGTCATCTTGATCAGATTACTACATTATTTTTAAGTTGAGTATGCTCATATGCCTGCTTATAGGGTAACACTAGCAGACCTCTGGATTCTCCTTGTCTTTTAACATTCAATGTATTTTATTTGTATTTGTTCTTGAATTTCTGACTATTCTAAAACAGAGATATAGACCAATGGAACAGAACAGAGTTCTCAGAAATAATACCACACATCTACAATCATCTGACAAACCTGACAAAAACAAGAAATGGGGAAAAGATTCCCTATTTCATAAATGGTGCTGGGAAAACTGGCTAGCCATAAAGTAGAAAGCTGAAACTGGATCCCTTCCTTACACCTTATACAAAAATTAATTCAAGATGGATTAAAGACTTAAATGTTAGACTCAAAACCATAAAAACCCTAGAAGAAAATCTAGGCAATACCATTCAGGACATAGGCATGGGCAAGGACGTCATGTCTAAAACACCAAAAGCAATGGCAACAAAAGCCAAAATTGACAAATGGGATCTAATTAAACTAAAGAGCTTCTGCACAGCAAAAGAAACTACCATCAGAGTGAAAAGGCAACCTACAGAATGGGAGAAAATTTTTGCAATCTGCTCAACTGACAAAGGGCTAATATCCAGAATCTACAAAGAACTCAAACAAACCTACAAGAAAAAAAAAACAACCCCATCAAAAAGTGGGCAAAGGATATGAACAGACACTTCTCAAAAGAAGACATTTATGCAGCCAACAGACAATGAAAAAATGTTCATCATCACTGGCCATCAGAGAAATGCAAATCAAAACCACAATGAGATACCATTTCACACCAGTTAGAATGGCAATCATTAAAAAGTCAGGAAACAATAGGTGCTGGAGAGGATGTGGCAAAATAGGAACACTTTTACACTCTTGGTGGGATTGTAAACTAGTTCAACCATTGTGGAAGACAGTGTGGTGATTCCTCAAGGATCTAGAACTAGAAATACCATTTGACCCAGCCATCCCATTACTGGGTATATACCCAAAGGATTATAAAACATGCTTCTATAAAGACACATGCACACGTATGTTTATTGCAGCACTATTCACAATAGCAAAGACTTGGAACCAACCCAAATGTCCAACAATGATAGACTGGATTAAGAAAATGTGGCACATATACACCATGGAATACTATGCAGCCATAAAAATGATGAGTTCATGTCCTTTGTAGGGACATGGATGAAGTTGGAAACCATCATTCTCAGCAAACTATCACAAGGACAAAAAACCAAACACCACATGTTCTCACTCATAGGTGGGAATTGAACAATGAGAACACTTGGACACAGGAAGGGGAACATCACACACCAGGGCCTGTCATGGGGTAGAGGGAGGGGGAAAGGATAGCATTAGGAGATATACCTAATGTAAATGACGAATTAATGGGTGCAGCACACCAACATGGAGCATGGATACATATGTAACAAACCTGCACGTTGTGCACCTGTACCCTAGAACGTAAAGTATAATAAAAAATAAAAGACTTTTTCACAGAGACAACTGAAGTCATTGGACTGACCATCATCTTATCATCACTTTTATACATGTATCTTAAGTGATCCAAAGTATTTTTTATTTCCTGGTACAACCAGAAGGAACTCAATATCTCATGTAAAATCAGCCTTTATGACTCTATTCTAGACTTTGTTTTTTACATTTTCGGAACTCAATATCTCATGTGAAATCAGTCTTTATGACTCTATTCTAGACTTTGTTTTTTATATTTTCACAGGAAGTTATTGCCATCTGCTATTCTTTCTATTTCTTGTATACTTGTCTTATCTATTGGTTCCTTCTGATTAGTTTTTAAACAGGTTTTGTTTCTCCTGCAAAAACAAATAAAGTGAAAAAATCCTTCACTCTTTCCCATATTTGTTTAGTGTAAGATTTGATCTATCTTCCTGATACATTAAAACTTCTGGAATAAATTCTCTATTAAAAATTTCATTTGTTTACATTCCTCATTCTTTGTAGTCTGTTGTTTATTCCTATTGCCAATGTTGTCATTAATCTTCATATTAATAATTCCAAGGATACATTTGAGATTTCTTCTTCCTTATTTTCTGAGAAGCATTTGACCCTCTTGAAAACATTCTTTGGTAACTACTCTTCCATTGCATTCTATGTGAGAACATTCTCCCAATCTTCCAAAATCTTTGACAACTCCTTCTCACTGTCTTTTGCTGGCACCTCCTTCTCCTCTACATTCTTCTTATATGTTGGAATGTTTTAAACCTGTATTCTAATTCCCATTTCTTCTTTTACTATTCAATCTCCAGGAGATTACATATAACTTGAATCATGAATGAATATCAATATTATCATTTATAGTACAGCTTCTTGAGTTCTAGTCCCAATAGCCTCTTCTGTATCATAATATTGATGGTTCACAGCTCTCCAAATTCAGTAAGATTAAATTGACTTCATTATCTTCTTCCTATTATTTCTCTTTTATGTTGCCTTTATCCATCATGTTCCTTTTAAAAACTGAGTCACTTTGTATTGTTTTTCCTTGCATCTGTTAATTCTCCTCATAATATAATCTTCAGATCAAAGACAGGATGATTATTATAAAAATGCAAATCTGATCATAATTCTTCCCTGGTTTCTCTAATCATCCCAGTCCAAGTAATAATTGATGATCATATTTACACAAGTCTTGAGGCTTTTTAAAATTTAAAGATAAGTAACCCCTTAACATGTTTAAACAGAAATGAATATGTATATGCAACATTAAATGCCAGAAGACAGAAAAGTTTGAAAGTAGTTGTTATTCACGTATGAATATTATAAAAATATTTAATTGAGCAATAGCCCAGAAAATATACCTCATGTCTTTTCAAAATAACATGTTAATGATTTAATACAGCTAATTGAAAGATAAGATTAGAAAAATCTTCATATTAAAAAATAACTTTGAATAAATATATTAAGGATTAGAAAACTCTTAGAAATACATATAAAATAAAATATTGTTAAGGTAAAAACTAAGATGAAAATTAAAATGTATATGAAATTTTTAAATAAAATATTCTAAATTGATTTAAGATAAAAGACATAGAGCACACTAAGCTGCACCTCCCATGTCCCCTTATAGGGAGGACTTGTTTTAGCAACTGACAGCAGAGAGCCTCTAGCTGCAGAGGGCAGCCTTTTATGAAGGCTTGCACTTCCCAAGATTGGATACTCTAATCTTATAACAGATGTATGAGACGGTATAAGGACAGTCATTTTGGTGCAACATAGGACAATTATAAATATCATATATCATATATCCTCCAGAGTTCCACATGGGTTGTCTAAGATGGTATGTCAAGCCTGCATCACACTTCAACTTCTCCACCTACTCAGTCCTGCTTCCAACCATGCCTTCCACAAGTGTTGATCCCTAAGAAATATCCTGCATGCTAAAGTCTGTGTCAGCATTCAATTTCAGAGAATACAACAGACAAAAAATGATCAGCCACGGTTATTTGGAGATAGAAGCACTTTCACTTTTTGTTTACACTTTCATTTTACACATTTTACAACAAGCATGTATTTTGTTTTTCCTTTTTACATGTAATCTTATGAAGAATTACATAAGTAGCATCTCCTATTAATATGAAAAAAGTATAAAAAACGTAAAAAACTTTAAGCAGAAATGCAACCACTTTAAAAAGAATGCAACAACTTAGTAATCACAATGACCAATCTCATTTGACACTTTGAACAAAAAGATATCAAACATCATCAACAAAAATAGCTATAAAGAGCATGTTGTCTAAAAAAAGTTATGTCAGTTCCTTCAAAGGTGTGTGTCATTGAAGAATCATGGACAAAATTGCTTTTGTTTTTAAAGAATGCAAATAGAAATTAATAAATTAAGCATCTAATCCATAAAGTTAGGCAAAAAATGGAAAGAAGAAAAAAACCACGGAAAAATTAAGCTACTAAATTTAAAAAAGTAAAAATAATTATAAACTTAATGCCTAAAATGTAGATGTGGTACATGAATAAAAGTCATTAGAAAAAAAAATGTTAACAAGCATGTGACGGACATGTAAAAAAGATTATAACTATGCATATAATGTGAATTTAAACTAATTACTAACTTACAACCATGTGCTAATGTGGAAATCTCTAAGGAACTAATGGAGTGGAGAAAATATAAATTATTAAAATTAATTTGAGAGAATGTTACCCAAATTACTTTTGATGAAGCTGAGTATTATTTGAATTTGTAAATAATCATATTCAGAAATTATACCAATTTTAGATATTTCATGGGAGTGATTCATTACAAAATTTTAAGGAATATTAATTTACATATCATTTACTCCATAGGGTAGTTAAAAGGAGCTAATTAATTAATTAATTTTAAGATGTTTTCATGGCCTTAATTTAAAAAAACTTTATCAGCAAAAGATAAAAAATGGAAAACTACTGACAAGTCACATTTATGAATATACATTTATTAAGCATGCTAGCATCTATACTAATTACTTTACATGCATTTAACACCCTCAGCCATCTAAAAGGGTAGGATATTTTATAATCATCTCATTACCCACAAAGATACTAAGACTTAGCAGGTTTGGACAAGTAGCTTATGAATACAAGGTTAAACTAGGAAAGAAATGGGATATAAATTCAGATTTTTCCAACTCTACACTCAAACTATGAAGTTCTACAACCTACTCACTCAAAAGTTATAAATATAATATTAAAAATATCCAGTTAGAGTATTAAAAATGATGAAGTCATCAAATGTGCTATTTTCTACAGATGAAAAAGGATAATCCAATATTCAGAAATGTATTCATGTAATTCTTCACATCAATAGTTCAAAAAGGAGAAAAACATGAACTCCTCTCAAAATATGCTAAGAAGGTAATTGGATATATTTGAAATTTATTTCTAATTTATTTAAAAATGCTACCATTCTTTAAAGTTATGAATAGTCGAGATTACATTCTGGTGAACAGGCATGTTTTTAACCATGAGTTTTCTAGCACTTGGCAAATAGCTGGTTATTATTTGCTTATATCAGTCGATATTACCTACAAAGATAAAAAATAAGTATAATTCCTATTAAAATTCATAATCTTTGTATTCTCATATTTGTCATTTGATACCTAACCAATACATGAAAAGAAAAACCAAAACTATAGGAAAGGAAAACAGCAATATCATCACTCACAGGTGATACAATTCTTATCCTGGCAAACCAAAGTAAGTCAACTGAACGATTATTAGGATAATCAAGAGAGTTCAGTAAAATGGTTATAAAATAAATATTCAAAAATTAAGAGTTCCTCAATGAAAGTAATACCATAGAGAAATATAATAAAAAATTTGTCATAGTGAATAGAAAAAATGAAAATTCAAATTATTTAATAACTATGTGTAGGTCCTGGAGAAAGAAAACCATGAAATTTTAATGACAAACATATATACATTTATATATGAATGTACATATTCACATATTCAAATGTACTCATATATACATGCACATATATGCATACATTCACTGACAAATACACATACATACACATGTGTATAGGTATTGCTTACCCTTGTTGAACTATGTATTTATTTTTAGATTTTATATATTCATATATTTATTTTTATGTTTGTAAATTATTTACATTCATTTATTTATATTGTTTTTAATGAGAGGATATATCATATCCTTAGTGAAAAGACTATTACAGAGATGGTGTCTTTCCTTGAAATGTTTTATGAGCTTAATTCAACTTTTTAACAATCTTTCAGGCTGGCAAAAGACTTAAAAGATTAATAATTCTCAGCACTGGAAAACATTTGCAGAATTACACACTCTTACAGACTAAACATGAAAGTATAAACTGGTATAGCCTTTTTGCAGAATACCCTAAAGTTATTTACCAATTTTTTTTTTTTTTTCGGAGACAGAGTCAGCTTTTGGCTCTTGTTGCCCCGGCTGGAGTGCAGTGGCACCATCCCGGCTCACTGGAACCTCCGCCTCCCAGGCTCAAGTGATTCTCCTGCCTCAGGCTCCTGAGTAGCTGGGATTACAGGCGCCCACCAAGCGCAGCTTATTTTTGTACGTTTAGTAGAGATGGGGTTTCATCACGTTGGCCAGGCTGGTCTCGAACTTGACCTCTGGTGATCAGCCCTTCTCGGCCTCCCAAAGTGGTGGGATTACAGGCGTGAGCCACTGAGCCCGGGCTATTTACCAATTTTTCAGCAAATAAAGAATGGATCTTTACCCAGCAACGGTACTTTTAGTAAACTTAGACATAGCTGCTCAATTGCACAATAGATTAGAGAACAGGGATAGTTTGGGGCTTCAGTTTGTGGGCTGGAGAAAGAAAAATTCATACTTCATACTATTCCCATATTTATTAATGTCTATATGCAAACACATATTTGCATACAATATGTCTTTTTAGGTTAACAAATATAATTCAGTATTTGCATAACAAAATGAGCACTGGTGGTAACAGAAATGGTGATTTAGAGGAAACACAAAAGGAATTTACTGAGAACCAAAAATAATAAGTATTGAAACAATCATGAGGGCCTCTTTGGAAGTGATTATAAATGATCTTTTAAAAATATTATATGAAGGAGGATGGGCGCAGTGGCTCAGCCTGTAATCCCAGCACTTTGGGAGGCTGAGGCGGGTTGATCATGAGGTCAGGAGATCGAGACCATCCTGGAGAACACGGTGAAACCCCATCTCTACTAAAAACACAAAAAAATTAGCCCAGCATGGTGGCAAGTGCTTGTAGTCCCAGCTACTCAGGAGGCTGAGGCAGGAGAATTGTGTGAACCTGGGAGGTGGAGCTTGCAGCAAGCCCAGATCGCGCCACTGCACTCCAGCCTGGGCTACAGACCAAGACTCCATCTCAAAAAAAAAAAAAGAAAATTACATGAAGGAAATTTAAATTGTATTAGTAAGTAAAAGAAGCCAATCTGAAGAGGCTATATAGTATATGATTCCAAGTATATGACATTCTAGATGAGACAAAAATTAGAGACAGTAAAAAAAAATCTGTGGTTACCAGGAGTTAGGAGGAAAAGAGGGAGGGAGGGAAGGAGGGAGGGAGGGAAAAATAAATAGGTGAAACACAGGGAAATTTGAGGTCAGTGAAAGTACTTTGTATGTACTATAATGTAGATACATGGCATTATACATTTGTTCAAACCCATAGAATGCACACTACGAAGAGTAAACTTGACGTAAAATGTAGAGTCTGGGTGATAATGATGTGCCAATGTAGACTAGTACCTCTGTGCTAGGGAGTGTTGATAATGAGGGAGGCCATGTATGTGTAGAATAGAAAATATATAGAAAACTTCTCTACCTTCCTGTCAATTTCATTGTTAACCAAAACTCTTCCAAAAAATAAAGTCTATTAAAAAATAAGTATGCAATATCTGTGACTCCTTTGCTTATAACACTCATGGCTCATCATTTTACTAAAAGCAACAGCAAACCTCCTTATGTTGCCTTCAAGGTCCTACTTAATTTGTTCTTCAACTCATCTCTTCAACCTCATATTGGATTACTGCACCCTTTTCTCACCCTGCTGTGCCACATGACCTTCTTACTTTTCCTCAGACATGCCAAGCACTATTCTTCGCATTTGTTCTTTTCTCTGTCTGAAATGCTCTTCCTTTTTCCCTCTCTTTCTTCTGCTAAACAGATACATATATCACTTTCTCATCCAGAAATGAGAACTTTTCAAACAAGGTGTCCTCCAGCAAGGCCTACCCCTGACCATGCTATTTAAAAGTAGAACGTGTTTCAGTTCAAAGACCTCAAGGGGAGAATATACCTGGCACCTTATAGGAATAGCAAAGAAACCACTGTGACTTCAGAAGAAAGAAAAAGTAAATCATTGTTATTTCTTGATGATGGGGATTTGGGCATATATTAGCTGTGTCTTTATGTTTTCCTCTATCTTTGCAATTTTCCGTTATAAGAATGTATTATCTAAATAATTGAAAAATTAGAAATATGATGAAGAAATAAAAGTTAAATTGGTAGTAAATTAGGTCACCCCAGAACTTAAGAGCCAAATATGTGAATGACCTATATACAAGTGTGTGTTGCAGCCTCTTTCTTCTTACTGTAGATAAATGTTTCTAATGGTGACATATCACTAAGCTCTCCTGTGAAATTAGTGCCTCCTTCTTCTTCTGTGACTGCGTCTTGAGCCTTATGCCTCATTTGCCCTGTAAGCCTTCTTGGTCCTACCTTAGAGTATTCTGGGCCAAAAGAACTGGGTAGATCACACCAGTGTTCTATGCACCATTGATAACATTTCTAGTAATCAGAAAAAGTGTTTGAGTTTGAAATACCTAGGTATCTCTAATTTATATTTCATTATAGTTCTATAGTGTGTAAAGCAATTACCTCTTAATGTGTTGATTGAGTGGACAATGAATTCAAGAAATGACTATCTGAATGAATCAGTCTTTATTAGATATAACATCAAGTCATTTTTTAAAATATAAACTATTAAAATTGAATATGTATGAGGTTTTCCTGAATATTAAAAATATATCTCTATTAACACAGCTTATAGTTAAATCTCTACATGGAATAATATTTGATAGAGTAGAATGAAAGTATTCGGATACAATATGGTTGAATGATTAGACATTTTACTAAGCCTTTTTAATATAAATTCTTCCTCAGAGCTAAAGCTAATCATTAAATATTATAATGATTATATAAAAAGTGATCACCATACCGTACATGATTTTTTGCTTTATAATGTCTTTACCTATTAACGTTAGACATAAGATATCAAAAGACAATGGTAGCATTAGGTCTTTGCAGTACTTTATAGGATAAGCTCATCACCATTTTGAAGAGATAACATACCAAAACATCCAGCCTATTCCAGAATAAAATGCAATTATCTTCATGCAACATTTAAAGAAAGAAAACTATTATTTGAATAAAACTTGGTTTGAGTGAGAAATGAGACACCACACAATGAATAAAAGATCAGTGCTGATCACTAGAGAAGGTAAGTCAATATGTAGGAAATGGGTTTATGAAGACACATTTGAATATATACCACAGAATTTAACAGATTTCACACAAGAAATAAATTAATTACTGTCCCTGTCAGGGCCATTAAAATTTTTTTTTCTTAAAATTGAAAATATATATGAGGATACTGAATATGGCCTTTGCGTGTAATTGGCCAGAAAAACATGTGAGGAAAAAAAAGAGTAACTTTGGATTTGTTCAATTTGTGTTTGTTGACTAGAGGTAAAACAACACTACTGATTTTCTTCTAATCTCCTCATTGAAGTCTTTGTACTGATTAATCTCCCAGAATAAAATATTAACTAGAATGGCATTCTTTCCTTTATATGTCACTATTTCTCATCACACAGCTCATATACTTGAAATCTCTTCCTGAGAAAATTCAACTGCATTTTTTTTTCAAAATTAATCCTGAGGTAAGTTTCTTTGCAAAAATAAGACAAATAATAATTGCCATGAGAAAAAAGACATCTTTATGTTAGATTTTACTTTCTAACTTAGAACTACACTTAATAACTTTTTTCTCTTTAAAAAGATATTCGTATAATAGTGCTAAATTTTGATCATACTCTATGTAGTGTAGTGCATTGTACTAAAAGCTGGACAATACTCTTAATCTCTTCTTTTGATAATAAAACCCTCAAAACGCTTAACGTAGGGATTCACACATAGGGTTTAAAATTTCTGAGTAGATGATTGCTATGGGCTAAATTGTGTTTTCCCAAAATTCAAATGTTGAAACCCTAACCCTTCCAATGTGATAATATCCAGAGATGGGACTATTGGGAGATAATTAGGTTTACGTAAGTTCATAAGGGTGGAAGGGTGGGGCCCTCATGATGGTATTAGTGCCTTTATAGGTAAAAGGAGAAAGACCAGAGTTCGTTTTCTACCACATGAGGATGCAGTGAGATGTCTGTCCAAAAACCAGAAAGACAGCCTGCACCAGGAACTGAATCAGCTAGCTTCTTAATCCTGGACTGCACAGCCTCCAGGACTGAGAGAAATTATCTGTTGTTTAAGGCATGCAGTCTATGGCATGTTGTTATAGCAGCCTGAGCTAATACAGTATGTATAAAATAATTTGTCAAATTGTATTATGTTATGAAGAAAAAATGAGGGCAAATGAATTAAAGAGTGCTACAGAAGGGCATGAGGTTTTTTATAGAGCATAATCAGGGAAGGATTCACATAACCGGGGCAAAGTCATGAAGGATATTTGAGCAGAAGTATGCATTTCTAGGAAAAAGTCAACACAAACTGAGAGAAAAGCATGCACAAAGTCCCAAAGACAAGAATGTGTTTGTGAATTCTGGGACGGAAAACCAGAAAGATATGTGGTGAGAGATGAAGTGAGGAGCAGAGAGGGATTAGTGATGTGGAACCTTGTGCACCATTGAAAAGTTTTACTCAGAGACAAGGGAAATCACTAAATGGTTTTGAGCAAAGGAGTAACAGGATCTTATCTATGGTTTTTCATTTATTTTTTTTTTTTTTGAGACCTAGTCTCGCTCTATCATGCAGGCTGGAGTGCAATGGTGCGATCTTGGCTCACCGCAACCTCCGCCTCCTGGGTTCAAGCGATTCTCCTGCCTCAGCCTCCCAAGTAGCTGGGACTACAGGCGTGTGCCATCACACCTGGCTAATCTGTGTATTTTTAATAGGGACGGGGTTTCACCGTAATGCTCAGGCTGGGCACGAACTGCCGACCTTCTGATCCACCTGCCTCGGCCTCCTGAAGTGCTGGGATTACAGATATGAGCCACCTTGCCCAGCCTTATCAATGTTTTAAAAGTATCACTGTATTTTTGTGTATTGAATTGACTGTAGAGGAACACAAGTACAATTAGAGAGACCAGTGACTTTTGAAAGAGTTCAGCCAAGATTCCACAATGGTCTAGATCAGAGTATCAACAGTGGAAGTGATTGGAACTTTTTGGATGTATTTTGGAGAGCTAACAGAACACCATACTTATGCCAAAAACCTGAATTGGCTTCCTGTTATACCATGGTCTGCAAAAACTTACAGGTTTGGTTCCCTGGCTCCTTCTCCCACCTAAGTTCTGCTACTTTTTTTGTGAATGCCCTCTAGTGAATCAAATCTATTCACAAACATCATGTCTTCAGAAACATCATGTCCGCAGAGAAGTTTTCTCAGAATACCCTACCTTATCCTAAATCCACCTACCTCATTTCACTCTCTTCTTGCTTGGATTTCTTCTCTTCATAGCACTTATAAATACATATCCATTCTTATATTATTTGTTCATTTATTCATCATCTGCCTCCCCTTTAAAAATATAAGCATAATAGAAAATACTATATTTGAAACAGACATGAATAAACTTTACATCAGCTTGACATGAAAATTGCTATTACTCTTAGATGCTGATTATGTTATACACTGCTGAAAAAGAATCTAAAATCTTACAAATATTTATTGAATTCTATATTCATTTGCAATTTGTGTTCCATACCTTATTCATTATGCTGCTTTCCATTGATTAATTACATCTTAATCATAAAATGTAAGAAAAACTTATTAAGCCTACATGTCATATCTTTTCTTACATTTATGGTCTCATATTAAAAAAATGAAATTTCGATAAAAACAGGGTTATGTAATCATGTGATTGTTTTATTACATTAGTGACATAATACTATAAATGTGCTTTTAGCAAAAATCATGTTCTTTTATTTTTAAATCAATTCAAAAAGTTTACTGAATTCCTAATATATATGAGGCCATCAAGCTAGACAACATTCCCACCCTCAAAAAGCTTATAGTCTAACTGTGGATCGCATATTGCTATCAATCTGGGAACAGTTAACAGCTTAATATTGAGACTTCTAATAAACACAACATGTCTCCATTTATTTGGTCTCTAATTTCTTTAATCAGTGTTTCATAGTTTTTAGCACACACATGTACATACTTTATTAGATTTATACCTAAGTGTTTCATGTTTTGGTGGTTTTTTTTTTTAACTTTTAAGTTCAGGAGTACATGTGCATGTTTGTTATATAGGTAAACTTGTATCATGGGGGTTTGTTGTACAGATTATTTCATCACCTAGGTATTAAGCCTAGAACCCATTAGTTACTTTTCCTGACACTCTCCCTCCACCTACCCTTCACCCTCCAGTAGATACCAGTATGTGTTGCTCCTCTCTATGTGTCCCTGACATCTCATTATTTAGCTCCCACTTGTAAGTGAGAACATGTAATATTTATTTTCTGTTCCTGCATTAGATTGCTAAGGATAATAACCTCCAGCTCCACCCATGTTGTGGCAAAAAAGATGATCCCATTCTTTTTATGGCTGCATAGTATTTCATGGTGCATATGTAACACATTTTCTTTATTCAGTATACCATTTAGGTTGATTGCATGTCTTTGCCTTTGTGAATAGTGAATATGTGTGTATGAATATACGTGAATATATGTGTGCATGTGTCTTTAGAATAGGATAATTTATATTCCTTTGGGTGTATACCTATTAACAGTCATGGGATTGCTGGGTCAAATGGTATTTCTGTTTTTAGGTCCTTGAGGAATTGTAACACTGTTTTCCACAATGGTTGAACTAAGTTACACTCCCTACAACAGTTGTATAAGTTCCTTTTTTTCTCTACAACCTCACTAGCATGTGTTATTTTTTGACTTTTAAATAACAGGCATTCTGATTGGTGTGAGATAATATCTCTTTATGGTTTTGATTTGTATGTCTCTAACGATCAGGGATGTTGAGCTCGTTTTCATGTGCTTGTTGTCCTCATGTATGTCTTCTTTCAAAAAGTGTCCATTCGTGTCCTTTACCCACTTTTTAATGAAGCTGTTTATCTCTTGTAAATTTGTTTCAGTTCATTACTGATGCTTGATATTAGACTTTTGTTAGATGCACAGTTTGCAAATATTTTCTCCTATTCTGTACGTCATCTGTTTACTCTGTTGATAGTTTTTTTTTTTTTCGTTGGAATTGCTTTTGGCATCTTCGTCACAGAATCTTTGCCCATTCCTGTTCCTGTGCCCAGAATTGTATTGCCTAGGTTGTCCTCCAGTTTTTATAGTTTTGGGTTTCACAACTAAGTCTTTATTCCACCTTGAGTTAATTTTTGTATATGATGTAAGGAAAGGGTCCAGTTTCAATCTTCTGCATATGGCTAACCAGTTATTGCAGCACTATTTATTAAATAGGGAGTGAGTCCTTTTCCCATTGCTTTAAGTCAACTTTGTCAAAAATCAGATAGGTGCAGGTATACAACCTTATGTCTGGGCTCTCCATTGTGTTTCATTGGTCTATGTTCCTATTTTTGTACCAATACCAAGCTGTTTTGGTTACTGTAGCCTTGTCATATAGTTTGAAGTTTGGTAGCATGCTTCCTCCAGCTTTGTTCTTTCTGCTTAGAATTGCCTTGGCTATTTGGGTTCCTTTTTGGTTCCATATGAATTTTAAAATAGTTTTTCTAATTATAGGAAGAATGTATTGATAGTTTAATAGGAATAAAATTGAATCTATAAATTTGGAGAGTATGTCCATTTTTATGATATTGAGTCTTACTATCCATGAGCATGGAATGTTTTTTGCATCATCTCTGATTTCTTTGAGGAGTGTTTTGTGGTTTTCCTTGTAGAGATCTTTCATCTTCCTGCTTAGCTGTCTTCTTAGGTATTTTATTCTTTTTGCAGCAATCGTGAATGGGACTGCAATACTGATTTGGCTCTCAGCTTGACTGTTGTTTGTGTACAGGAATGCTAGTAATTTTTGCACATTGATTTTATTTCCTGGGATTTTGTTGAAGTTGTTTATTAGCTTAAGAAGCTTTTGGGCTGAAATTGTCGGGTTTTCTAGATATAGGATCGTGTTGTCTGCAAACAGGGATAGTTTGACTTACTCTTTTCCTATTTGGATGCACTTTATTTCTTTCTCTTTCCTAATTGCTCTGGCTAGGACTTCCAATGCTATTTTGAATAGGAGTGGGGAGACAGGGCATCCTTGTCATGTGCCGGTTTTCAAGGGGAATGCTTCCAGGTTTTTCCCATTCAGTGTTATGTTGGCTGTGGGTTTTCATTAGATGGTTCTTATTATTTTGAAGTCTGTTCCTTCAAATACTTAGTTTATTGAGAGTTTTTAATATGAAGGGATATTAAATTTTATCAAAAGCCTTTTCTGCATGTTTTGAGATAATCATGTGGTTTTTGTCTTTAGTTCTGATTATTTGGCAAATCACATTTATTGATTTGTGTATGTTGAACCAACCTTGCATCCCAGTGATAAAGCCTACTTGATCGTGGTGGATAAGCTTTTTGATGTGCTGCAGCATTTGGTTTGCCAATATTTTGTTGAGGATTTTTGCACCAACGTTCATCAAGGATACCGGCCTGAAGGTTTCTTTTTTGTTGTATCTCTGCCAGTTTTTGGTATTAGGATGAGGTTGGCCTCATAGAATGAGTTAGGGAGGAGTCCATTCTTTTCAATTGTTTGGAATAGTTTCAGTAGGAATGGTACCAGCTCTTCTTTGTTTATCTAGTAGAATTCAGCTGTGAATCTGTTCAGTCCAGGACTCTTTTTTCTGGTTAGTTGGCTATTGCTGATTCAATTTTGGAGCTCATTATTGGTCTGTTCAGGGGTTTAATTTCTTTCCGGCTCAGTTTTGGGTGGGTGTGTGTGTCCAGGAATTTATCCTTTTCTTCTCAATTTTATAGTTTATATGCATAGAGGCATCCATAATACTCTCTGATGATTATTTGTGTTTTCTGTGGGGTCAATAGTAATATCCCCTTTGTTACTTGTTACTGGATATCATTTGCTAATAGTTTATTGTGCATTTTTACATGTATGTTCTTAAGAAATATTGGTCTGCAATTTTGGTTTCTTATCTTTTTCCCGGTTTTGGTATCAAAGCAATGCTGGCCTCATAACAAGATTAGAAAATCTTCACTTCTCTTCTATTTCCTGCAAGAGATTGTGTTGAATTGGTATTTTTTCTTTCTTAAATATTTGGTAGAAGCCACCAGTAAAGTCATGTTGGCTTGAAGTTTCCTTCGTTTGAAGGATTTTACCTACAAACTCAATTCCACAAATCCTTATATAACAATTTAAACTATGTATTTCTTCTACAGCAAGCTTTTTTGTTTTGATTGTTTGAGACTTTCAAGGTTATAACATTTCATTGAAGTTGTTGATTTTATGGTATTTAAGTTGTTCATAATATTTATTTCCTTATTATTCTTTCATTGTCTGTAATATCTACAAGGAGATTCTGCTTATCTTCTTGATATTTTGACAAGAATTTCTCTTTTTTTAATCTCTCTTTCTTTTTTCAGACTCTCTTTCTCTCTCTCTCTCTCTCTCTCTCTTCAGTCAAGATGGCTGAAGGTTTATAAATTGCACTGATCTTCTCAAATAGCCAGCTTTTTATTTGACTGGTTTTCTTGTTGATATTCCCCATTTTCAGTTTCATTAATATCTTATACATTAATTACTTCCTTCCTTCTACTTGCTTTCTGTTTAACATTATCTTTTCCTACATTCTTGGAGTGAAAACCTTATACTATTGATTTAAAATCTCTTTTGTAATTTATATCTGGATTTTAATTATATTAATTATATAATTATATATTTCATACATAATTAACACAATATATTATTATGTGTTCTATATAATAGCATATACATTGTATGAATACATATATGTATATGTAATTTCATATAAATATATAATAGTTATACCATTTAATTTAATTACCTTTACTTCTAAGTACTATTTTAGCTGCTTCCGCTACATTTTCAAATGTTTTATTTTTCTTAAATCCCAAATATTTATAATTTCCCTTATGACTTCATCTTTAGCCTCTTTTAATCAAGAAATATGCTAATTTCCAAATATTTCAGGATTCTCTAGTATCTTTCTGTTAATGATTGCTAGTTCAATTCCATTTTAGTCAAAGAACACATTTTGTATTATTTCAATTTATATTATTTTCTTTTAAGTTTATTTATTTTCCAGCATATACTTACCCTGATGAATATGTCATATGCACCTGAAAATAGTATGTATTCTGCTGACTTTCTGTAATCATTAATTAGGCCAATTTGATTTACACTGTTGTTTTGGTCTTTTATAACTTTAATAGTTTTCTGTCTACTTTTTCTATTGATTATTTATAGAGAAGTGTTGATATCACCAATCATTATTTTGATTTTTTTCTGTTAATTTCTACTTTTACTTCTATCAGCTTTTGCTTTATGAATTTTGATGCTTTTTAGGAAGTACATTTACATCTAATATTACTATCTCTTCTTGCTGAATACACACTTTCATCATATTGTAATGTCCCTCTTTATCTCAAATAATAAGACTTGTTTTGAAATATTGAAGTATCCACCCCATCTTCTTTTTACTGATTAATGTTTGCATAATACATTTTCTTCATACCTTATTTTTACTTGTCTTGATTTCTATACTTAAAGTGAAACTTTTGAAGGCAGCATATAATTATGTCTGGCTCCTTCCTAACAACGCCTTTCTTTTAACTGGTTTGTTTAGACTATTTACCTTTAATATTATTACTATTATGGTATATTTTTGTCTATCATCTTTTTAGTCATTTCTCTCTAAGTATTTTTCCATCCTCTTTTTGGGTCTACTTTAAATGAAATTGATTATTTTTTATTTTTCCTTTTTATCACATTATTATTTATAGGTATTTAAAAACATTGTAACCCTACGGTTTACTTTTTCTATATATATATAGTAATATATGTATATAAAAATATGTATATATTAGATTAATCACAGTCACCTTCAAATTATAAATTGCTTTATGCATAAACTATAAACCTATAAAAGTATACTCTCAAATTCTCTTTTTTTATCTGTTCTTATTTTATATTATATTTTACCTTATATAATACCTTGCTAATATATTTACTATAGACTATCATTTTTCTTTTAGATAAACTAGCAACAAAAATGTCTTACATACTTCAATTTTCAGGTAATTTTTATTTCTTTGGATTCATGTTTCTGTCTGACATTATAGTTCTTCTACTTAAAAAACTTCCTTTACCTTTTCTTGTAATTCAGGTTTTATTTGTCAATATGTTGTTATTTCTCCATTTTTGAAAAATATTTTTGCTATGTTTAGAATTTTAGGTTGACAGATCTGTTTCACTTTTGTTTCTTTCAGCACTTCATGTTTCACTTCATTCTTCTGACTTGCATGAAATGTCTTTTCTAATTCTTATCATTATTCATATTTATTTGATTAATCTTTTTTATTTGCCTAATTCAGTATTAACTTTAGATCAAAAGCTTTAGCCGTTTTTATACGATATTTCCAGGTAACGATGTTGGGATTATTTGCCCTGCGTGGAGCTCTTGAGATTTTTCGATATATAGTTTGATGTTTTTCATTATTTTGGAAAAATTATCAGCCACTATCTCTCCAAGAATTTCTTCTTCCCTTTTCTCTCTTTTCTCCCCCTTATATTCCAGCTATATATATTTACAATGTTTGATACTGTCTGAGATCTGTTTAATGTTGTGTCAGTGTGTTTAAATTATCTTTTTTCCACTTGTGTTTCAGTTCAGATAATTTTCATTGATCTATCTTCAAATGCAACAGTGTTTTTCTTGATAGTTTTGATCAACTGGTGAGTCCCTTGAAGATATTCTTGCTCTCTGTGATTGTAGTTTTTAAAATTTCCAGTGTTTTCATTTGACACTTTCTTAAAATTTTATCCCCCTCCTAAAATTCTTTATTTATTTATGTATATTAGCTATTATTTCCACTGGAGTCTTTACCATATTGATTATACTTATTTTTAAATTTCTCTCTAATAATCTAAGCCTCTGGGCCATTTCACAGTTGGCTTCTGTTGCCAGGTATCAAATGAGGCTTTTGTTCTCACATTTTTAGTATCTCTTAACATTTTATTCATCACTGTACATCGCCTATAGAAACATAATATATAGAAACTGAGGTATGTACGTCAAGAAACAGGAACCCTTCTTCATTTGTGGTGGATTGAGTCAACCTATTTAGGAATTGAATTGGTTTTGGTTTTTATTGTCCTGCAGTGGCTTTTAGTGCACCATTGGTTTCATTTTTCTCTGTTATAACCACCTGCTTAAAGTAGAGATTACGTACTGTAGGAGTTTTCTCCATGTTCCTGCTTCACCCTCAGCAGGAACTCTGACACTTCAGAAAGGGTTTCTGTCTGTGTTCTTGACCCTCTTTCCTCAGGAAATGCTACCTAACCTAGTGCTGGGAAGTGGAGGCAGGGGTTCTCTGCTTGCCTGACTCAGTTTGTGTCACAGAAGCAGAATATTTTCTATAACTGTTAAAATCTTTCAGTAATCATTTGCACAACACTGTATGGTGAAAGTTTAACTAGGTATAAATAACGAAATTGAAATATTTTACTGTGAACAAATAATTTGAATGCATTATTTTGTATTTGAATATAATTATCATATTTTCACAAAGTAAAATAGTATCATTTTAATGATGCATTTGCACTAAACCTTGGCATTTGTTGCTGCAAGGAGATATTCACTGTCATTCAAATTATTATTTACTTTTAGATAATTTGTCTTTTAATCTAGGCTACTTTTAAATTTTCTTTTTCTTTAAAAATTTGAAATACTATGTCAATAAATCTAAAGCTTTTGTTTTGGATTTAAGTTGTCCATCTCATAACACAGTGAGCTTTTTGAACCTAAAGACTCATTGGCTTTTGTTTTGTTTTGTTTTTTACCTTTTGGAAAATCTCTATTATTTCTTTCAATGGACCTTCTTCCCAAATTTTCATATTATTTTTCTATCACTCTTCAGAGACATACAGTAAATTTTCTCATTCTAGTGTTTAAATAACTGAACTAACATACATTCTGCAAGTTTTGAGAATGTTGTTTTTAGTTAAACATGTGGAGACAATGACCAGTTAATAATATACTGGTCAAAGGAGATTAATCTTAATCTCTTTTTTATATACTGAATCTCTTTTTTATATTTTCTCTCATTTCATCTGAGTTCTGTTTTATTTCCTCAAATATATTACATATACTCAGTTTCTCTCAGTGTCTATATATTTTCTTGTTGGCTCCATCCATTTGGTTCTTCATTTCAATGAGTATGTTGTATTTCATCTATTCTCAGATGCATATTTTAATATTTTATTATCTCTGAAATTGTGACATATTTGCTACCTGATTGCACGCTAAAATTATCACCAGGTGTGTGTTATTATTAACTAGTAATTGTCTCCACATATATAACTAAAAACAACATTCTCAAAACTTGCAGGATGTATGTTAGTTCACTTATTTTTAAAAAATCTCATGTAGATATTGAATTAAAAAAAAGAAAATGTATTGCTGGTAGTAAATGCTAAATGCACTGGTCATCCCATCTACCTGCCTGTTATCTGAATCATCTCTCTCAAGTTCAAAGTCCCATCTACCTACCTTTCAGAGTTACATCTAATACCTTCAAGTGGTAATTTGAAAGACCAAACAAATAATATTTTGCTTGTGTTAAAATGCTCATTTTTCTAATGAAGGCTAACAAAAAAATAATGACATAATTTTTCACCAATTTTCATTTAGTTAAAACTAATAAAATTAACTATATATTTCAGAGACCACTATGTATATGACAATAGCTGAAAATACAGCTTTTGATTCAAATAGACATGTTTACAAAATTAGATTCTTCATTAATGCCTGCACAATAAGAAAAAAAGTCACTAGATCACTCTATGGCACCTAATGTTAACTCACTATCAAGTCTCTAGTCTTCCCATCTTCCTTAGTGATGCAAACCTAAATTTGAGTTTAGAGCCAAGATTAAAATCTGTATTACTAGCCTAGATTTTTGTAACATGGGCTATGCGGCTAGATTATGCCCTATATGATTTACTGAGGAAAGTTGTGTGGAAATTATAGGAAAGTTTCTTGGAAAAATGGGGCAAAATCCTTTTTTCTTCTTCACTTTTCCTGCTGCTTATGGTATGAATGTAATACCTGGAACTCTACCAGCCATCTTTGACCATGTGGTGATGGGCTGCATAAAGCAGAGCAGAAGGATAGAATTCTGAGTCCCTGATGAAACTTTGGAGCCACAATGGCACCTCTGGTCTTCTTATATTTAAGAAATATATCTGCAAACTTGCACTGATATTATTTTAAAAATATTTTTCTATGCTGATGAACTAGCTTGCATCTGCTCATCTATACAGTTTAAATAATTATAGTAATGATATGGTTTGGCTATGTCCCCTCCAAAATCTTATCTTGAATTATAGTTCCCATAATCCCCACCTATTGTGGGAGGGACCTGGTGGGAGGTAATTGAATCATGGGGGCAGTTTTATCCATTCTATTCTCATGATAGTGAGTGAGTTCTCATTAGATCTGATGGTTTTATAAGGGGTTTTTCCCTCCCCTTTGCTCTGCCCTTCTCCTTGCTGCCACCATGTGAAGAAGGTTGTGTTTGCTCCCCCTTCCACCAGGACTGTCAGTTTCCTGAGGTCTCTCTGGCCCTGAGGAAATGTGAGTCGATTAAACCTCTTCCCTTCATAAATGACCCAGTCTTGGTTATTTATTCATAGTAGCATGAGAATGGACTAATACAGTAAATTGGTACTGCAGAGAGTGGATGTTGCTATAAAGATGCCTGAAAATGCAGAAGCAACTGTGGAACTGGGTAACAGGCAAAGGTTGGAACAGTTTGAAGGGCTTGGAAGAACACAGGAAAATGTGGGAAAGTTTGGAACTTTCTAGAGAATTGGAGGGCTCAGATGGCAGGAAGATATGAGAAGGTTTGGAACTTCTTAAAGACTTGTCGAATAGCTTTGACCAAAATGCTGATAGTGTTATGGACAATGAAGTCCATTCTGAGGTGGTGTCAGATGGAGATGGGGAACTTGTTGGAAACTGGGTCACTTTTGCTACGCAGAGACTGGTGGCATTTTGCCCCTGCCCCAGATTTTGAACTTGAGAGAGATGATTTAGGGTATCTGATGGGAGAAATTTCTGTTTTTGTCACCCAGGCTGGAGTGCAGTGGTGCAATCTTGGCTCACTGCAAGCTCCGCCTCCCAGGTTCATGCCATTCTCTTGCCTCAGCCTCCTGAGCAGTTGGGACTACAGTCACCCACCACCATGCCCAGCCAATTTTTTTGTATTTTTAATAGAGACAGGGTTTCACTCTGTTAGCCAGGATGTTCTCGATCTCCTGACCTCTTGATCCACCCACCTCAGCCTCCCAAAGTTCTGGGATTACAGGCGTGAGCCACCACACCTGGCCAACAGAAGAAATTTCTAAGTGGCAAGGCATTCAAGAGGAAGCAGAGCATAAAAGGTGGGAATATTTGCAGCCTGGCAATGTGATAGAAAAAAAAAACAAAACCATTTTCTGTGAGAAATTCAAGCTGGCTGCAGAAATTTCCATTAGTAAAAAGGAGCTGAATGTTAATCATCAAGACAATGGGGAAAATGTCTCCAGCGCATGTCAGAGAACTTCACAGCAACCCCACAGCACAGACCCAGTGGCCTAGGAGGAAAAAATGGTTTCCTGGGCCAGATCCAGGGCCCCCCATACTGTGTGCAGCCTAGGACTTGCTGCCTTTCGTCCCAGCTGCTCTAGTCATGGTTAAAAGGGCCCAACGTATAGTTCAAGCCATTAGGTCAGAGGGTGCAAGCCCCAAGCCTTGGCAGCTTCCACATGGTGTTGAGTTTGTAGGTGCACAGAAGTCAAGAATTGAGATTTGGAAACCTCTGCCTAGATTTCAGAGGATGCATGTAAGTGCCTGGGTGTCCAGGCAGGAGTTTGCTGCAGGGGAAGAGTCCTCATTGAGAACCTCTGCTAGGGCAATGTGGAAGGGAAATGTGTAGTTTGAGCCCATACACAGAATCCCCACTGGGGTGCTTCCTGGGGGAGCTGTGAGAAGAGGGCCACTGTTCTCCAGACCCCAGTATGGCAGATCCACTGACAGCTTGCATCATGCACCTGGAAAAGCCACAGGCACTCAATGCCAGCCCAAGAATGCAGCCAGGAGGGAGGTTGTACCATGAAAAGCCACAGGGCTGGAGCTACCCAAGACTATGGTGACCTGGATGTGAGACATAGAGTCCAAGGAGATCATTTTTGAGCTTCAAGATTTGATGACTGCTCTATTGATCTCATACTTGCAAGGGACCTGTAGCCCCTTTGTTTTGGTCAATTTCTTCCATTTAGAACAGCTGCATTTATGCAATGCCTATACCCCCATTGTATCTAGGAATTAACTAACTTGCTTTTGATTTACAGGCTCATAGGTGGAAGATACTTACGTTGTCTCAAATGAAACTTTGGACTTGGACTTTTGGGTTAATGCTGGAATGAGTTAAGACTTTGGGGGACTGTTCAAAGGGCATGATTGTGTTTTGAAATATGAGTAAATGAGATTTGGATGGGGCCAGGGGTGGAATAATATTGTTTGGCTTTGTCCTCACTCAAATCTCATCTTGAATTGTAGTTGCCATAATCTCCACCTATTGTGGGAGGGATCTGGTGGGAGGTAATTGAATTATGGGGTGGTTACCTCCATGCTGTTCTAATCATGATAGTGAGTGAGTTCTCACAAGATCTCATGGTTTTATAAGGGGCTTCCCCCCTCACCCCACTTCACTCTGCCCTTCTCCTTGCTGTCACCATCTGAAGAAGGATGTGTTTGCTTCTCTTTCCACCATGATTGTGAGTTTCCTGAGGCCTCCTCAGCCCTGCAGAACTGTGAGTCAATTAAACCTCTTTCCTTGATAAATTACCCAGCCTCAGATATTTCTTCAAGTAGTGTGAGAACAGACTAATACAGTGACTATTTCTTTAGGTTTTTTGTTATAAAGAATAAATTAGGAATGTATGAAATTGTGTAGCCCAGTGCCTGGCACACAGAAATCATTTTAAAAATGTTGGCCAATTTTGTACATTATAAAAAAGTTGTTAATGTGATTTCTTCCTTTGAAAATGTCACGTATGATAAAGCCCATTTTTTCCCCTTTCTATCTTCCACAACATGACATGTAGTCAATAACAATGTGATTTGCAAATAATCTGAATATATAAAATTATGTAAAAATATGTCAAAATTCAAACAAGCTAAAGATTATGTAGGAATTTCTTTGAAGCCTTGTGATTAACTATATTCATTTTTTAAAAGAAAATTATTTCTTGTATATGATGCATATGTTATCGATGGTTATAATACAAATCAATCATTCTATGTATAAATACAGCCCACCTAAATATTTACGTAGGTAAGAAAAGAAATTTACCTATTCTTGTCAAAGAGTATTCCTACAAAACAAAATTTGATTTTTGAAGTGTGTATATTAAGATTTAGGTAATTATATCTCTCTACATATTTTAAGTTTTAAAGTATGGTCCTTTAATGCCTTCTTATAAAACTGTTACATTTTCATTATGTTGTAACCACGAATTTTCTACAAAATATCCCTAGAAGAACAAACCTCTCTTTAGATTGAGTGAAAGATGTACTAAAGTGGGGGATTTTCCTTTGGCCTACTTGAAGGTAATAATTAAAGTTTTGTGTCTCTGTCCATTGTTCTGGGGTTACATGGATTCAAGCTTATTGACAACCCAACCCTGGTATTACATTTTCTATGAGATCGTATATTCTATCTGGCCAACAGGAGATAATCCGAAAGTCAAACGTGAGTTGCATTTTTGTGTTTGACTAACTTCCATGTGTATTGGAAGGCAGGGTAATGATAGTGGAGCATTTAGACATCTTTACTTCTAATACATGTAACAGGTAAAGTTGCCTCCTGAATCGCTATGAATGTCAATGGGTGACGAATCATAGAAGTTTCTGCAGCAAGCATCTGAATAGTCCCAAATTTTGTCATATGTAGAGTGTGCATGCTTTGTTCTGATGGTTGATTTCTTACAGACCTTGCATATGTAAGGTGCAATTCTGCAATTCCTCTTAGAAGCACTATTCTTTATTTTATTGAAAAGCAGAACAAGTAGTGGCATAAAACCTATATAATGCACAGGCTTGTAAGTTAAGGCCTCAGTCAAACCATTCTGTCTTTTGTCTTGTCCCCTATACGCAGGGCAATCTCAATGTTAACTTGCTCTATACTGAGAGGACGTATTATATGCTGACCTCCCCAAATAATAACTATCGAACATGCTTTATATCTTCTCTACCTTACGATTAATTCTTAACCTAGTTTTTCTTTATTGTATTATTAAGTGAATATTATATAAATATTAAAATGGGAGATTTTGTCCATAAAAGATACATCTTTTTAAAACCAAAGTAAGACTGAAAATAATGTTTTACTCACTTGGAAAATGAAAGTGAAAGTGTTAATGATCCTGTGCTGGAATGGCACTTACCTTAATACTGATGTAGAAGCAGATACCATATTTATCTTAAACTACCCCAGAGCAAAGAACCTGTGAAGAAGACAGTTACCTTCGGAACCATATTTATCATGTAAATAGCTCAGAAAAGGATACTGCCAGTTACATCTTTAAAATACAAAAATGCATGCATTTCACTATTTTTTAAATGCCAGAGAGATGCAGCATCCGTTAGAGTTAACGGTGCGGCACTTTTGTGTTCAGTAGCATGAATCATTAATCATGAGACAGGCCATATTCTTGTACTGCTTCTGCTTTCATTACTTGGCCTAATTAAACAGTTCTCTGAACTGGAATCTCAGATTCCTCTGTTACAGATTATCATTAATTATGGTGAAAGTGCTCAGAGATGTTGGACTCAATTATATTCTACTCAACTCTGGCACCGTGTGATTCATTGCGCAGCCTGCTCTGCAGATGTACTCTTTTCTTATCTCGCACTCCCACTTTTGTAAATTGGGCTCTGGCAGCCAACAAACTAAGAGTTATGTGCTGCGTTTTCATTAAAAACATGTTGGAGAAGCACAGACCAATTAAGGATTCTGTATTTTATAAGGAGTGATGAGATGAACAGTGGATTCTGGGAGAATTAGCTCTGTGAAGAAGCAATCTCAATCTTATTGTATTGCTAAATTTGGTGCCTGGGATTTTTTGGGGGTTTTTTTTTGTTGTTGCTGTTGTTTTGTTTTGTTTTGTTTTGCTTTTCAATTGGTTAAGTCTCTGGCTTGGAACTTTTTAAAAAAATTAAAATTAATTTATTGCAAACTCAATAGAAAGAAACTCAAAATTGTGTTTGGTGCTTGTGTGAGCTACTGGAAAACATTTCCAGTGACATATGCCAAACATATTATAGCTCAAAAGACACTAATTTCACCAACTTTGACAGTCATTTTTATGCTATGTAATACAATCTCCTCTATAGCACTAACTTTAGGCAGACTGGACTAATATTTTGGCATAGACAAAGCCAGAATATCAGGATTTGCAGGCTTTGGGTAGTGTTTGGGATATGTGTTTGGGGGAAGGGGAGTGTATGATTTGACATATGGCACATGTGAATCAAATTATCCCAAAGTACTTCTATTGCATTTAAAATTTGCCTATTTGTTTAAGGAATCTATTTTTTTTTCTTCTTTTATTCTCTTTCCCTCCCTTGTTCTGTGTCTCCCTATCTCTCTCCTTCCCTCACTCTCTTCTTTCCTTCTTTTTTGTCTTTCTCTTTCAGGGGAGTCAAAAGATTTTTCTTTTGTTTCAAATAATACAGAAACTGCATTTTAGTAATTAAAATGTAACAAAGCTTATAACAAAATAATGTCTTCAGTTTCCTCATTGGCTACAAAACCATACCGAAAAACCTAAATGTTTAAAATCAATAGTATTTTAGTATTTCATGAAAAGAAAATATGTTTATCTAATTTAAATGTGAAAAAACACAAAAATGAAATTTTATTTGCAGATTATCCTTAAGAAGTTGCATGGCCTTTGATACTTTATGGATCATAATTCAGAGATTTTACAGAAACTAAACTGCAGTGATAAACATGCAAATATATTTGGGAAGCATTTAGGAAAGCTACTCAGTTTTCTCTTCCTTTTGTATTATAAATTCTAAATTATAATAGAAATACTTGGCATTTAAAACAGCTGGTCTTAAAGTGAAATCAATTGTCATTCAATTTACTTCTGCTGTCATTTAAAAACATAAATTATCAGGGTTTTACCTGAAAACATTTATTTAATAAAAAGTAAGTGTTAAAATAATTTTATAATATGAGAAGTTTGTGTTATTATTGATAAGATGATATAATTATATCATTCAATGACAATTTTTTTAAAATCTCAGTGCAGAATACAATTTCACAATTTCATCTATAGTGACAGAATAAAGCTTTAAGAGCTGTACTTATGACTGATCATTTATTTAAACGAAGCAAATAGATTAAAGTCAGGATTTTCTAACTGAAAAACTTGTTATTCTTATAATATGTGATAAAAATACTATTTATTCAAACGAAACATGAGGCTAGGGGTTTCCTTTTTGTTATTTCCTCTTTCCACTTTAAAGATATGGTACCAAATGGACAAAACTGCTATGCTTGTCTCCCTTTGTTTCTCACGTGAGAAGTTAACAAAATAGCACACAAGTAACTCTTATCACAAAGCTCTTCTCAGAGGTGAAATATGAACAGCATTGTCTTGGTTCAAGTCAACTCAACTAGTCACATGTGTCATCATTATTGCTTGCTCTCTATTTTCACAAGTATAACTTCTGTTTATTTTATATTAAAAATTGTCTTAATCCTTATCTGAAACTCACTTTCCTGCATCATGAGATATGTACTGGATATATTCATCCACAAGATCAGGCCCAAAAATTAGGGAAGTGTACATCTGTTCTCTTATTTTTATGTTACCTAAAAGTTTCTGTTTTGATTTTTCCTAAATGAAGTTTAATTTTTGTATATTTTCATTGACTATGTGTCCATTTTTCCTAAATGCAGGTCAGGAAGAGAACAGAAATAAAACAATGTGGAAGGAAAAAAGTTCTAGATGTAAGCCTTTTGGCTTAACAGTTTGTAGGTTTTCATATCGTGCAGTAGTTTCAGGTTTTAATATATATGAAAATCAGTGGTCTTGTATCTATGCATATGTGTCGTCTATAATATAATTTTGACAGATGGTGAGCTGGATAAATCTAGTCCCTGACTATAGAAAACCTTGGCTTGACTTGCACTCTACCAAAACTTGTTTTAAAAAGCATTCACATGTATTTATTTTTTAAATAAAGATTCATTTTTTGGCCTGCCCTTATTTCTCATTGAGATGCCGGCATCCTCATCTTTGACAGTCCCATATATGAATTTTACTTGAATTGTGATTTTTTTACAGGATTATTCTATGCATAATGCTGATGACTATACTATTTTACATCTCCTCCTTATTAAAAATAAATATGTTACCTTGCCCCTGTTTGCACCCTCTAAAATTCTGACAACAATATCTTACTTAAAAAACAAATGCAAACCTAGAAACCAGGAAGCAGTTTCTCCCACTAGCAGCTCCAGACAGACTGCTCATTGAAAATGTAATACACTGCTGCTGTGTCACAGGTCAGCTGGCAAATGGCAATCTGAATTTTAAAAGGAATATGAATAAAATTCTGTTTTATTTTGAAAATGAACTTTCTGCCCTCCATCATGAATCCAATATATGTCTTAATCTTCTATGCTCTTGAAGCCTGCGGCTCCTGGCTGAGTCCTTTGACTCCTGAACCTAATAAGGAAATAGGTTGTTTTCTCATCCTCGTCTCATTTTTAGAAGGGCTGAAACAAACAGTCCCCTATTTCAAATGTAATTGACAAAGCATAAAAACATGTATGTTATATAATTTTAGGTTTACAACCAAGCTCAACACCGGGATGTTTTATTTTTAAATTTGATTAAGATGTTATACCTTTGGAAATGTGCTGTCAAGGTTTGAAATCAAAATTTCCAAGTATACGATGCATGTTTACCTTAGAACTGTACATGTGAAGCTGAAATAGGATAGAATGGATAATGGTACACTTCAATTGGGAACATTTTCATTTAACCTGGACATTATTTAGAGCCATACGGAGAGACGTATAGACAGAATTTAAAAATGTATATTTGTGGCTATTGTTGCTGTTTAAAAATCAGCTGGGTGTGTGCCATGTCTGTAACTATGTTTGCTTTTTTCCTCCTAAATAGAAGTTAGTTCATTATGCTATATTTATAAACTTATTATTTACACATTCATTTAAATTAATGATTTCTAATTAGAGAGTGCTTTTCTTTCCAGAAAAATGAGATTTTGATTTTTGAGTGTTTGTCCTTTTTTATTAGAAAATTCTAGGAATAATATATTGCCATGGCATAATTACTATCGTTCTTTTTTAATAAAATAATTATAGAAACTACTCTTTAAGAAGAGAAATGGTAGAATTTAAAGCACTTAAATAAATACAATTAGGCATCTTATGCTGCTAGGATATCTTATATTTGTGGAGCATCATCACAACCTAACTGAACATTCTAAGGACATAAAGGCTGACATTTCAATGTGTATGTGCATCTTGTGTGTGAAACTGAGAGAGAGGTGCACATGAAAAGTTAAGCAATTAGTTATTTTAACACTTGGATTTTGTTTTAACCTAAAAGTAGTCGATTATTGTTTTTCAGAAGAGAGTTATATTTTAAATGTCTTTTGTTATTGTATGGCCATTCTAATCTTAGAGCAATTAGCATATTTACAATGACACTTTAATTATTAAATGTTAGAATAATGGAAAATTTTTAAAAACTTTCAGTAGCTATGTCTAGTCCCTGTTCCCTTTCCTGATGTTCCAATAATGCATAGGCTCATAGAAAACATGAACTAATATATACTTGATAAAGTCATTCATGATTCAACAAATAATTATTGAATATCTAAATATTGAATTAATAACTAAGTATATAAAGATAAATAGAACATGGTGTAGCAACAATAAGATGGTCTTTTAGTTAGAGTAATCAGACAAATAATATAAGAGTTCTATCAGTGAGACAAGTGAAATGATCATGGTAGCAAAAGGTGAGTTAAAAGCACAGAGGAAGACAGATAACCTGGTGTGGGGAAGAGGATCCCAGGGAAAACACTGTGGGAAAAGTCATGCTTAAGAGTGTTCTTAAGAGATGATGTGAACTATGTTAGATGAAGGGAAGCTTTAGATTATCTTCCTATGGAGTAAATTAATTTTATGCAGGCATGAAATTTTTTAATGTGTAAGTGAAAGAAGGGATAAATGTATGTTGAATAACTGACGATATGAAACATAGAGTCCACATTGTGGATAACTTCTTATTAATAATATTTGTTTACTGCTTCGTCATCAGATAGCAACCATGTAGTTTGGAAGATAATAGTTTCAGGTCCAGGAACATGTGTTGCTTAGGGTAAGCCAATTAGAAGAGTTGTATTTCCCTAGAGAATTATCGTTCCAGGAACTTAGGTTTATATAAATCATCTTATGATACATAGACATCTTATCTTGTTTCAGATATGGGCATATGACTTTGGTTGGCATGATCATACTTCAGGATGGTAATTTTCTTTCATATCTGTAGGAATGATAAACTCTGTCTCGTATCAGATATGAAGGCAGCAGTGATGCTATAGGTATAGACATGTCCACATTCCAGACAGGAAGAAGAAGCAGGACAAAGAGCAGAATGATACACATGCCAGCTGGGTCATCCTTCAATACAGAACCTTCCCAGAAACCATACCCAGTGAGTTGTTTATACCTTGGTGTCCAAAACTGTGTCAAATGTCTACTTTTAGCTGCAAAGGAAGCAGAGAATATATTTTCACCTGGCACCTGGCTCCCCCAAATAAAGTGCAGCTTCATTAGTAAATAAAAAGGTGAGAATTGATATTAAGTAGCCTACTAACAGTTTCTAACATATAGTCTTCGACCTCAAAGTGTTCATCATCTATTCTGGAAACATACATATAAAAATACTTACAATATATTTTAAATTCTACTTCTACCAACAAGGTATCGCCAAGGAGAGAGCAATCTTTGCATGATAAACGTTTACCTGTAAGAAAGAAATAGATTACATTTCCCTATGTAGAAATTCAAGGCAGTTTCTAGCTTCAAGGCACAACAACTCCAATACTGTAGAAAAGAAAATGAAAGAAAGAAATTAATACATTTTGAAAACCAATAATGGGCATTATCTGTGGACTGATTCCCTGATGCATTGTTTGAGGGAAAATAGCAAAAACAAAAACAAGGTAGAAAGCCAAGGCAGTATTTGAGGCTTTTCTCAGAGCACTGTTGGCTACTTCACTAGGAAGATGGAGAAATGTGGTGCCTGACAGCCTCAGTGGCTGAACTCTCTTGGGGCTATAATGCACACAGTATTAGCAAGTCTCCATAGCCAACCCACGGGGTGGGGGGGAAAAAAACACACACACAAACAAACAAAACCACAGTGGTCTCAGCTACTAAGAGAAGGCAACCAGCCTCCCACAGCTACAGAGGGCTCCAACACACCATCTTCTGCAGAGTTTGTGCAGCCCACATGAAGCATAGGATTTTCATGTGGTAGATAATAAGTACCTATCACCAAATAGCTAATGTTGAATACTGCTTGATAGTAAGTGAAAGTAGCAGCCACGGAAACACAAATAATAGAGCCAACTGAAAAAGATCATTTAATAGTGAAATGACACATACATAAAAAAAAGCAATTTTTTAAAAACATTCAAAATTTTGGAAATAAAATATGCCTATTCAAATAACAAATTTAACTTAATACAATGTCAAAATAACAGAATGAATATTGATAAGGAGCTAAGAAAATCTTCCTGTACAAAATAAAAAAAAAGTGAAGAGGTATAAAATATGAAATACAAATGAAGAGGCATGGAGGATATATTAAGACTTACCAGTATACATCTAAAAGTAGATCCAAAATCATTGAGTTAAAAGAATAAAAGGGAAAAGAAAATAAAGAAGAGTCCCTGAGACTTTCTCCAAAACTTAGTAGAATCGTTATTTTAAAATACTTCACTAAGAATCAAACAGATCATTTTTTCACACTTATCATTTATATTCAACAAAATGAGAATAAGGCTGGCTTCAAATTTCTAGGAAAAGAGAAAGTTACTTTAAATCAGGAATGGTTTTCCATCTTTATCACCATGCAATGACCAGGGTTCTCTAGTCATGCAAGAACTCGGAAAGTTCACCTGTTAAACACATTAATAGAGAATGTACTTCAGCAAAAAAAGAAAAGTGGATTCAGAATAAAATGGGTGTTTCAAGAAGCAGTAAAGAGCACACATATCAGTTAGACGAGATCTGGTACGTTCAGGTGGTATAGCTGTAGACAACACACATATCAATTAAACATGTTAGATGTAAATAAATATTGATACTATTAAATAATTACTTTAACAGCAATTTGAAATATTACTCCAGATTATAGCAACATGGATACTGATCAGAGAGTGATTAGAAGTAAAATCCAAGCAAAATACAAATGTATAAATATCTTTGCCTTCAGTGGAGTGTGTGCAGGAGTGGAGAATATTTTCACAGGCAAACGGACAGGCAAAGATTTCTTGGAACACTAAAACCATAGGCATCATGGTAATATGATAAATTCACTTTATTGATATTAAATACAGCTGTTCTTTAAAAGACAGTGTTGTGAAAATAAAAAGGCAGTTAATAGAAACTACTTGCAAACGTAGTGTCCAAGAACTATCTAGAATATGTAAAAAATGCTTACAAGTCAACGATAAGAATAAAAAATAAGCAATTGAAGATGAGTCAAATGTTTTAATGAGCACCTCACAAAAGAAGAGTTTAGACTTACTGAAAACCAAATGCAAAGGATCTCACTAGCAATATTCATCAAAAAACAAGACACAAATTGAAGGAACTAGCAATTGAAAGAACAATGAGATACTGCTATTCATGCCCTGTTGAGGGGTTAAAATTTAGTAGCTTGACAATAGCAAATAATAGCAGAGATGTGAAATTCTGGTACATTACTGGTTCTAATGCAAAATTGTACAATCTGGAAATTACTTGGCTAAAATTAGAATTAAAAAATACATATATATATTTGTAGCTAATGTAAAAGGTGTTGAGTTATTGATTTGATTCTCAGCTTGGTTGCTGTTGGTGTATAGAAGAGCTACTGATTTGTGTACATTAAATTTTGTATCCTGAAACTTTGCTGAATTCATTTATCAATTCTAGGAGCTTTTTGGAGGAGTCTTTAGGGTTTTCTAGGTAAACGATCATATACAGCGAACAGCGACAGTTTAACTTCCTCTTTATCAATTTAGATTCCCTTTATTTCTTCCCCTTGTCTGATTGCTCTGGCTAGGACATCCAGTACTATATTGAATAGAAGTGAGTGGTAAGAGTGGGCATCATTTTCTTGTTACAGTTCTTAGAGGAAATTCTTTCAACATTTCCCCATTCGGTATTATGTTGGCTGTGGGTTTGTCATAGATGGCTTTTGTTACATTGAGGTATGTCCCTTGTTTGCCGAATTGCTGAGGGTTTTAATCATAAAGAAATGCTGGATTTTGTCAAATGCTTTTTGTGCATCTATTGAGATGATCATGTGATTTTCATTTTTAATTATTTTTATGTTGTGTATCACAGTTATTGACTTGCGTATGTGAAACCATCCCTGCATCCCTGGTATGAAACCCACTTGATTATGGTGGATTATCTTGTTGATATGCTGTTGGTTAGCTAGTATTTTGTTAAGGATTTTTGCATCTATGTTCATCAGGGATATTGGTATTTAGTTTTCTTTTTTTGTTGTGTCCTTTTTTTCTAAGATAGGGAGTAAGACAAAAATGGCCACTCTCACCAGTCTCATTCAATATCATGCTGGAAAATTAAGTCAGTTCAATATAATAAGAAAAAGAAATAAAATATACACAGAGTGGAAAGGAATAAATAAAAATCCCCATTTACAGGAGATATGATTGCACAGAAAATATCAAGGAATCTATAAAATTTATATAACTAATGAAAGAGTTGGACAAGGCCATCAGATACAAGGCCAATAAGCAAAAACACAGTTATTTTTCTATATAGTACTAATAACTAATTGGACATATTTTTAAATAATATTTACATTCACTCAAAAATCATGAAATGCATAGCTACAAATCTAATAAAACTTGTGCAGAATCTATATACTGAAAACCACAAAATGCTCATAAAAGAAATCAAAGAAGATCTAAATAAATGTAGAGACATACAGTGTTAATGAATTGGAAAGCTCAACAAGTAAAAATGTCATTTATCTATTTATTCACAAGAAGATCTAATACAATTTCTATCAAAATTCCAGCAAAATTTTTTTAGATATAAACAGGTTTACTTTAATGCTTACATGGCAAGGTAAAGGAATTCGAATAGCCAAAAAAAATTTTGAAAAAGGATAAAGATGAAGGGGTTATTATTCATTCTGATTTCAAATTTCTTATTATAGAGCTATAATAATCATACTGCGTGGTATTGGTAGAGAGATAGATGTATAAATCAGTTGAACAGAATAGAGAGCCCAGATAATAACCCCATACAAATACAGACAACTGTTATTGACAAATGTGCAAAGGGGTTCAATGGAACAAAGATGTCTTTTCAACAAATAGTGTTAGAACAATTTGATATACATAGACAAAAAAGAAAAGAAAAAAAAAAAAAACCTCGAACTGTATCTCATGCCTTACCTAAAAAAAAAAAAAAAAAAAAACCTAACTCAAAATGGATTGTTAATTTAACAGTAAAACATAAAACTGAAAAACTTTTAAAAGATGCCATAGGAAAATATCTTTGAGACCTAGGACTTGCTAAAGAGTTCTTGAATACCTATGAGATCCTGGACTTCCAAAATAATGATCTATAAAAGAAAAAAAAATCAAGAAATTGGTCTTCATTAAGATTGAAATATTTTTCTCTGTGAAAGACATGCTCTGTTAAGAGGGTGAAAATACAAGCAACAATGGAAGAAGTATTTGGAAACCACCTATAAGACCAAGAAATCATATCCAGAATATGCAATCAAGTATTGAAACTCATCAGAAAGAGAATAAACAACTAACTTTCAAAAATAGACAAATGACAGTTACTTCATCAGAGAATACATAGATGACAAGTAATCACATGAAAAGTTTTATATTATTTGCCATTTGTAAAATGCAAACTGAAACCATGATGGGGTAGCACTATACACATAGTAAAATGGCTAAAACTTTTGTAAAGAAAATACTAAAACAAAATTAGTAACAATAAAGAACAGAAACTGTGATTCATTGCTGGTGGAAATGCCAGATGGTACAGTTAGAAAAATAGTGTAGCAAGTTCTTGTAAAGTTAAATCTACGCTTACCTTGTGAAACAATAGTCCCACTACAAAGTATTTATCCTAAAGTAAGGAAAACTATGTTCTCACCAAAATCTGTACGTGAATATTTATAGCAGCACTATTCATAATCTTCCAAATTGTAAATGACCTAAATGTCTTTTACAAAGTGATTGGATAAACAAACTGTGTTGCATCCATAAAATAGAATAGTAATAAAAAGGGATGAGTTAGCCAGATAGTCAAAGTTATCATCAATAATATTAAGTCATGATAGTATGTATTCTTGATGTGGTGTGATAGAAATGACAAAGGTAGACTTCTGTGATCTTCCTCCCCAAAACTCATAACCTCAGTGTAATCATGAGAAAAACATCAGACAAATCCTAATCGAGGAACATTCTACAAAATGCCTCATCAGTACTCCTCAAAACTTAAAATCTTCAAAAATAAGGACAATTTGAGAAATTTGCCACAGCCAAGAGGAACCTAAGAAGACAATGAAAGTAAACATAATGTAGTATCATTAATGAGACCTTGGAACAGAAAAACAGCATTAGATTAAAATGAAGGAAACATGAATAATGTATGGACTTTAAATATTGGTTCCTTAACAGTGAAAATATGCCATACTACTACAAGATACTAATAACAGATGAAATAGTATGAGGGCTACGGGAACTCTGTATACTATCTTAATATTCTTCTGTTAATCTGCAACTGTCTGAAAATGAAGGGTTCATTAAAATTTTTAATTGCAGGAAAAGAAACTTTATAATTAAAGCCATATATGAAAGAAAGTTTTAAAAAATATGAAGCAAACTATTGATATATACAACAACTTGGATGAATCTCAGAGACATTGCTCTGAGTGAGAGAAACTAATCTCAAAAAGTTACTGTATGGCTCCACTTAGGTTCTCAAAAAGACTACAGTGATGGAGAACGTATTAGTTATTGTAAGGGGTGAGATGCTCGAAGGAATTTGATTGTGAAGTGATAGCAACAGGAAATTTTATGGGGTCAGAAAACTATTTCATCTCTTTGATGTGGTAGTGGTTACTCAAGTCTATACATGTGTTAAAATTCAAAAATTTACATCAAAAAAATTTTTATGTTGATTAAAGATAAGTAAATTAAAAAATAAAGAAGCAATTTATAGAAATGTACATATGGGATGGTTCTTTGGGGATGAGGAAGGGAAAGGAAAAAGTACATAGAGCTCTGTGGGCTTCTATGTGCATGGCAGTCATCTGGAAGAGTAAACAACCCGCTAAACGTAGTTATTTGGGCCAAGCTGGAGAAAGACTTTTCATTATTTTCCTTTAAATATTTTTGTATTGGTTATTTATTTTAAAAGTAAATGTAAAGAAAAAAATTTTAAAAAGTGTACCCAAAGATTTTTACAGGAATAGTCATAGCTTTTTTCTTTATAATAGCCAAAACCTAAAAGCAAACCAAATGCACATGTAAAGAGGAGTGAATAGACATATTGTGACATTGCCATGTAAGATACTATGTGGCTTAAAAAGTAAAACAGATGAATCTCAAAAGCATTGTGCTACTCAAATGGACTCAGTCACCAAAGAGTACATACTACATAATTCTATGTATATCAAATTGTAAAGGAGGCAAACACCTAGTGTAAAAAAAACAAATTATAGATTATCTGGAATGAAGCGGGTTGTAGCGTCTGGGGGAGGAGATGACTACGTAGGGGGTTGAGGGAACTCTTTGGGGTGATGAAGATGTTCTATACTTAATTGTGTTAGTAGTTAAATAAGTGAATATATTTGTCAAAATTTATCACTTAAATGAATGCATTTTATTGTACATAAATTATACCTCTAGGTTGATTTTTTTTAAAGAATATACCTTATTTAACATTGTATTTTTTTTTTAAAAAAATGGGCTATTAGAAGCGGAATGGGAAAATGGCTTGGAGAAACTGAGGTCATTTTATTTCCTTTTAGTTTCATGAACCCTACCAATAAGCTTCTTTCAATTTTTAAAAGCCTGGTTGACAAGCTGAATCTTGACTGTAAATAATAAATATTAGCTTCAGAAACTGTACATAATTTTAAATTTAAAGCCATGATGTAATTATTATCTGTTTTTCAGCATGAGAAAAGTTAGTAACATTTTTCAGAGTACAGGTGAGGTATCTGTGAGCAACTAGAATGGGAATCATTATTCATTTAACAAAGAACAAAACTGAGTAAAGTCCAAGCACTGTGATGGCGGATTAGGGTCTCTAAAGAGCACAGTCCATGACAATTTTTGGTGGCAACGAAAGGCATCACCATTTCTAGTACTTTTTTTCTGTTCTTTTTTTTCCCTTTTCTTATGAATTGTTTGAGAGAACTCATATATCCTTCTTTGTAATCCTTTTAAATTTTTCTAAACTGATTGGTATGGAATGATATATGATTGTGGTTTAATTTATATGTTCTTGATTAATAGTGAAGTTAAATGTCTTATTTTGTATTAACTGACCATTTGCGTTTCAATCTATGTGACTTCCTATTCACATCTTTGTCACTTATTTTACTTGGCTGTTTTTTTTCTCTTATTCTATGTATATGAGTTTCATAATATTAATCCTTTGAAAGTTTCATGTGATGCACATATCTCTTCTTGTGGCTTGTATATTTCTCTTTTTCTTCTTTCTTGATGTTTGCTTTCCGTATTTTAAATCTTAGGTGACTAGTTCGCCTAGAATTTACTTTTAAGAATGTTTTAAGGGTGAAAATATTATTCTTTCCATTTGGGTGGGGGAGTTAAACAATTGATCTGTCAAATTTATTGAATAATTCATCTGTCCCACTGATTTTAAATGTCTTCATTTGCATACATCAAATTTCTATATGTGTATGGGTCTGAATCTTTGGTTTCTTCATCCTTTCATCAATGCTGAATTACTAGAATTTCATTAGCATTATATTTAGTCTTCTAAGTTGTAGAACAGTCTCCCAATGTTGTTCCTCTTTTTCAAATTCACTATGCCTATTCTTGAATATATAGTATGATCAGCTTGAGAACGTTTGTAAAATAAACTTTTGTGATTGTATTTGAAATTGCAATTAACAATGGAAGAATCTTCATCATGATATTGACTTTTCCCATTCATAAACATGGTATATCTTTAAACTTACTTGCATCTTATCTCCTGTGTCTAAATTTTATAATATTCACTGATGTTAGAATTAATCTTGAATATCTTATAGGCTTTGTTACTTTTCTAAGATGGTCTTTTTATTACATTATAAAGTTTTTAATAATATTTTACTGACATAAAAATATAGTTTCAATTTAAAAAAACTTATTATATCTACTAATATTTCTATAGATGTGTCTGAATTTTTAGGTAGACAATTTCTTTTCTGAAAACATTCCCTTCTGTTTCTTAATTTCTAAATTTTACAACTTATTTCATAGTTTAGAAAATCTAATGCAATACTGAATAGAAGTATGATACAAGACATCCTTGTCTTGTATACAAATTTAAAGGAAACTATTACATTTGCTTTGAAAAACAATGTTTGTGTAAGTTTACGGTAAATAACATTTATTAAGAAAAATTTTTCTATTTCTAGTGTTATAAAATGTAAATGTGACTTAATGGTTTATCCTTTATTGAAATTATCTAATTATTTTCATTTCTACTTTAATATTTAATGTGTTGGTTAAAATAGATTTTTAAATATTAAATCAACTTTGAACATTATGATTTGATATTTTTTAAAAGATGATTTCACTATGTTCATATATAAAATTAGTTTTAGTGATCGTTCCTCATGTACTTCTTGCATTGTCTGCTATAAAAACTTATACAATCCGGCCAGGCGCGGTGGCTCACGCTTGTAATCCCAGCACTTTGGGAGGCCGAGGCGGGCGGATCACGAGGTCAGGAGATCGAGACCACGGTGAAACCCCGTCTCTACTAAAAATACAAAAAATTAGCCAGGCGTGGTGGCGGGCGCCTGTAGTCCCAGCTACTCGGAGAGGCTGAGGCAGGAGAATGGCGTGAACCCGGGAGGCGGAGCTTGCAGTGAGCCGAGATTGCGCCACTGCACTCCAGCCTGGGTGACAGAGCGAGACTCCGTCTCAAAAAAAAAAAACTTATACTATCCTTATAAAATTATTTGGCAAGCATTGAATTTTTTTACTCTAGAAGAATTTATATAATATTGGGCTTTATGTTGCTTAAATGCAAGACAATATATTTATAAAACATGTATGGGAATGCCTATTTTTTGAGTGAGGGACTAGGCATAGATTTTTCAGATATAGATATACAGAGGTATTATTTTTTCATGAGTAGGGTGGGTAAGTTACAATTTTTAGAAACTATCTAGATTTTACATTTTTTATACACATTTGTAGGATTTTAGCTATTTTTTAAAACTGGCAACATTGCA
The DNA here is from genome assembly GCF_009828535.3 of Hylobates moloch. Taxonomy (NCBI): domain Eukaryota; kingdom Metazoa; phylum Chordata; class Mammalia; order Primates; family Hylobatidae; genus Hylobates; species Hylobates moloch. The sequence continues at coordinate 87,188,046 of NW_026652276.1, forward strand.
CATATTTGAGATGTAACATTTTCATTATCGTATAATTCTAAATGTTTCATAGGTTTCATTATAATTTCTCATGTAATCCACTGTTTACTTATAGTAGGTTATTAAATAAAATTTAGGCTCTATTGTTACTTAACTCTACCTTAGTTCTTTTCAGCTTAGAGAAGCTATTCTACACAACAACTACTCCCACACGACTTTTTTTGTGAAAATATTTATTCTGTGTCCTAGAACCTGATGAGGTTTCACAAGTCTACCACTGTGGGCTAGAAAAATTCAAATTCTCTACATTATAAATAGAGGTATTATATATGTTTGTTCGAACTTAATATTTGTTCACCATGTTGTTCAAATCTATATTTTTACTGACTTTTTTCTACTTATCAGTAACTAAAATAAGTATACTAAAATCTACAAAAGTGAATTTATCAGTTTCTCCTGATAATTATGCTAATTAATGCTCTGTATGAATTTGAAACTATGTTAAATAAAACAAAACTTTGGAATTGTTATATTTATTTTCTGGTATTTTCTTCTTACTAATGTTTATGTATGTTTATTTTTAAACTATTAGAACTGTAACAGCTTTATTTATGTTAACTAGGATTATTAAAAAATTCTTTTAAATACCAAGTTCAGTCAAATCAGATTTGTTACATTTATTGATTTTTATTATTTATATCATATTATTTGAATATTTACTTTTAATTGCTTTCTTTTCCCACCATTTTCCTTTTATAATCTTCAACTTGCCAAATTTTATCTATTCCACATTTTACCTCTATTACTGAGAAAATTAAGCATTAAACTCTTAACTTACATACTTAATAAAGTCTAATGTTACTAATTGTTTCTCTCATTCTCACAAAAATATCCACAATTTTTAAATCCCTAAACTGTTACATTTTATATTTGTTTATTAATCAGTATAATATTCATTATTATTACAACAATTATTATTTTGTACTATCACAATTCTTTAGTTTTACCCACCTGCTTATATATATATATATATATATCATATTATATATAATTTGTTCATCTTTGCTTTATATGTCTCATCCCTTTTTCCTTCTTTTAATTTCTTTCTTTCTGGTTTACATCATATAGTCATTCTTTTGAGACTGGCATGTAAGTATTATTCTGTTCCTATCTCATTTTCATTCTTTAAAAACAAATATTTGGTTTTATCACTGGAAGAAATTTGTATATATGTATGGTAAAAAGCCTGATGTGCCAGTAAAGTTGTATATTATGGAATGTGTAAATCAAGTTCATTAACATATTCATTATCTCACATACTTATCTTTTTTATGGTGAGAACATGTAAAATCTACTCTCTTAAAAATTTTCAGCTATATAATACATTGTTATTAATTATAATTATTATGTTTTACAATATATCTCCTGAACTTATTTCTCCTGTACAACTCAAATTTTGTATCCTTTGACCACCTCACCTGTCCCCCACCACCTCACTCAGTAACCACCATTTTACTCCACTTGTATGAGTTAAACTTTTTTAGATTTCACATATAAATGAAATTGTGAGGTATCTGTCTTTCTGTGATTGGCTTTATTTCACCTGGCATAATATCCTCCAAGTTATCTCATGTTGTCACAAATGACAGAATTTTCTTATTTTTTAAGGGTGAATGGTATCCCATTGTGTGTATATATCACATTTTCCTTAACCGTTTTTGAACCAAGTTTAAAAAATAGAACTGCAATGTTACCCAGCAATCCCACTACTAAACATGTATTTTAAAAAAAGAAACAATTATGTCAAAGAGATATCTGCACTCCCTTGTTTACTGCCACATTATTTACAATAGCCCAAATATGGTATCAACATGTGACTATCTAGTTTTCACGGCACTATTTTTTGAAGACATTGTGTGTTCTGGGCAATTGTGTTGAAGATAATTTGACCATAAATGACTGGATCTATTTCTGCATTCTCTCCTCTGTTCCATTGATATTTGCCAGTGTTGTGCTGTTTTGTTTACTATATGTTAGTAACTGATTTTGATACCAGGTAGTGTGATGCCTCCAGATTTGTTCTTTTAACTCAAGATTGCTTTGGCTTTTTAGAGTTTTCTGTGGTCCTGTGTGAACTTTAGGATAGTGCTTTCTATTTTCTTAGCAATGTCATTGGAATTTTGATAGGGATTGCACTAAATCTGTAGATCATTTTGTGCAGTATGGATATTTTAAAAATGCTAATCCTTCTGATCCATAACACAAGTTACCTTTTCATTTACTTGTATCTTCTTCCATCATCATACAAATCTTTCACTCTTTAGTTAAAATTATTTCTAAGTGTTTTTTGATGTTATTTTACGTGGAATTGTTTTCTTAATTTCTTTATCAGATAGTTTGTTTTGTGTATAGAAACACCACTTATTTTTGTATGTTGATTTTGTATCCTGCAACTTTACAAAATTCATCCATAGTTAATACACTTTTTGTGGAATCTTTAGGATTTTCTATATATAAGATGATGTCTGCAAACAGAGGCAATTTTATTTTCTCCTTTCTGATTTAGATGTTCTTTATATTTCTTTTTAATAATAAATTAGATATAGAATTGAAACATGATAAATATTTTTCTCAGCACCTTAAAAATATTTTCTCCCATTAATTTTTGTCTTCTTTTTTTGCTCTTAAAAAGTTATCTATAAGCCTAAGTGTCATTTTGTTACATGTACTCCCATTTATGATCTCTGGTTGCAGTTAAGAATGCCTTCCCTCTTTTAGTGAACTTCCTTACAATATTTTGAATATTTTGTTTAGGACTTAATGTGCAGATGCTTTTGGCATCTTTGTCATGATATCTTTGCCCATGCTTGTGTCCTGAATGGTATTGCCTAGGTTTTCTTCTAGGGTCCTTATAGTTTTGGGCTTTACATTTAACTCTTTAATACATCTTGAGTTAATTTTTGTATATGGTGTAAAAAAGGAGTCCAGTTTCAATTTTCTACATATGGCTAGCCAGTTCTCCCAGCACCATTGATTAAGTAGGGAATCCTTTCAGAATAAAATACCTAGGAGTACTGCTAACAAGGGAAGTGAAGGACCTCTTCAAGGAGAACTACCATCCACTCCTCAAAGAAATCAGAAGGGACACAAACACGTGGAAAAACACTCCATGCTCATAGATTGGAAGAATCAATATTGTGAAAATGGCCACATTGCCCAATGCAATTTATAGATTTAATGCTATTCCCATATAAGTGCCATTGACATTCTTCACAGAATTAGAAAAAACTATTTAAAAATTCATATGGTACCAAAAAAAGCCCAAATAACCAAGAAAATCCTAAGGAAAAAGAACAAAGCTGGAGGCATCACACTACCCAACTTCAAACTCTACTACCAGGCTACAATAACCAAAACAGCATGGTACTAGTACAAGAACAGACACATAGATTAATGGAACAGAATAAAGAAACCAGAAATAAGACCACACACCTACAACTATCTGATCTTTGACAAAGTAATACATTTCTAGAAACACCTTTACCTGAAAGTCTTTCTTGCTTGTTTGCAATTTTTCTCTACAATGCTTAAATTTTCACTGAAGTTCTTCTTTATACAAAACAACTGGGTGGTATTTTTCTTGCAACCCCCCAATTCATAACTAATGCTAATCTGTAATTTTTGAAAATTACCAGATATAAATATTAACAAAAAAATCATCTACATACCAAAAGACTAAAACAAACAACTGAAACTTTCTCTCATTTCAAGACTTGTTGGAACTATAGCCAAATCCGTACTACATACAGGAGTCACCTAAAGCAATAATACAATGGTATAAACTCAGTATGGGGGAGAAAAAAATGCATCAAAAATTATTTTAAAAAGTCACAATATTAATAACAGATTTTATCAATTCTACTAAATAAAACAAAACAAAGAGAGTACAATTTGTTAAATTAAATTTGTTTTTTAGGCAGTTGGGTCATAAGAATTAATACATGAAGAATACAATTCATCGGAAAAAAATCACAAAAATATATAAATGAATAAACGGATAAAATACCTTTTAATAGTAGTAAATTCTAAAAAACAGATATAATCTATATGGGGGTTAAGGACTCATAATATGGAGATATGTTACATAATATGGTCAAGTAAAACTTTTCTCCAGTAATTTTTGAATTGTTATCTAAGAACAGGTAGGAGCCATTATAAAAACATTTAAGACAGTATTCCTCTACACTAGCTGCATATTAGAATCATCCAGGGAGTTTTAAAAACTACTCTTGACTGTTCCCTCATCCAATCTCCAAAGTTCTTATTTCATCAATTTGGGTTGGAGCACATGCATTGTTTTATATTACACCCCTTTGGTGTTTGGAATTTTCATTCTCATCCATGGCTGAGAATCGTGGATGAGAATGGCCTAGGGCCATGGTTTTCCACACATTAGAAGCACCTGAAGAGTTTTTAAAATCTCAGTTCTCAAGCTGCTTTCAAATCAATTAAATCAGAATATCTGAGGGCAGGTTCTTGGCATCAGTCTTCTTTTGTAATACTCCAATTTATTTCAATGTATAGACACAGTTGAGAACCTGTGTTCTGGAGGAAGAATACTCTAAGTAGAGGAAAGAGCAAATGCAAAGGCCCAAAGGCAGGGGTAAGCTCGATGTTTTCCGAGGCCAGAAAGGAAGGCAGATTTAATGGAGGGAAGAGAAGTGTGTTGCAAGATGGTATGGTAATGGCAGTTTCAATGAAAATCATCTAGCCATGATTAATAAGAAGGATTATTAGTATAATTTCTATTTTAAATTTTTTTGGCCACTGCAGAGGTAAGACAATATATACATAATAATAAAAGCAGAGATAAATTTAAGTAGTCTAAGCAAATAAAGAATATATAAAATGAAGATGAAAAAATAACTATAAGAATAAAATAAAAATTGTAAAAAAGTAATTTGTAAAACACTATAGAAATAAACTTGAAAACGTAAGTGAAATGAGTCTTTAGCAAAATACACATACATTTCTAATAGACCAGTAAACTAAGATGATAATAAAACATTATCAAACCACTCCCTAAAAGGAAAAAAAAAAACAGGCCTGGATTATAAGTGAATAAACAAATTCAAATGCTATTTAAATGTATCCAAAACATTACTTTAAGAACAAAGCTTCTAAATTGTTTTTTTGACTCTATCATAGCACTGATGGCAAAACTGGATGAAGACACAAAAGTCAAACCAGCAAACCAAAATAGCAATACAAAAATATTACTTATTAAAATGATATCAAATTGTAAAAAACTACTTCGTATAGACCAGTTCTGAAAAATAATTAGGATTTTTTAAAAATTTCAAAAAAAGCATATTATTTATGCTGTATATAAAAAATTACATTCTGTGTGCAGATGGATTTCATTTTAGACATATAAAGATTATTTATTTTCAGAAAACATACTAAAACAATATAGTAACTAACATATACACAAAAACACTTATTAAGATTGAAATTAGTTATTGATAAGACCAAATAAATATTTAGTTACTCTGTTCCTCACTCACATTCTGAGTTGTGTGGGCTGCTGTATGGCTGGAATCTATGAACTCTACTAGGCAATGCTGAGCTGGGCTGAATTAACTGGATTCAGGCTAAAGGAGTAACTTATCTGGACCATGCGGCCCCCATGGTATAGGTCAAAGGATCAGGGTTAGTAAAACAACATAAACCCATTAAAAATATCTGTGCCCATGTATCATTGGTCCAATCAAGTCCCATGGCTCAACTTAAAGACAATGGAGTGTAAAATTCATGGAAAAGGTGAGGAGAAATATATAATTGAAAAGAACCCATAAAATCTACCTCTTAAAGTAAACAAAAATAAATAAACAAAAACCCTTAATATTATACGAAAATAGATACCTTCATAGAAGAATATTAATATCTATATCTTCATAGAATAATGTAACAGGGATTGAGCTATCACCAACCAATGCCAACATAAAGCTTAACAAATTAAACATATTTTATTAAAGTGATAGAAATGAAACAGATCCTTACTTTACCAGTATTATTGAACAATATTCCGGAAATTCTAGCCAGTGCAATTAGAGAAGGGAAGGAAATGCATGGAATATAAAATTGAAAGGAGAATTGAAATGTAACACTTTTTGCAGATGTTATGACTACATAAGCAAGAAAACTCAAGAGAATATACCACAATCTACAAACAATAAAAGAGTGTAAAAAAAAGTGGATGTTAGCCAATCAATATAAACAGCAGCTTTCTTATATACAAACAGTGACAGGTTAAGATAGAGAGGAAGAAAAACTTCTGCTGTTAATTGGGTTAGCATCAATGATAATAATAATCAAGAGTATACCTAACTAGAAATGTACTGACTTTATATAAAAAAAGCTTACACACATATGATATATTGCATGACAAACATACAAGTGAAAGATATCAATAATCTTGAGTGAATGGTAAAAAAAACATGTTCTTTGATTAAAAACTTTATTTTTATAATTCTCCCTAAATTAAATTCATAAATTCTATTCAATACAAATGAAAACTCCATCTGCCTTTTTACTTGGAAGAACACTTGACAAAATAACACTGGGGTTCATCTAGGGAAATAAATATGTGACAATATCCAGGAAATTTCAGAAAAAGATCAGTAATGTGACCCTTGCCAGATATTAAAATGGCCACTATTGTGTGACTGTTTAGATAAATTATGGTTGTTTTATATAATAATTAATATAAGGCTATTAAAAACAAAAATATGAATTGTCATATGCAGACTTTTAGGACATTATTTAAAATATATAAAAATATTAAATAAGAATATAAATTTTAAAACATACATGTCAGATGTTTCTGAAAGAATATACATAAAACTATTAGTTACATATTCACAGAGGCACTAGTGGTTTTCCAGTAGGAGGAAAACTTGTACTTTTTATTGTCTGATTGCTTTTTTATCACATGCATGCATTACTTTAGTTGTTGTTCTTAATTCTCAAACAGCTTTTCAGTGCTGATGGGTTATGATGTATCCAGGAACTGAAATGAAATTTATACCCATAACAAATCATATATTTAAACATTACTGAACAAAATACATTCAAATCATTTAAATAATGTATTTATTTAATGTATGTACTATACTATTAAATTTAAGGTATTCATTTATCCCGGAAGACATACTTAGCATAAATTTATCTTGTTTTAATTGTTATAATATTTGACAATAACTGAAAATTATTTGATGTTTCCATTAATTTTTAAAGCTTTTACCCTTAACTTGCCATGTGAATGTATTACCATTCCAACGAGCTAGTCAATAATATCTGGAATATTCTAATTTAGTAAAAAGCTCAGTTAACATCATTCCTTTCAGACATAAGGTTAAAGAACATTGACTGAAGAGTATCATGATACAGTGTTCAATAAATCTACCATTTTCTTGAGTGGCCAGCTAGGTAATTGTAGTTTCTCATAAAACGAGAATCGAAGTATTCTTTAAGCCTCATCCTTTGCTGGTGTTTCAAAATTCCAAACTAAAAGAGTCCAAGTTATTGTGATTTTCAAATACAAATATTTCAGTATCTGAAATAACTGAAATAACTCCCTAAAATATATAGAAACAGTTAGTGAAGGCTAAATGCAAAGGAAATATACCATCTTACCTTAGTTGCAACCAGATCGCTAAAACAACTTTGCCCAAGAATCTGGCCCTACGGAAACATATTTGATGTTGAAACAAGGTCTCTTTGCTAGTTATTTCGTTGCATGTCCATCTGCTTTGTTGAAATTGTGCCAGCTCACAAACTGGTCTGCTATTTTCAGTAAAGCATGTGCCAAAGCAGCACATGGTTTAGACTGGCAGATTACATAAGGCTGCGAGTATCCACTATAATAAAAATTTAGTCTTTTGCCCAGTATGTTTGATCCTTAAATTGCTCACTGCACGCTCATTAACTCAAAAAAAATCCCTTGAAAGAGATGACATACCATTAGTTTACTTTACTGTTAAGGAATCTTGACAGAGATGAAATGACTTAACCAGAGGCACAGGTGAATATTTAATGGAATGTTTGTGTTTGTTTACCTGGAACTACATCTTCTCACCTGAGGTTTTGATATTTGTATTGGGGGAAAAAGTGTTACAATTCAATAAGGTATAAATAGATATTTTCTGAAAGAGTAGTTAGTGGTGAGAAGTAAACACCTGAAATAGCACAAATTATTATTATAATTTCTGATGTATTTGTCTGGAAATTCTTAATTTTAAACCAATAATTGAACTAATTGATCTTACAAGGCTACTTTGGTGTTACTTTGGCTTATTGGACTGGTATTCTCTGTACCATAAAGGCTATTTAGAAGAAACTTTAGGAATATTACCCATTTCAACAGAATCTTTTGGAAACTTTTGAACATAATTTATTCGGAGAGATAAGTCAGATAACGTTTAAAACTTTGTCATCTTTTACAATCTTTGTAAAGATAAAAAATACACCAAAAATTTAACTAATTACTAGCATGCACAAGCCTACTGTTTCAAAAGAACTAAATATATATTATAGCAAAGTTTCATAACATTATCATCAGAGTTAAAAACAAGAGTTTTGATATTTCATAGTTCTTCAGGCTAATTGAAGCTTTTCATCTTGATTGAATTTCTAGGTTTGCAAAATAATCAAACTGCCCCCAAAGAGTTTTGCTAGACTCTTTTATTAAGGATTTTGATGAGCACTCAGACAAGCATGCCAATCACATTTGTGAATGGCATGAGGTTAAAAGGAATGTATAAAATATTCACCTATTACCAATATCTGAAAAAATCTATAAAGGCAAAAAATAGATAAACCTGTAAGGTTAAAATGTTATAGCAGTTAATGTAAAGTTATCATGTTCTTAGGTCTGAAAAATCCAAATTTCTAAGGATAGAATAAAGAAGGCATACCTAGGATTAACCCATGTAAAAATCACATTGGAGTTTTAGTTTAGCTTAATAATGAGCATGGATGTAGCCAGACCAACCAGCACACTCAGCTGTGAGAACCATATTTTGAGATGAATTTTGATAAGCAGGAGTAGAGGACACAAAACAGGATCATGAGAAAGAGTTATACAGCATAATAGTAATAATATAGTAATACACATTATATTATAAAATGATACAAATAATACTGTGTAATACTATATATTATAATATATTATATAACATTTCTATTATATAATATATTTTATTATATAATATTTTGTTATATAACATTTTATTATATTATATTATATAACATGTTATTTTATATATATAATATTATATAATAGTTTGAAGTAACTGAGATTACTTAACATAGAGAACTCAGGCAAGATACAATACGTATTTTAAAATATTTGAAAGACAGTATATGGAAATGTATTTAGCCATCATTTGTATAATTGAAAGGGTAAGAAGAAGATCCAAAAGTTGAAAGTTACTGGAGCCGGGTTTCAATTCAAGTTAAGGGAAAACTTTTTTTTTTTTTTAACTACTCAAAAACAGAATGAGTTTTGTAAGAGAAAAATGCTTGAAGGGCATATGAAAGAGGTTAAATCACCTATTAAGGGATGGAAAGAAAAGAAAGGGATTTAGAACATATTACCTTAGCAGTCCTTTTAAATTCATACATAATTTTAAATATAATGTTCTTTAGATGCTAAAACCAATTGGTTGACTGTATATATATTAATTATATATATAATTAATGAGGGGTGTGTGTGTATATATTTGTATTAATGTTTGCATACAAGCATATCTGATAAGTTGAAAGTTTTTAATATTGTGATAAGTTGATAAAGTCTTGGTAAATATTTATTAGCCCTTTAGAATGGAAAATTTTGGACTCTATTCTTTTTAATCCCAGTATAATATCAATTGACTTCCTGCCTAACTGTTATAATGATTCTACTCTGTTTATGTGGTTAAAATTGACCGGAGATAAAAGTGATAGCTAGGGCAGTGTGTACAAGGACAGAAAGGCAAGGCAGAGATGGGTTCCTTGAAGATGACAAGAGGAAGCCTGGATTTGCTGTAGGAGGCAAGAGGCCACTAGTAAACGGATTCAGAAAGGAATGGTTTGGTCTGAACAACAAGAAACAGGGAAATGTTAAGCTCTCAAAAGCTTTCCAAAATAAAAGGGACATGGAGAATACAAGATTTTATATGTCCTAACCCTGCTATCTAACAGAGGCACACAAAAGAAATGGGCCAGATAAAACGAGCATTATCAGGAATGGAGCAGATACACCCTTAACCTGACGACTCCATGGCAGACTGCAAGGAAGAGGCTTACTTGTTCTGGGAGGCGAGTTCAACGTCGACACTAAGGGATAAAACCTGAACAAAGAAAGGCAGGAGTAAGTCTAAGGACATGAGGTAGAAGCCTAATGGAATTGGGCAGAAATTCCGTTTTCCAAGGGCGAAAATGACTTTTACACTAAGCCTCAGCAAGTGGCTGCGTTTTCCCGGTTCCTACGCTACCATGTGGTTAGCCATGACGCTGCCTGATTCACAACACTGTGGATTTACAGACTTGTATTAGGGGCTACAGTGCATTCTTTTTTTCTTCTTCTTCTTCTTATTTTTTCCTGTAGGAATAGATATTTACTTTGAAAAAATTTTTCATCATTCTATTATATATACCTTTTTTCATACCAGCTAGATAAACGATTTTGAAGAGCTTTGATTTTTCTATTTTTCTATATATATAATAGAAAGCAATTTCCTTGAAGTAGTCTTACATTCTATATGTTAATAGTGGTGAGATTTAATTCTTTACAACCCCACTCATTTCTATTTTCCACGTATCAGTAAGGTTTATCAGATATGTAGGTTTTCAAGAAATTAAGTGTGGTATTACGTATTATTATGAGATTTTAAGCTATTGCTGTTTATCAGGTTAATGGCATTGATTACATAAAAGTAACATGTTCGATTCTACATACTATTTGTTGACTGCATAATTCCAAAGCTGAGGTGCATCTGCAGGAGGCAAAGTCCAACAAAACTCACCCCAAAAGAACTAGTCTAGCTCCATTAAAGGAAGTAGTTCTTTAAACATCCTCACGTCATCAGTTCTCAGTGTATGCTTACTATTCATGAAGCATTGCTCTAAGGAAATGAGAGAGAGAGGGAGAGGGATAAGGAAAAGGGGAAAGAGAGAGAGAGAGAACAAATCAGGAACTTGTTCACCTTCAGAATAAAATACTCAGAGGCAAATCGGGTAAGAACGTAAGGGAGGGAATGGTCTATAAAATCGGCATCAAGCCACATGATACAACATAAGGAGGTGAATATGAACAAAGTTCAAGCCTTACAGTTGCGTTGATGATGAAAACAAATCAAGATTTCCAGGTTGGAGAATAATTTGCAAATTTATACTGGATCTCATAGCAAATGGTCTATTGTGGCAAAAATTAAGCAAACCTTAAAAAAAACCTGAGATAATCCTACTACAAATTAATGCTATTAAGCGCTTTTTAATCCCTCCATTTAAATTTTTTTCATGTCCCCCATAAAGCAACTTGACTATATGGTTGGAATTAGATGCAGCAAGTGCATGGCAGGTGTCTGGATCTCAATATGAGATTATATGAACGAAAGTGTCCTAATGGAAGGTGAGGGAGCATCCGAACATGTAAATGCCTGGGTGCCTTTGGACAGTCATGTAATTCAGCACACCTGCAATTCAGGGAATTTCAAATCAATTTCCAAGCCGCAGAAAGTTCTAAAATCCACCTATAGGATAACAAATTATAATTTTTGCATGTTTCATGTGAGAATATTGAAAGAAGTGTTTATATTTCTTGTAACTAGAGGCTTCATACCTATTTTTCTATTTTAAAGGGGGAACCTAGATTTACTTTTTGAAACATCATGAGCATAAGTACTGATGATTGATGAGACATCCACAGAGTTGGAGAAACAAATTTGAAATAGATTCTCATCACTTCTTTATCATCAGTTCCTTTAATTACTTAATCAGCATTTTGTGTTGTTATACTTAACAGTCTTTGATTTTTAAAATATTTCCTATGGCTTACTATCAAGTCAAACTGAATTATCAGCCCTATCTTATAGTTAAAAATACAACAATGTGGTCAAATTGTAGAGCAAAATAAATTTTTAATGGGTTCATAATAAAAAATTTGAATAAAGGAACTTTTATAAATGTACGTCTTAAACATTCTTTGACATTCATTTCTATTCATTGTGACAGTAAAAAAAGTTTCCAACATGGAAATGGACAGAAAAGTACAATGAGCAAGTCTAACTTAAATAATCACTTAAACTTAAGTCATGCGAGGAACGTTTATTATAATAGAAGAACTTGAAATTACTTGGAAAAAAGCTATGACAATTGGCAGATTATGATTCAAGTACCTGTAAATTTTTATGACACTATAATGTTTTAAAAAACGCAGGAGTAGGGAAACCATATGCTATTCAGTTTGGGATAAATTAATAAAATTCTGCATATTATTATCTATCTTAGTGATATTTTTGTGGTATCTTCAGTTAAATTCATACTACTGTAAATCAATTCAGTGATAGTTACTGAAATAAAGAAAAAGAAGATAAAACCTTGAATAAATGTACCAAGGAAAAAAACATTAAAGTCTTGGCATGTTTATAGTTCAGTAGGACATTAAGTTAGCAATTTAACAAAAACCAAGCCTTCCAAAATATTTAAAAATAGTAATGTGTTCTTTCATACCACCTGGCTAGTGATTTCTTTAAAGATCTAGTCGATACATGGGCACTTATTTCCTGTGGAAGCCATGGATAGTTATTACACTTTAAGTAACCCAGGGGCTGTCTTTTTAAAGAGAGGACAATCATAGTTTTTCTCAGGCTTGGACATCTGGTATTGGCAGTTTTGCCGTACGAAATCAGGCAAAGCTGCTTTTCTAGAGTCTGCTATTTATCTCTTTGAAAAAAAAAAAAAAAAAAAAAAAAACCAAAGTTTGACTGACACTAATTTCCTGAACAAGATACTCTAGAAACTCCAGTTTATCTTATAAAATCATAACAGACAAGGTTTGTGATGTCCCCTCCGCAAGATTCTTTATTCTGTCAGTTTATAGCATTTGAAATGACGGAAAGGGATGCGTTCCTTTCATATGCCATCCAGGAGAACAGAACCTGTCACCAACAGTGTAATGTGCTATGTATTATCACTCTGAGTGATCCAGAGGCCCAGAGACTGTCATCTTTTTAGACTGTACAAGTCAACACAAATAAAACTGAGGAGGCAAATGATAATGTCTCAGAGAGAGCCAGGCTCATTCTGGCCATTACTTTTTATTCAAACCTTACAGATGACATGATGTGAAAAATGAGCCTATGTCTAGTTCAATGCCCATTAGTGTGTGAGCACATTATCTTCCACTTTTCACATTGAATCTCTCTGTACTCACCCTGCCAGTGAGAGTTCAGCAGCCTGTCAGCAAAAAGGGATTTTGACTACTTTAAATTTTTTTTATCTTATTATAAACAAATACTAAATATTACCTTTCTCTTGATAAATTGCAAATAATATGAGCTACTCATTCAAAAAACGAGGCACAGTGTTTTCTAAAGTTTCTCAGAGATTACTCTTCTGTTTATAAATAATTAGGGATGGCAACCCAGCTGTTATTTTGAATAAAAAATATTCATTGAGAATAATTTTTAAAAACTAAATAAAATTTCTATTCAGATAAATAAGCCGAGAATTTTAATCTGTATTAAAAAACACATTTTGAGTAGGATAAGACTGCCTATCATTTCCCATCCATGATGAATTCTATAGTTTTCCATATCTAAATACCTCAGGCATTCCCTGTCAAAAATGGGATAAATCGTATAATTTTGTAATGTGTAAAAGACTCAGAAATATTTGTTTTCTGTAGAAATGTATTGCTAAAGAAAAGTCTGATGAATACTTTTGCAATCCTATTAGTTGCCAGGACCCTCGTGTTGCTTCCATAAACATAAAGAAATATCTTTGTGCCTGGTGATGTGAAGAAATCAATTAATTTGTCATAGCACTCCTTTAAGTGTCACATGATTTTGGCCAGGGGTAGCAAATTGAACTATGAAAATGTACTTTTTAACAGCTCTATTGGATAGAAAATCTGACAGCCCTTGAAGTGTAGATTTGCCATCTTCAAAAATAGCTGAAAACACTCACACCCACTCACACTTTGAAAATAAATCCAATTCCTGAAGAGTTTTTAACGTGTTCACTAGCATTATCAATAGCTGTGTAAAATTCCTATGTTACTATTTGTAATCTTGAATCATCCCCAATATTCTCAAAATATTCCTCAATTACCTTAGAGCAAGAATTAGCCACATTTTTAGTTTTCGTAAGGATATAAATACTAAGCATGAGATTGTTTTATTTATATTATTTAAATTACAATGTATTTAAAATAAAATTAAAAATTATCAGTATTGAATATGACTTGAAAGACATAACTTGAAATTTTTCTAACAGTTACTGCATATTTACTTTGGCCATTACACTGTCACTTGATGTGCCTTCCTATTGAATTGCATTCCATTTTGTGGCCACAATAACAGCCTAAAGAAATCTAAAGATCTTAGAAAAGGAAGCTGAATTTCTTGTTGGCAAACTTTCCCATGTGTCCTGTAATGGGAAGGTAACAGCATGTTTTATGATGAGCTTTATTTTATGCTGAAGTCGTCAGCCTTTCCCTCTTAGACTGAAGCATTGTTTGAATACCATAATTTCTTACCTCAGAAAATGGTTTACAATGTTTTCAGTTCCCTTCTGAAATGTCAATGATAGGCATTACTGTCTGTGCAGAAGTTAAATGGTACCACATTGGAAGAATAGTAGATGAGCAGTATTTATTTTAACTTCATCTTCCATTTTCTTCTGCCTGGATTGTCATCCTCTGTTATTTATAGTGAGAATGATGGTCTGAATGTACAAAATTGTGTGTACTGCCTGAGAGAGATATTAGAGCCACCGTGATGACTTTCTATGGTGAATATTTTGTCCAAATATAACAACAATATTGGTGACATTAGCTGAGGTTTATTTTTAAATTCCAACTCAAAGAGTAAATAACTTAATATTCTAATCAATGGCCATCTTTGAGGAAAACCAAAAGCTTATGTTAGGTATAACATACTTATATAGCACATGGTAAAATAAAATATTTTACCGCTTTTGTTTATGTAATATTTCAAAGAGTTTTATATTGAATATATAATTATTTCATTTCATGTTGTCTTAAAACCAATGCATCTAAACGAACTAAAATTAAACGAGCATTTTCATTAAGAATTGGACGTTGCCTTTTTTTTCTTTTCTGTTCTTTTTAAATAATCATAGAGACTGAAATAATAGCAGCTTCTTTAACTGTTAAAATTGTAGTTTCTAAAAAGAAACACCATTTTAAAATTTGAAAATCCACTTAATCCCCAATTAAGCTAATAAAAAAAGTGAAAGGCTTTTTTTCACTTTATGATGAACCTGCTGACCTTTACTTTCTCACTATGACGCTGTCCTTGGCACATGTACTCTTGAGAGTAGCTACTGAAACTAAATTAAAATGATATATTGGTGGCCAATGAAAAGATGACATTGAAGGTAATTCAATTTATGGCCAAGAAAAATTTGTTACCAAAAAGTATCCAAAGAACAAGTAATTACTAGTAATTTGCATTTTGCTTTTAATCTCTTGATTATTCAGGATGAGCTTAATATATGTGTCCTACTTTCATACTCCTACTTTGTTTTCACATAAAGTTCACTGAATTAAACAATGTGTTCCTACACTTCCAACTTCTGTGTAAATGGCTTGTCTGCCTCTAAAAATATTCCTGATGTACACTACTGTCTTAAATGGACTTTTCTCTTTTTTTTTTCTTTGTCTTTATTTTCTTTGCTCAGAAAAAAAAAGTCAAGTGACTTTCTTAATCTAGCATTTAATCTACATTTTCCCAGGAAATATCCAACTGTTGATCTTTCTGACCTTGAATGACATGATATTCTAGACGTGATGACACCTTATCCTTTTTTACACTCTATAAAGAAAGAAGATAATCAACATTTTTCTAGATTTGAACATTCTTTTTATGCAAATTAATTATTGTTTTCATTCTCTTTATTAAATGTAGGACCATTTTTCTACGTTTGTGTATTTTCTTTATTCTTTATTTGATTATCTAAAATCTTGTAAATTTATTTTTACCACTAACAATATATTTAATGTATTGTTTAGTATTCTATAGAAGTAAAATTGTTGCAAAACCATAAGCTTTTGATATGTCCAGAAGAAACAATTAATTGTTCAACACTAGAACTGGAGAAAAACAGGAATGGAAAAAGGGATCACCTGTTATAAGGGCTTAATTGCTTAAGAAAGTCTTAATATTAGAAGCATTTATAATAGCAAAAAGAAATTATCCATGGGGTTATAGTTTCTTAAAATGTTAACCTTACTCTAAATGTTCTACTTCATTAACACTGTATTTCATAGATCTCCAATTTCAAATAAACTCTTTATTTTGAATAATTTTGTGCCACAAAGTAAGTCAGCTTGTCAAAGATGTTAGAAGTGGAAGACCAGTTTTGTGCATCTCAAGACCACTATATTATTCAGGAGCAGAGAATCTGTAATGAATCCAAAGTAGGTTTATCCAAATATTCCAGAATCCACTAGAAATATATCTAGTAAGTTAGGCTTTTATTTTTCTCCCACAATCCCAATGGTAAATAACTACTTTAAAGATAAAGCACAACAATAAAATAAAATAAAATAACTGATTGATGCAAACTTTCAATGCTAGAGTTTTTTCAACTCATTTTATTGCTGATTGTCACAATAATGGTGCAATTTCTATTCTATACAAAAGTAGGGGAGTCATCAAAAAAGATATTCATCAGAAGCATATATTTATAACTCTTAGGAATTTGAGTGAGTAAAACATTACTTTAATGAGATTTTAAAATCTTCAAAAATCTTCAAATAAAATAGAAGAAAACAGTAAGAACAAGAAAAATGGGACAAAATGATTAGGTATATTTAGAAAGCATAAAATATGAGTGGTTATGACCCAATCACAACAAACACAGAACCTCATAATAGTTAGTTGAGTAAGATAAGTGGGAATTGAGGAGTTTGAGAATCCTCTAACATAATTATAGCCCATAAATAGCTACTGCCAAAAGAAGAATACCCCAGTCTGAATGGAACCTTCAGCAAAGAGATACGAGTAAAAGTACAGTAAGTAAGAGGAAGCTCTACAAACTCGAATTTGCCTAGGAGTGCAGAACAGACTGAACAAACACACTAACTAGCTGTGAGGTTATCACAGTGAAATAGACATAAAGTTGACCAGAGTAGTATCCTAGTGTCAGACAATAGACAGGTAGGGGGACCAACCTCCCAAATTAGCCCTGGGATGAGGGGTTTGCCTGAATGCAAGACTTTCAGTACTAAAACAGTCCCAGACAAACCAGGATAGTTGGTTACACTACATTAAGGACATTAGAAATATTCCAAAAACTTTTATTCAAAAGGACAAAGAACTAAGACTATGCACGAAAATCTTCTGCAATTAAAAAAAAAGCACAGTAGGAACACTGGGTGTAAATAAGAGAAAAGATTCAGACACGAGGCTTGGATAGAAGATTCCATAAGAATCAGATCTCAGAAGTACAAAGGTGGCTACAAGTGAGGAGTTTTAAAAATGCTTCATATTAATAACAGAAGATGTAGTTCTTGATTAGTGAAACTAGAAAATCTACTACCTTCTTTCATCATTCAGAAAGTTTGTCTTAAAAGTTTTGGTAAAACTCATCACATACAAACATGAACAACATAAAACGATTATAGACACAATCCCTTAAAAATCATTGAAGAAGAGAATAAACTGAATAATGTAGTGATGGATAATGAAAAACGAGTAGAAAAAAAACATGGTCACAAAGTACATGAGAACTAGTGCCTATTAGTCTAAAATTCATTTTAAATGGTGAGAATATCAAAGAGTGTAAAAAAAAGATAAAAATCAAAATAGAAGAATTTAAATATGAGGTGACCAAACAGCAACAGGATAGGAAAAGAAAGATGACTGCTAGGAAAAAAATAAGGAAAATTTCAGAAATCAAGAGTAAACTACAACGAAAACAAGAGCAAGGAAAGTACTGTAATGAAAGTAGAAAATATAAAGAAGTAAAATATAGTTAATAAAGAGATAAATATTTGAGAAAAATATAGATTAAGAGAAAAATGATAAAAGAGAAAAGACATGGAAAAAAGATCCACTGTGAGTATAACTGAGGTCCTTGGAAAAGGAAGCCCAAGCTATGGAATAAAACAAATTCTAGAAATAATGATTCAACAGCTATCAAAATCGTCATTCTGAATTTTATTAAGAATTCATGTACATGTTCTACAGACCAGCGATTTTTATTCATCTATTGGTTTTTAAAGATAAAGAAATAGTTTACAAGCAATCAGGCAAAAAGATTGAGTTACCTATAAGTTCAATCCAAAGTTATGTACATTTGGGAATTCAGGTAACATGCAAATTCTGAGTTTTTCCTGGAGAATCTTCAAACAAAATCTTTCAAACAAAAAATTATAAAAGTAGTTTTGGTGTGAGTTTTCTGGTAAGTATAGAATATATTTAATGCATGTATACCACTAAATAATATAGATAAAGACTATAGAATACTATGCAAATGTCATTGTAATAAAAAACATATAGAATACAACTAACAAAAAAATTGAAAATAGAAGACAAGGTTATGTAAAAAGTAGAATAACCTTTATGATAGTTACTCATATATATTAATTTAAAGTAAATTTGATGCTGGGGAGGAGAAAGTAAGAGGAAAGAGAGGCTATTAGTATCTCTAAGTATTAATCCCAGTAGAAAATAAATATAAATTATTTATATAGGACTATAATAATATATTTCTTATTTTTGTTAAGATTAAATATAAGGCCGGGCACGGTGGCTCACGCTTGTAATCCCAGCACTTTGGGAGGGCGAGCCGGGCGGATCACGAGGTCAGGAGATCGAGACCACGGTGAAACCCCGTCTCTACTAAAAATACAAAAAATTAGCCGGGCGTGGTGGCGGGCGCCTGTAGTCCCAGCTACTCGGAGAGGCTGAGGCAGGACAATTGCTTGAACCCGGGAGGCGGAGGTTGCAGTGAGCCGAGATGGCGCCACTGCACTCCAGCCTGGGTGACAGAGCAAGACTCTGTCTCAAAAAAAAAAAAAAAAAAGATTAAATATAATAACATAATAACATAATGTTTTATATATGATAATCCTTGTAAAAATACTTTTTTTTATTCCCTCAGTGTTTGCTTGGCAGACAGAATTGAAGAAAATATATTTTCCTAAATCAGGCTCTAAAGTTATTACATAAAGGCACCATTAGAAAAAATGCAAATGTTCTGAAATATTTAAAAAAGTATAAAATAAACATATTATAAAGCTATTTTATAGTATCTTAATTATATAATTTGTATATTAAAAACTTTCACTTACATTTTCTACATAGAAATTTGACTAAATGAAGACAATTATGTGGCTCATTTTAGTAATGTAAGTGGTCAATCTTCACAATTAAAAGAATCTAATGTTTAAATTGGCTGAAAAATAGCTCTCAACTCTGCCGAATATGAAAGTTACACATAAAGAACAGGAGATTCAGAATGATCAAAAAGAAATGGATCAACAAAGATATACTAGGGAGACACAAATGAAACAATACTAGAATCGTGATCTTGTAACAGAAAAGTAGAGTGCACATGGAAATGGAAGGAAGGAAGGAAGGAAGGAAGGAAGGAAGGAAGGAAGGAAGGAAGGAAGGAAGGAAGGAAGGAAGGAAGGAAGGAAGGAAGGAAGGAAAGAGGGAGGGAGGGAGGGAGGAAGGAAGGAAGGAAGGAAGGAAGGAAGGAAGGAAGGAAGGAAAGAGGGAGGGAGGGAAAGAAAGAAAAAAAAGGAAAGGAAAGGAAGAGAAAGAAAAAGAAAGGAAAGGAAAAGAGAGAAAGAGAAAAAGAAAGGAAAGAAGAAAGAAAGAAAGAAGAAAGAAAGAGAAAGAGAGAGAGAAAGGAGAAAAAGACAAAATGCTAAACGTAAACCTCAAAATACAGTGTCTACTAGTAATATTTATATACCTAATAAGAAAGCAACAGTTTTTATAGCAAAATCCTAAAGAACTAAGATAAATAAAAAGAAAACCAATGATAACAGTAGTTTAACACATCTCTTCATTCTATTAGAGATTCGGGGAAAAAAATAGAAGATTATAGTTTTACATAATCCATAATATAGATGTCATTTACATAAAGAGGTGAATGTGTTTGAACAATAGTATTTAATAAAGAATCATTATTTTTCCTATACAGTTTTATATTGGTAAAAATATAAATAATACAGAAGATCCTCTATGATGAAAATGTAAATAAATGAGCCACATTAAAAAATAAAACACAAATTTCCTCCCATTTGTAAATTTGAAATTATATGATTACGTAGTTCATAATCAAGTGAAAATAGCAAACGGAATTGCAGATTTTTAAAAATAAAAATAATAAAAAACAGTATTATAGCATTTATGAAACACAGTCAAAGCACTGGTTCAAGAAAAATTCACAGCAGGTAATACTTACAGGAAAATACTAAAAATAAATAAACAATTGAAACGTGCAGTTAAGAAAAGCTGCAAAAAAAACCAAAAACTAAACTAAAAAAAGTAAATCAAACCTAAAAAAAGAAATAAAATTAAATGTTAAAATAGATATTAATAAAATATTTTCAATGTATAGTAGAGAAAAAGGTATGTAATTATATATTAAAATATGATATATAATTAGCATGATACCAAGAAAAAAAGTAGAAGAAATGCAAATTACCAATATCTAGAAGAAAACATGGGACATCACCATAGATTTGATGACAATTTTAAAAGATTATAATATGTTCTAAACATTTTATACCAATAAACTGGACATTTTCAGAAAATGGACATATTCCTTGAAATCACAACCTGCCACCTAAAGGAAGAAGAAATAGAATGTTGGAACATCTGGCATCTCTTAAGGAAAGTGAATCACTTATTAAAAACCTTTGCATAAAGAAAGTAATCATGTTCATATAGCTTAATAATTAACTTTTCCAAACATTTAAGAATTAAAATGTTTTTTTCTTGTTCAAAATTAAAAAAAATAAAATCAGGGGAGTAGCACTTTTCATCTCTTTTTAGGTGGGCTTAACCTCTTTTTCAAAACATGATATGGATATTAAATATAAAAGAATTCTATAAGCCAATACTTTTCATAAAAATATATTTCAAAATTTTTAATGTATTATTATATAGGTAAAATTTTATCACCAAATGGGATTTATACCAGGAAGCTAAAATGGCCTAACATTTGAAAATCAGTAAATAGAATATTAACATAATATAAATATAATATCTCAAAGGGGAGAACACAAAGAATCCTTTAAATAGATAAAAAATACTTGACAAAGTCAACATCGATTCATTAGGAAATCGCTTAGCAAATTTTGAATAGAAGGGAACTTTCTCAATCTGATGAAGACTAGCTCCTTTAGGCCAGGAAAGGTGGCTCACGCCTGTAATCTCAACATTTTGGGAGGCAGAGGCAGGCAGATCACTTGAGGGCAGGAGTTCAAGACCAGCCTGGCCAATATGGCAAAGCCCTGTCTCTACTAAAAATACAAATATCAGCCAGTTGTGGTGGCACACGCCTGTCATCCCAGCTACTGGAGAGGCTGAGGTACAAGAATCACTTGAACCCGGGAGGTAGAGGTTGCAGTGAGCATAGACTGCACCACTGCACTCCAGCCTGGGAGACAGAGTGAGATGCTGTAAAAAAAAAAAAAAAAAAAAAAAAGGAAAGAGTATTGCATTTAATAACGATATTGAAAATAGTTCTTCTTCGAATGGAAATGAGACAATTATGTTGCTGTCATATCTTTGACTCCACATCACACTGGAGGTCCTAGGCAGTGTAATAAGGCAAGGACAAAAAATGTCAGCCATAAGTACTGGAAAGAAATAAAATTAAAGTGTCATAAATCTTATAAAATTTTCCCCTTGTCATTTTCATTGTCTCTTAAATAATATATATCATTGAGTAATTATTGTAAAAGAACAACCTGATCTATTACTTCTATTATTTTTCTCTCTGAGCACATTATTTTCTGGTTTTATCTATATTAATTTATTTATTCTGCTATTGTCTTGATTATTTTTTGTTCTTTAACATTTTTGAGCAGCATGCTGAATTTATGTATTTGAAATGTTTTATATTATCAAATTTAATATTTATGGCTAAGAATTTTGACTACTTCTCTAGTGTTAGTTCATAGATTTAATATTTAGTTTCTTAACTTTTTCTAAAAACAGTTAATGTTTTGTTTGTATTTTTCCTTTGACAAAGGGCTATTTTATAAACAGCTTTGGACATTATTGCTCTATTGTAACGAAAGGTGAAAGTAACCTTTTAGGGATTTGTTATTGCTTTCTTATTTGCAGTCTTAGCAAAGAATAGTGCCAGTAATTTTTCATTTATGAAACACAATATTTTCTTTGTAGACAAATACATCTTCAATTTTTGCATATTTTTCCATTGGTTTAGGAAAAGAATATGTGCTTCTATTATTAAGGTGTACCATCATTTGGTAAATTTTGTATGTAGTTGCATTATTTTATAGTATTTTTAATAGGTGTTATTAACCAGCGCAGACTGATAAAGTCTGTTATTCCTAGCCTGTTTTTATATGCCCTCTAATTTCTACCATATCAAAGTAGCTTCCACGTTTATTATATATGTAGAGATATTTATGTCTTATGCCTTCTTATTTAATTGTAGACATTAATTTAATAACATGCATTTGTTTTCTTAATTCTACCTTAATTGACAACAAAATCACAGTATATTTTTTATTTCTTTTTATATTTGCCTAGAACATGTTGTTCATAATTTTATTTTTAATATTTCTAAATCACTTTTCTGTTACGCTTCTGGTGAACAGTATGGAGTTAAAATTATAATCAAATTTGAACAATACTCCTTTAATAGGTGACCTAAGCTTATTTTCATTTTTTGTTATGATAAATATGCTTGGTCTTAGTTCTGATATATATGTATATATGTGTTCATGTGTGTTTACACATACACATTTGCACACACATACCCATAAACACATACATCAATGTATATAATTTAGTTTTCAGTATTTTAGCTTCTTGGTTACTATTTTTATTTTGAAATTTGTTCTAGCGATTACCATCATATGTATATATAATATAATACATCATTTGTCCCTTTTGTTAGACAATATATATTGGGTACATGTTATGAATAACAACGAAATTAGCTTGTAACTTTTTCCCTCCAACAGTCAAAATTTTTGTCAACCATATTATTGTCCTTGGTACTTGCCTTTGTATTTGTAAATATGTTTTTACTTACAACAGTCATTTGCTATCTTTATCCTTTTACAAGTCTTTAAATTTATTCTAGTTTCTAATAGCCTCTCTCCTCTCATCTATATATAGATAGACTGATTATAAAAAATCTAAGGTTAGTCTCTTGCAGACTTTTTTTTTTCTCTTGGTCCCAAATGTGATTGGAAACATTTGAAAGAAAAAGAAATTGGAACAGTTCATCTGGCACAACCTGACAACTACAGTTTAAAGCCATACATTTGATGGGGTTCTTTGATGAACATGGAACAAAACTGTCTTTTTAAAGTCTCCAGCCTCTCTGACAGCTAATATGGACGAGAAAGCCAACAAAAGTGGTAAAATACATTCTGATGCCTAAAAAGAATTCCCATCAAGTTTCATTTTACATAATCGAACTATTGCTTTTACTGTTTCTGATTGCTAAAGACTTGCAAAGCCAGTTCCATATTTGCTAAGGTTGTCAAGGTCTACCATCTATTTGCAAGGACTCTAATTCAAGCACTCAAGTCCTAAGGTCTATGCCTGCAGCTTTAACTTTATAAAAAGTTTCTGTACAGAGCCATCATAAGCTGCAACTAATCCAACGCGGTAAAACAAACAAACAAACAAAAAAAAAACTCATGCAACAATTTCTTAACAAATTCTAAAGCTTCCTTACTATGTTTTAACTGCAAGTATTTTGCTTCCCAAAGAAGTCTCTGAGTCAATTATCCAAGTTCTTAATCTTTGCACCAAAAGTTGATAATATGCCCTTTGTAAATAACCAATTAAATAAATGAAATTAGGCAAATGGAGACAAAAATATTTTATGCAGTGCTAATGATGTGAATATGAAAAACATAGCTTACTGTGAAAGCCAAATAGCCTTTGTAGCTTTCTCCCGAATTAAATTATCTCACTAGTCAGAGACAGTGCTGGGAAACTACAAACTTTTCTAATATACATTTGTACTCCTAAAATCATGAAAAAACCATGGTTTGCTAGTATTTTGCAGGTAGGCAGAGTCCCAGGGAAAGGATACTAAACCAAACATGACTGTCAGCATCCGCAAAGCTCACCAGTCATGTAGCTTATTCTTTCCCCAAGTGATGGAGGATTGAGAGAATGGGGCAAGAAGTGAAGAATATGTCTTTCAACATTGAAACAAATTATTAAAATACCTATCTCTTCACAATATTTGCCAACTCCTCTCATTTACCTTTGCTTCTTATCTCTCATTTTGTCCTTCTTAATTCACTTTTTCTTCCTAAAAACATTCTTTGTGAGTATATTTAATGGGGTTGATGAAGAATACTCTCAGCATTTTTTGCCTGAAATATTTATTTTTCCCTCACTTTTGAACAGCAGTTTATCGATAAATAGAATTCTAGGTTGACACATTTTTTTCTCAGCACATTGTTATTACAAAATAATTTATTTTTTTCTTCTACTTTTATTTTAGGTTTGGGGATATATGTGCAGGTTTGTTATATGGGTAAATTGCATGTCACTGAGGCTTGGTGTGTGAATGATCGTGTCACCAAGGTAGAGAGCATAGTACTAACAGGTAGCCTTCCAAGGCATGCCCCCCTTGCACACTCCCCCTTCAAGCAGACAACAGTGCCTCTTGTTCCTATCTATGTGCCCATGTATATTCAGTGCTTAGCTCCCACTTATAAGTGAGGACATGAAGTATTTGGTTTTATTTGGTTTTTCTGTTCCTGTATTAGTTCACTTAGGACAATGGCCTCCAGCTCCATCAATGTTGTAAACAACAT
This sequence comes from Hylobates moloch, assembly GCF_009828535.3. Classification (NCBI taxonomy): domain Eukaryota; kingdom Metazoa; phylum Chordata; class Mammalia; order Primates; family Hylobatidae; genus Hylobates; species Hylobates moloch. Next base: position 87,213,325 of record NW_026652276.1, read on the forward strand.
GATTTCATTCTTTGTATAGCTACATGGTATTCCATGATGTATATGTACCACATTTTCTTTGTCCAGTCCACCACTGATGGGCATCTTTGTTGATTCCATGTACTTGCTACTGTGAATAGTTCTGTGATGAACATACAGGTGCATGTGCCTTTTTGGTAGAATTATTTATTTTGCTTTGGATACATACCCAATAATGGGATTGCTGGGTCAATCCCATTAAGTTCTTTGAGAAATCTCTGGGGTGCTTTCCACAATGGCTGAATTAATGCACATTCCCATCAGCAGTGTATAAATGTTCTCTTTTCTCTACAGCATCACCAGCAATTGCTTTTTGACTTTTTAGCAATGGGCATTCTGACTAGTGTGAGATGGTATCTCACTGTAGCTTTGATGTGTATTTGCCTAATGATTAGTGATCATGAGCACTTCCTCATATTTTTGGGCTGCATGCATATCTTCTTTGAGAAGTTATTGTCCATGTCCTTTGCCCATTTTTGATAGGGTTATTTATTTCTTGTTGATTTTTAAGAATTTCCTTATAGATTCTGGATATTAGACAGCTGTTGGATGCATAGTTTGTAAATACTTCCTCCCATTCTGTAGGTTGCTTGTTTACTTTGTTAATAGTTTCTTTTGCAATGCCAAAGCTCTTAAATTAATTAGTACTTAGTTATCAATTTGTGTTTTTGTTGCAATTGCTTTTGGGGACTTAGTCATAAATTATTTCCAAGGCCAATGTTCACAATGGTATTTCCTAGGTTTTCTTCTATGGTTTGTATTGGTTTTGGCTTTATATTTAAGTCTCTAATCCATCTTGAGTTAATTTTTGTATATGGTTAATGGAAGGAGTCCAGTTTCAGTCTTCTGCACATGGCTAGCCAATTGTCCCAGCATTATTTATTAAATGGGGAGTTCTTTCTCCATTATTTGTTATTGTCAACTTTGCAAAGATCAGGTGGCTGTAGGTGGATGGCATTATTTCTGGGTTCTCTATCCTTTTCCATTGGGCTATGCGTCTGTTTTCGTACCCATGCCATGCCATTTTGGAAACTGTAGCCATTTAGTATAGTTTGAAGTTGGGTAGTGTGATTCCTCTGACTTTGTTCTTTTTGCTTTGGATTGTGTTGGCTATTCAGGCTCTTTTTTGTTTACATAGGGATTTTAGAATAGATTTTTTCTAATTCTCTAAAGAATGTCTTTGGTATTGTGATAGAAATAGCACTGAATCTGCAGATTACTTTGAGCAGTACGGCCATTTTACCAATATTGTTCTTCTTATCCTTGAGCATGGAATGTTTTTCCATTTGTCTGTGTCATCTCTGATTTCTTTCAGCAGTGTTTTGTAATTGTTGTTGTAGAGACCTTTTACCTTCTTGGCAAGCTGTATTTCTAGGTATTTCATTTTTTTGTAGCAATCCTAAATGATACTGTATTTTTGTTTTGGCTTTGAGCTTGGTCATTATTGCTGTATAGAAATGCTACTAACTTTTGCACATTGATTTTATATCCTGAAACTTTACTGAAGTCGTTTATCACTTCCAGAAGCCATCTGACAGAGTCTATGAGGTTTTCTAGGCATAGGGTCACATCATCTGTAAAGAGATGATATGATAGTTGAATAGAGATAGTTGGACTTTCTCTATTCCTATTTGGATGACTTTTGTTTCTTTCTCTTGCCTGATTATTCTGGCAAGAACTTCCAGTACTATGCTAAATAGCAGTGGTGAGAATAGGTATCTTTGTTTTGTTCCAGTTCTCAAAGGGAATGCTTGCAGATTTTGCTCATTCAGTAGGATGTCGGCTGTGGATTTGTCATTGATGGCTCTTATTATTTTGAGGTATGTTCCCTCACTCCTCATTTGTTGAGGGCTTTTAACATGAATGGGTGTTGAATTTTATTGAAGATCTTTTCTGTGTTTATTGAGATGATCAGATGGTCTTTGTTGTTAATTCTGGTTGTATGGTGAATTACATTTATTGATTTGAGTAAGGTAAACCAACCTTGCATCCTAGAGGTAAAGTCTACTTGAAAATGGTGAGTTAACTTTTTGATATGCTACTGGATTCAGTTTCCTAGTATTTTATTGAAGAATTTTGTGTTTGTGTTTATCAGGGATACTGGCCTGAAATTTAGTCATTGCTGTGTCTCTGGCAGGCTTTTGTATCAGAAAGATCCTGGCTTCATAGAATAAATTAAGAAGGAGTCCCTCCTCCTCATTTTTTTTTTTTGGAATAGCTTCAGAAGGCATGGTACCAGCTCTTTGTACATCTGGTAGAATTTGGGTGTGAATCTATCTGGTCCTAGGCTTTTTTTGGTTGGTAGGATATTTATTACTGATTCAATTTTGGAACTCATTATTGGTCTGTTCAGGGTTTAAATTTGTTCCTAGTTCAATCTTGGGGGGCTGTGTGTCTCCAGGAATTTATCAGTTTCTTCTAGGATTTCCAGTTTATGTGCTTAGAGGTGTTCATAAGAGTCTCTGAGGATTTTTTTTGTGTTCCTGTGGGGTTGGTTGTAATGTCATCTTTGTCTTTTCTGATTGTGTTTATTTGGATCTTCTCTTTTTCTTTTTATTAATCTAGCTAGTGGTTTATTAGTGTTGTTTAACCTTTTGAAGAACCAACTTTTGTTTCATTGTTTTGTTTTTGTTTTTGTTTTTTTGGATGGAGTCTCGCTCTGTCGCCCAAGCTGGGGTGCAGTTGTGCGATCCCAGCTCACTGCAACCTCTGCCTCCCCGGTTCAAGTGATTCTCCTGCCTCAGCCTCCTGAGTAGCTGGGATTACAGGCATGCGCCACCATGCCTGGCTATTTCTTGTATTTTTAGTAGAGATAGGGTTTCGCCATGTTGGGCGGGCTGCTCTCGAATGCCTGACCTTGTGATTCTCCTGCCTGGGCCTCCCAAAGTGCTGGGATTATAGGCATGAGTGACCATTCCCAGCCCTTCATTGATCCTTTGTATGAATTTTCACATCTCAATTTTGTTTAGTTCAAGTCTGAGTTTGGTTATGTCTTTTCTGCTAGGTTTAGAGTTTTTCTAGTTCTTTGTTTTTCTAGTTCCTCTAGGTGCAACAGTTGGTTGATAATTTGAAATCTTCCTAAATTCTTGAGGTAGGCATTTAGTGTCGTAAACTTTCCTGTTAATATTGCTTTAGCTGTGTTCCAGAGATTGGGCTATGTTGTTTCGCTGTTCTCATTATTTTCAAAGAATTTTTAAAATTTCCTTAATTTCATTATTTCCTCAAAAGTCATTCAGGAGCAGATTGTTTAACTTCCATGTAATTGTGTGGTTTAGACAGATCTTTTTAGTATTGATTTCTATAATATTTTGTGTGTGTGCTGTATTCTCAGAGTATAAATAATATGATTTCCTTTCATTTTTAATTTGTCGAGACTTGCTTTACGGCCGAGCCTGTGATTGATCATAGAGTATATGCTGTGTGCAGATGAGAAGAATGTATATTATGTGGTTGATTGGTGGAATATTCTGCAGTTTTCTATTAGGTCTAATTGGTTATTCACCAAATTTATATCCAGAATATCTTAGTTTTTTCTGCCCTAGTGATCTGTCTAGCACTGTCAGTGGGATGTTGAAGTCCCCCAGTATTATTGTATTGTTATCTAAATCTCTTAATAGATCTCTAAGGAATAGATTTGTGAATCTGGGTGCTCTAATGCTGGGTGCATATATATTTGGGAGAGTTAAGTCTTCTTATTGGATTGAATCATTTACTATTATGTAATGCTCTTCTTTGTCCTTTTTGATCATTGTTGGCTTAAAATCTGCTTTATCTGATGTAAGATATACCCTTGCTCTTCTTTGCTTTCCGTTTGATTAAAAGATCTTTCTCTATACCTGTCCTTTGAGCCTATGGGTATTGTTGGTTGTGAAACGGGTCTCTTGCAGACACCAGGCAGTTGGGTCTTGCTTCTTCATTTAACTAGGCACTCTATGCCTTTTAATTGGCACATGTAGTCCATTTACATTCAGAGTCAATATTGATATGTGAGGAATTGATCCCATCATTATGATATTAGCTGGTTGTTACGTAGACTTAATTGTATAGTTGCTTTATAGTGTCAATGGGACATAGGCCTAAGTAGGATTTTGTGGTGGCAGTTATTGTTCTTTCATTTCCATGTTTAGCACTCTCTTTAGGAGCTTTTGTAAGGCAGGTTTAGTGGTAATGAATTCCCTTAGCATTTGCTTGTCTGAAAATGATTTAATTTTTCCTTCTCTTATGAGACTTAGGTTGGGGGGATATACAATTCTCGGTTGGAATTTCTTTTCTATGAGGATATTAAAAATAGGCCTTAAATCTCTTCTGGCCTGTAAGGTTTCTGCTGAAAGTTCGGCTGTTCGCCTGATGTGGTTCCCTTCGTAGATGACCTGCCCCTTCTCTCTAGCTGCCTTTAAGATTTTTTTCTTTCATGTTGACCTTGGAAAATCTGAAGACTCTATGTCTTGGGGATGGACATCTTATTTAATACATATTATCTCACATACATAGTTCTCTGAATTTCTTGAATTTGCATGTTGACTTCTAGAAATACATAGTTCTCTGAATTTTTGAATTTGCATATTGACTTCTAGAAATTGGGAAAATTTTTGTGGAATATATTCTTAAGTATGTTTTCCAAGTTGCTTGCTCTGTCTCCTTCTCTTTCTGAAATGCCAGTAAGGTTTGGTCTCTACATAGTACCATTTATTTCTCAGAGGTTTTGTTCATTATTTAAAATTCTTTTATCTTTATTTTTGCTTTTCTGTGTTGCTTCAAAGGAGCAGTTTTCAAACTCTGAGATTCTTTCCTTAGCTTAGTCTATGTGCTCCTATGCAGAAGTGTCCCCTGCCCAAGTGCCCCTACACCAGAGCACCTCTCACTTTCAGCAATCCTGATGGAGTGCCTCCCATATGCCATGCCACTGCTGCCCCTGCTGGAGGATCTCTTGCCCATGGTGCCCCCATTGGAGCAACTCCTGCTTGTGAAACGCCCCACTGGAGTGTCTCCTCCCTGTGGGGTACCCATTCTCCCCTCCAGAGCACTTGCACCCATGCCTCTACTGCCTTACCCTATGGAGTGCAGTTGCCAGTGATCTGGGAGAAACTCAGCCCCTCCAGCACAAATGGGGCTTGACTTTGAGGAGCTAGAGGACAAAGCTGTGGACTTAGACCAGCATCCTATGGTTAGAACATACAGCCCAGGAGTGTGGGGTGATCCTTGCCCTCTAAAGGCACTCAGGAATGAAGCCACTCAACTATACCAAACCTGTGACACAGTCAAACCCTCATAGGCAATAAAAATGATAGAAACAAAAAGCCCCGTTCAAAGGACAACAACTTCAAAGGATAAAGGAATATTTGCTCTCCCAGATGAGAATTAACAGAGGAACTCTGGCAACTCAAAACCCAGAGTGTCTTCTTAACCCCAACTTATCATGCTAGCTCCGCTGCAATTAATTCTAACCATATTTAAATGGCTGAAATGTCAGACATAGAATTAAGAATCTGGATGGTAAGGAAACTCACCACAGTACAAGAGAAGGTTGAAACCCAATCCAAGAAAAATAGTAAAACAATCCAAGGGTTAAAAGATGACATACCCATCTAAAGAAAGAATCAAACTGAACTGGAAATAAAAAATTCAGTACTGAAATTTCAAAATAATCTTAAGATATCTATTGTTGTATAAAGACACTTGCTACTATGATTGTTACTCTATAGAGGTACTTTGAACTTTTTCCTGGTATTTTTAAAGATCTCTTTCTTTATGCTTAATGTTCTGCAGTTTTATTACAAAGACTTTGCATGTCTAAATTTATCATAAGTCTCATGATTTCCAAATCTGAAGACTTGCAGCTTCATCAATGCTAATTTATTATCTTTGGCTATTAGCTCATTCCATTTTTTAATATTCTTTATCACAAATGCTCTTAGGTCTATATTGACATGTTTATTCTATGTTTTTTACATTCATGTTTCCTCATGTCTTTTATTTTTGGATATTTAACTGAAGATTTTCTTCATGTTACTTTCCAATTTGTTAATCTTATGTTTGGCTAGTCAGTGTAGACTTTTATGCCTATTGACTTTTTAATTTTTATTATAACACTTTTTTACATATGGGCTTAATTTTTTAAAGTATCTTCTTTTTTTCATAGCATCTTGCTTTTTACGATGCTTTCTATTTTATATCATTTAAAATGAAACAAATTATAAGGTCTTTATATTCTTCTACCTAGAGTTTTGGGATGTACTAATTTTCCAGGTTGTGTGTATTGATGGTGCATTGCCATTTCATGTAGTTTATATTTTGAGTATGAAATTATTTTCAGCAAAATTGTTTTCTTTTTCTAGTGGAAGTTCAATGCATTCTGGTTATCACTGAACAGTCCGGTAGAAGCATCATTACTACCAGACGGTTCTCAGTTCAGTAACAAATGGTACACTAGTGATATGAAGAAGTAGAGCTCACAGGAGTCCACTTTGGCGATAGTGGCAGACATTCAGTTTCCAGACACATCAATGACAGTTATTCCAGATGTAGATCAGGTTCCAATCTCAGAAGTGGTAGGGGAAGAGAGTGGTAAAATTAATGTGTGCCCAGAAGCAGTGTCAGTGCTGTCTAGTTGAACATTTTTCAAGCCAATCGCTTGCTGCTTGGTTCTGCTTAAATTTCCCAGACAAGTTTTTTTTTTTTTTTTACTTCTGTTAAGAATCCTAGCAAATGCAAGATGTTTTCTGTTTACTACTCCACTTATCAATATATTTAACAGCATTTATTTTACTATGAAATTTATTTTCTTAATTTTAACATTAGATAACGTTTATGGCTTAGATTTAGGAGCCGGGTTAACAAAACTACAATTTTGCTTTCATTTGATGTTTTATTTGAAATTATGTGAGTTACAGGTAAGAATAGTATAAATTTACTCTAATTGGTGAGCCTATTTTCTTGAAAAGAAATATTCACTCACTTCATCATTTATACTGGCTGCATGATATTCCATTGTTAAAATATATCAAAGCTTGTTCTATACCTAAATAAAAGGCAATTACGTATTGTCCAACCTTTTGCTATTAAAAGCAACTCATGATAGCCTAGTAAACAAATATGTTTAGATTCTGAAAATCCTTATAATGGGATATTACATAATCAGTTAAAATTATATTTATGAATAATTTTTGTAACCTAAAAAAGAAGCACATTATAAAATAATGCACACAGTTTGAAATAAATGTGTGAAGAAAAATTCCAAAGTAAGTGTATTTTTTAAAGAACTGTAGTTACTTGGCATGAGTGATTTTTCATTGTTATGTTTATTCTGATACTCTATAATTAATGAGATTATTTAATGAATTTTTAAAGTTGAATTCTGAATAATGCTTACTTTTTGCATGAAGGTGTTTGTATTCTAATTTTACTATGTGTATCATTCCATTTTCATGCTGCTATGAAAAAAACACTGGAGACTGGGTAATTTATAAAGACAAAGAGGTTTAATGGACTCAAAGTTCCACAAGGCTGGTGAGGCCTTTCAATCATGGTGGAAAGAGCAGGAGGAGCAAAGGCATGTCTTACATGGCAGCAGGCAAGAGAGCATCTGCAGAGGAACTGCCTCTTATAAAACCATCAGATCTCATGAGACTTATTCACTATTATGAGAACTGCATGGGAAAAATCCACCCTATGATTCAGTTACCTTTCACCGGGTCCCTCCCATGACATGTGGGTATTATGGGAGCTATAGTTCAAGATGAGATTTGGGTAGGGGCACAGCCAAACCATATCACTATGGGATTGATTTATAGAAATAGGATTACTGTATTAAAAGCATAAAGTTATCCTTAAATGATAACTTATATATTCAGTCCAATTCCCTTATTTCAAGTTTTTAGGATTATGCTGAATTAAGTATATTTCTAGACTTTGGATATCTTAACTGCACAGGAATAGAATGATCCAACTCCACAATAGAAATTAAGACAAAACATCTACTTTAAATGCTACTTATTGGAGAAATATTTCCAATGAAGGCAAACTAGTAGGCTATATCAAAGCAGGAGAAGACTGGCTTCTGAGATGCCTATTTTGGTGTTTTCTTTCAGCATTCTGTTTTCACATTTCGTTAGTAAAGAAACTCTGTATATTTAAACATTTTTGAAAGAAGCCATTCTACAAAAAGTAATGGAATTTCTAGAAAGGAAAGAAAACTAAGAAAGCAGCTGGAAAATTTTTGAGAAAAGAAGCAAAGATCACAGGTTTAGAAAATATATTTAATATCAGGATTCTAGTTAAAAAAATTTTTGCAATGGTTGTGTTAAAAAGATTAAATTTAATCTAATGTATCTGGTTTAAAAATAATTTTAGGTTATTCACTACTTGTACTTTTTAACATTAATTCCATATTTTAGCTGCCACTTTGCTGGATTTCTTGGAGGTATTTTCACAAATGCAATAAACAATCATTAGCATAACAACATGTCAATATCTTCATTAATGTGAATGTATTGGCAATCTATTGTGGATATGTAATATACTACGAAAGACTTAAACAAAAATTAGAAATAAAGAATTTAGATTCGTGTCTTTGGTTTTATACAGCAGATTTTGTACCTTACTTCATTTGAATCCATGAAAGCATAATATCAACTTGCAAAAGATTCTGCACATCTGTTAAAATGCAACTGGTCTATGCTGTCCACCAGCAGTGAAGTGCAAAGGATTCCACCACAGACTCTATTTCCAGATTGTTAATTCCCTTCCAGATGGTACTGCAGAAGGCTGCATGGAGTGTATGACTTTTTTAGCCAATTCAAGAAAAATTCTATTCCAAGAAGAAAATCTCTATTCTAAGTAGTGACATGTAATATAGACATCTTAGGTTGAGCACTTTCTCACCCGGTAGTTGAACATATATAGCAGTTCATAGTTAGCAGACGTGTTCATTACCTAGTGAACTATTAATCAAGGGTATATTCTTAAAGAAAGGCAGGGTAAGCCCCTTACATTCATCAGCAATGTTACATATATGGAACATAAAGTGTATTTTTAAACCAATTAATTCTTTTCTTTTTTTTTTTTTTGAGATACAGTCTTGCTGTGTCACCCAGGCTAGAATGCAGTGGTGCAATCATAGCTCACTGCAGACTTCAACTCCTGGGTCTAAGCAATCCTCCCGACATGGCCTCCCAAGGTGGTGAGATTATAGGTACCCAACACCATGGCCAGCCTCAAATAATTTTATAATCTATTACAACTTTTTCATCATTTTGTTATCTTTCCAAATATATGAAACATAACAAGAAACCTATACGGATAACAATATGCAAATACAATCTAGACATGTTCATATAAATTAAGTTCTAGCCTTTTGTATATTGATTTTTGATATAGAGAAAAGAGTCATTTTTAAATAGAAGGGAAGTCCAGAAGGAGATTCTAAAAGAAGAAAAGTTATCATTTATGTTATAAAACATACACAAATAAAATATGAAAAGGAGAAGAACACTATGCATGACTGTTTGCTCTCCAGTGATTGCCTTCGTGTCATCAAGTATTTCTACCCTAAGAAGGTGCATACCTGATTTTGGAGGGCAATAATTTAAAGTAAATGTAAAGAAAATACAAATTTTACATATTAATACTTAGCACTTTTCATTATGTAAAGATGGAGCTTAAGGATCACTCTTTGCCAGTCTCAAACACATATAAAATCAGTAAATATTTATTAAAGAATAGATTCTAAAAAAATAAGTTTGGTGCAACATTAAAAAAATCTACTATAAAATTAAAGTGTTACATTTGTGGGTTTTACACAAAAAAATCCAAAGAAATGTTAATCTGCAAGTTTGTCTTATGTCTCCATAATCTCATGCCCAATGTATGGATTCAGCCAACCTATGGAGGAAACTAGGCAATACATATCTCATTCAATTGTCTAATCTTCTGGTGTTACCCATTGTTCAAAGGAAAGGGCAGCAAGAGGACAAGAAAGTCCATCAATGGAGGACAAGTATCTGAAGATGCATTGACAAAGTTAGAGAAGAGGCACAGAGAAACAGAGTGAACAATGTGAGTAACTTTTTGGGGTTGGAATGAAAAATCAATAAAAGTTTCTAGTTGTTCTGGGTTCATTTTGTATATTTTTATTCAAAGAAAACACCAATTTCATATGAGCACCAGTGAGCACTTTATCAACTTTTAGGATTGTATTAGTCAGTTCCCACATTGCTATAAAGAACTACCTGAGACTGGGTAACTTATGAAGAAAAGAGGTTTAACTGACTCACAGTTCTGCAGGCTGTACAGGAAGCATGGCTGGGGAGGCCTCAGAAAAGTTACAATCATGGCAGAAGGCAAAGGGGAAGCAGGCACATTTTCACAAGGGTGGAGCAGGAGAGACAGAGAGCAAAGGGGGAAGTGTTACACACTTTTAAACAAGCAGATCTCATGAGAACTCACTCACTAGGACAAGAACAGCAAGGGGAAATGACCCCCATGATTCAATCACTTCCCACCAGATCCCTCCCCCAACATTAAGGATTACAATTCAAGATGAGGTTTGTGTGGAGACACAGAGCCAAACCATATCAGAATCATTTGACTTGACTGTCAACTCCAGAGTACAGAAAAGGACAGAGAGAAAACAAAGGTCTTGAATGTAAAGGTAGTTTGTATAATCTGAGGAGGAGGAGTTTATATGGAGCAAGGCATTATCCTCTAAATAAGGGGTTAGCAAACTTTTGCTGTTAAGAGTCATATAGTAAATATTTAAAGCTCTGTGGGCCGCACCTTCTCTGTCACAGCTACACATTTCTACCATTGTTGCCAAAAAGCAACCATAGGAAATAAACAAACAAGTGAGCGTGACTTTGTGTCGATAAAACTTTATTTATTAAAAAATGCCATCTAATTGTTATATGTCATAAAATCATAGTTTTATTTTTCTTTCCAACCATTAAAAATTTTATTTTAGAGATGGGGTCTCAGGATTTTTTCCAGTCTGGCCTCCAACTCTGGGGCTTAAAAGAACCTCTCACTTCAGCTTCCCATATAGCTGAGACAACAGACCTGCACCACCAAGGATGGACAAAACTTTTTGAAATGCAAAAAGCATTTTGAGCTAGTGAACAGTACAAAAATCAAGTGGCAGGCGAGATTTGCCAATCGACTTGTACTTTGCTGATGCTTGCTTTAAAGTAGTGGTCTCCAAAGTCAGGTATGCACCTTCTTAAGGTAGTAATACATGGTGACAGGAAGTCAATCACTGGAGAGCAAACAGTCAAGCAATAGTGTTCTACTCTCTTTCATATTTTATTTGTGTATGTTCTATAATATAGATATGTGTTTAATATTGTAATAGATGATAAGTTTATAAAATGTACTCCAAATTTCATTTTAGCTGATAGAGATCACAATCCAAACATCTGGTGACTAATTTCCTAATACAGCTTCTCAACTATTGGTATAAGTAATACATGTAGGACCCAGAAGTACGCTCAATGAAATACAAAGTTCTTTTGTGGTTTTTTTTTTTTTTTTTTTTTGAGATGGAGTCTTGCTCTGTCCCCCAGGGTGGAGTGCAGTGGCACTATCTCAGTTCACTGTAACCTCCCACTCCCAGGTTCAAGCAATTCTCATGCCTCAGCCTCCTGAGTAGCTGGGATTACAGGCACATGCCATCACACCTGGCTGATTTTTGTATTTTTAGTAGAGACGGTGTTTCGCCATTTTGGCCAGGCTTGTCTTGAACTCCTGACCTCAAGCGATCTGCCTGCCTCGGACCCACAAAGTGCTGGGATTGCAGGCGTGAGTCCACATCTGGAACAAAGTTTTCATAATAATGACCAACAACCACTGCTTTCTCAATCTCCAGATAAGTTGCAAGTGCGACATATCATTTTGGGTCTACCCTTTATATTGCAGATTCTCTGTATCTAATATTTGACATTGCAGTACATCATTCAGTGTTTTTCTTCATCCTTCAACCACAGAAGTGTTTTAATATGTCTCTTCCTATCAACCCTGTTTGCCAGAGATTATCCACTGTGCTTCTCCCTTACCCCTTCTCCAGTCCCAAGCTGAGTGGAAGAAAGCACAGCCCTAACATATGCAAATGTTTAAGAAATCCAGGAAAAGCAGACCTCCTTACACTAAATGGCTTAGGTGGATAAGTTGCTGAAGGTTCTCTTTTATTTGGCTCAATTTTGTCACAGAAATACACAACTGAAAATGAGATTTGGAGAGAAGATGTTGAAGGTTTAAGTAGAGAGGATTCCCTTTTGAAGGACATAGAAATCTCCCGGAGTACCTTTTTAAAATCTGAGTCATTCATCATGGGGCTTCGGCAGGACCATCCAGGGTAGATTCTGTTCTCATCATCATTTTACCACTGGTGCAAGGTAAAAATATCTCTTTTCTCTTTTTAAGAAAAATTACATCAGCAATGCTGTTAGACTTAGCTTACGTATATCGATTCTATTTTTTCATTGAATAAAGTATACAATATGAAAAAAATCACTTTATTCCTTTTCAGCATGTGGATTTCAACTATGCATGTACATCACGAGTCACACTTATCTTCAGTGAAAGAAAGACTCATAATCTTCATTAGATATTCACAGATTTTATCTTCCTTCTTTGCCTGTACACATTTTCTAAGGCTATCAGAAAATCAACTCCTGCCATAATGCAACCCTTTCACTCCTACATCATTACTTTTTTTTCTATTCAGTTGTGTCATTCCTATCAAGTTAAAAAATTGTTTACACATGTACACACACACCAGGTACATTTATTTATGCAAATTAAAAGTGGTTTTCAATTATTTTTTGAGAGGGAAATTAAATCCAATTTGTAAAGTAAGAACAAATTTACTAAATTATTTTATGTTTCAGTATTCGTTAAAGTATGTTTACTAAAATTAATTTTCAGCATAAATCATATCAAAAGTTCTATGCCATGAAGACTACTCCGCGATTAAATTTTTAGCATAAATCATGATCAAAAGTTCTATGCCATGAAGACTAATCCGCGATTTTATTTTTATGATAAATCCAGTATCCTTGCTTTTATTGTATTATATTAAATATAATAATACAAAGACTTTCTTTTATCTTGCCATTCCATGAGTTGTATCTAACTGTACAAGTGTGTGAGTTTTGATATGTTTCCCCTTCTCCTGGTCTATATTAACATAGTTTAAGTAATACAATATAAAATTTCTCATGCAAATATTCCTTACATTGGGGAAGAGCAGAAATGAGAAAAGGAAGGAAGGAAGGAAGGAAGGAAGGAAGGAAGGAAGGAAGGAAGGAAGGAAGGAAGGAAGGAGGCAGGCAAGCAGGGAGGGAAAGAGCGAGGGAGGGAGGGAGGAAGAAAGCAAAGAAGAAAGAAAGGAGAGAGGGAGGAAGGAGACAAAGAGGTTAAAGCTGCAGTAATTGACTATCTATTAATAATTACATTTTTTTCCTCCAGGCCTGAAGTCTAGCCAAGCCCATAGCAGTGACTATTTGTCACTGCTGCTTAAATGTATGAAAGTTGAGAGCAATGGCTTGGTAATTTGGAATTCACCTGCTGAGCTCATCTAGTCTCTATTTGGAACTTTGCAATGTCCTGCATTACACATGCATACACTGCACCGTCATTTACAGATGCAATGAGAGAAAACCTGATAAGATGAGTCTTTGGGAGAAGAAAAGGCATAACAAATACAAAAATTAAAACACTCGGGAATAAGGTAAATACTGAGAGTAAGAACTGGCAATGAGACAAATATTGGATTAAGACAAATACTGCTGCAGATTCCAATGTCAATTCTAACGGTGCTGGTAAAGATTGGATTGTGTTGACAGTTGAAGATGAGCAGCTAAAGCAGAAAGTAAGAAAAAAAATCTTCTAGGCCAGAATCCTATGTCACTGAATGTTTTTACTCAGGTAACAACATCTTCGATCATAAAACTAAATTTAAGCACAGGTAGTTGTACTCTTAAAAAAGAATCAAGATTAATAAATTAATGCAATTAATTTAAATTGACAGCTAATAGTAATATATGAAAGTCATTTGAGCCCCTGAACTATTTCTTTTTTTAGTTATTGGAAGATAAATTATGCACAAATATCTCACACCTATAAAGAATGTTAATTATAAAATATAGGTATTAAGAGCACGATGAACATTTTGCTTAGATAATATCACTACCAAATCTCTAAGCTCACATTACTCATTTTATTATCCTAACATATTTTAATTTGTTCAGGTATAATGCCATGATTATTAATATTCATCTGAGAACTTTTTCATTGGAAGAAATAAGAGAAGTAAATTAGTGTAGCAGTCAAAGCCTGGACTCTGAAATCAAACTGAGTTTAAATGCAGACTCTGCCCCCTCTTAGGTATGAATTCTTGGACCACTTAAGTAAACTTAAAGGAGGGAGTCCCTGGATCCCTGGCTTTCATATCACCTTTCTCAGATGTGTTGCAGAAAAGGAGAAGAGAAGTGGGGCCTGAAAGCTATCAGCAGTCAAACATCAAAAATGAAATCAGACTCTTCATTATTCTGAGTAATTTTAAGAATTAAATGAAGGTTTTGTTTGTTTTTTAATGCCTAACAGTCAGAAAAGCCTTAATAAATCTTACCTAGCATATCTTATCAAAGATGTTGAATTGCAGTCTGTCTAATGTGTATGACAGTGAGGGAAGAATGAGATAGTCATGAGCTCCAAGGTTAATTATGTTTGAGAAGAATGATAAGTGTGAGAACAAAATACAGAAGGATAACATTGAGAGGTGCACAGTTGTTAACTAGGAGGTCATATAGATACCCTTATTCCTCATATTTCATAGTTTTATTCCATAACTTCTTGGAAATTAATTCTAATTAATTATATTATTTATACTCCTCTGTGTTGCAGTCCAGTTAATGTGTTCACAGGTAACAAATAAGCTCTTAGGTGAATTATGTTCTTTCACGTATAGAGTTGGGACAGTTCTTCAAAGAGAGAGCAATCAGTGGTAAAAAATTGTTATTGTTGTTAAGTGGGCAATCAGTGGTGAAAAATTCTAAACCAAAAATGGCTACGCATGTATTTTTCTTTAAAATATCGAAAAATAATCCAGGCATGGTAGCTCATGCTTATAATTCCAGCACTTTGGGAGGCTGAGGTGGGAGGATTATTTGAGTCCTGGAGTTCGAGGGCAGCCTAGGCAACCCAAAGAGACTTCATCTTTACAGAAAGTAAAAAATTATGTAAGTGTGGTGGTATGTGCCTGTAGTCCCAGGTCCTTCGGAGGCTGAGGTGGGGAATTCTCTTGAGCCTCACAGGTTGAGGTTGCAGTAAGCCATGATCACACAAAGGTACTCCATCCTGGGTGATGGAGAAAGACTCGGTCTCAAAAATTTTTTAATTAAAAAAGAAATGTAGAAACAATACAGTTAAATTATATTTTATTTCTTTGTACCAACACATATACCAGTCTCTGTTTAGCAGATCTGAAACACAAAGCCATTTCTGGTGTTTGTAAACCATTAAAGCACATACTTACAATGCCTATCCAGGAAAACATAAGATGATCCCAAGATAGTTTCATTCTAAAAGACCCCAAATATCTTTATGATTTCTAAACATTCACTGGTCACTAGAATCTATTTCTTGGAATCCTCTAGACTAGATAAACTGTAGAATCAAGTCAATATTAAACTAAAGTTTCCAAGACATGTTACCTCTAGACTTTCTGCACTGGGAATCTGTATAAGCCTTGTATGCCACTCCCCACTCTTAACCCCTGGCTTCCACCTTAGTTTGTATAGATTCACCAAAAATATGCTTACAAGAAATAGGCTTGCAACAACTTGTCTTTAACTGGAATGCATTAAATATCATGTAACTGTTCTGGGAATTCAAATGGGATGTGAAGTTATATAATCATTTCTTGTATCACTATAAAAGAAACACTTCATACAACATGTCTATCGGTAACTTCAAGAGGGATCTTTCTAGGGATAAGACAATGAACAGCGGCAAATTTTAACCATCCTAGACTGTTGAGGTTTTGTATTTACAAAAGACCAAGATGGTTCATGTTTATAATTAGCATTTTTTCACATCCATGTTCCCATTCATAGCCTCAATACTAGTCTGGCACTCATACTAAAATTTTTAAATACACCTTTTGCTGTGATAATAAACATCATTCACCATAAACATCTAGGTTGAAATTTAGGGGATAATTTTAGCATTGGTTACTCAAATTGCATGGTAAATCTTTAAATGATTATAAATTTTACCGTAATTGTTCCTTTAGCTCTTTTTACCTGTCTGCTACATTTTTTTTCTCTCTTTTTCTTATTTCTAGGACCATTTACTACTTGTGTTCTCTGTGTAATTTGTGGGTCATATTTTCTTCTCAAACTTCCAAGTTGTGGCATTATTCTAAGGCTATATCCTCACTCTTGCCTACATATTTTTGGTTAGTTCATCCTCTTTTATAGTTTGAACAAAGGTATTATTTCCAACATTAAAGTCTCTCCAAAAACTCAAGTACACATCATTCAGTGATCAATTGGTTAATTATTAGTGCTTTGTACTCAGTGTCCACAATTACAAATAACTTTGTTACACAAGCATTCCTCTTTGGATCTTCTTACTTCATTTAATGGAACCATCATTCTCTACTCAACCAGCTTGAAATATTAATATTTTTATTCTCCCTCTATCTAGAAAACGTGTCTGTTTACACTTTAGTTTGTCTTTTACAGTTACAGTACCTTTTATATCTATTCTTTTTTTACAATTTCTATTACTACTGTCCCAGTTCAGCTTACAGTAGCCTTTCTCAAAGACCATTGA
This sequence comes from Hylobates moloch, assembly GCF_009828535.3. Classification (NCBI taxonomy): domain Eukaryota; kingdom Metazoa; phylum Chordata; class Mammalia; order Primates; family Hylobatidae; genus Hylobates; species Hylobates moloch. The sequence goes on from NW_026652276.1 coordinate 87,230,173, forward strand.
AGCAGCCTCCTCCCTGACCTTACCTATCCAGTCTCTTTTCCTTATCCACACCACATGTGATATTAAGTTAAATAGTTGTAAAGAACAACTGCTTTGCCAAAAAAAAAAAATTCACTATCAAATCATGTTGTCCCTGAACTTTAAAGCCCCAGCTTGCCTTTACAACCTGTGTCCAACAACTCATTTACATATACTAAGGGCTTCAACCAAACAATACTATGCACATTTTCCTAAAAATTCTCTGTGCTTCCCAACTCTACAGCTTGTATCTTCCTTTCCATTCTTCATAATTTCCCATTGTCTGTGACATCCTAGCCTCTCAAAATTTTCACAATCTTTGGAAGCCCAGATCAAATACAATTTTCTTGATAAAGCAATATTTTATCCACTCCCCCTTTACAAGTTGAAGTTCTCTCTTTGTATTTTGTTTTCACAACTTCAAGTAGAAATTGTAGGGTTTCTCATTATGGTCATTTGTCTTCATCCCCTTTTTCCCCTACTAGAATGTTAGTTCTTTAAAACAGGTATTGTGATTTAGCCATAACTTGGGTTTCTTCCATGATGAAGCCAAGTAACTGTCATGAAATAGACACACTTTAACTTTTTTTAAGAATGCATAAACACCTTTATGTTGTAATATATTAGCATTTAGGAAATTAAAACCCTTTTGTCTAACGATGGTAAAATAATTGAACAAGGTTATATAGCTTGTCACTGACAGAACTGAGTAAGAACCACAATACGAAGAGAGAAGAGAAATAAGGCACAGAGGAGAATACAGTTTCTAATCTAGTTTCCAGTGCTATAGTTAGAATTGTGTTCAGTTACAGCTGAGTAAAAATAAAACTGCATGGTAAAGCAATGACAATGTCCAAATATTTAGAAAACAGCCATAGATTAGAGATTCTTATCAAATACTTAAACCCATCTGATTAGTACTTTTATTCTTGAAAACAAAATTTGAACAGATATAAATACAGTATTTACATTTTCCTGGAAATCTCCATTGCATGGCTGAAAGAGTCAGCAATTACCCAGGGACCAATTAGCTTGTTTGTGGATTATCTACACCCTGTGGCTTCTTCCTCTTTGCTTTCCTCCTCATTTCTGCCTTTTGACCACTTCACAGTTGTTAGTCAGAAGAAGAAATTAAAGAAGTGCTAAAAAGTAGAAAACCAGAACAAGTGAAATTAAGACTGTAAATTATTATACATGAAACAAAATTATGTTAATAGTTGGCTGAATTTTTAAAACAAAATGCCAGACATTTGAGCCAAACGGTAGTTAATTTATTGCAAAAATTTTTCAAATTTATTATCTTAATCACTCAATTGTTTCTTTTTGAAAACTCAAAGTTTGTTCAGTAAGATGATACAGCAATAATTATTAAAATCAACCTGGGGAATTATTGAATATTTCATTACTTTATGTTGTCTTGCATAGTCACAATTTGCTAAAGCTTATCAGAAGAAGATTAATAGGATTCTATGATCATTTAGTCTAAATATTTCTAAATGTCAGTCTAGAATATTTCTGTGCAGTTTATTCACTGACAGTTTCCACTGATTTGCTCCTATTCATAGAGAAGTTCCCAATTGGAAAAATCCATCTTCAACTACTAACATGCACTTTTCTATTTATGTACAGTTGGAAAGGGTCCTAAAAATCAATTTGTATCATTTTCCACTGGGGAGTTGATTCTTCATACAAGAATTTCATTTTGGCAGAGGGGAATTTACTTGAGCACATGTTAAACATTTTCTGTCCACATTTCGTGTCCTCTGTCATTTTGGGCCAACTCAGTGTTGGCAATCTCTGTGGAGTTCCCTCTTTACCCAGAAGGTCTGCACTCAGGGTTTCATGAACACAATGCAGAATTCCCCCTCTCAGTTGTCCTGGGACTATTTCTTTTTCTTCTAAGAATAAAATTCTATTTCTGACATATAATGATTTTCCTCTGTACTTGCCTGTAGACCCAATGTCTAATAGTTTCTTATTCTTTGACTTTTCTATTACATACCTTATTTGCAATAAATAACCCAAAATCATGAGGTAAATGGTTATTCAAACTATTGCTTTATCCCAGACTATTTAATAAAAACGTTAGCTTTCCCATTTTTACTTTCTTAGCATCATTTTTCTAGTGTCTCTGACATTTCTGCCCAAATACGAAAAGGGAATCCCTGAATCAAATTGCAAATGTATTCTAATGTATTCTGTGCACTCAATTGTATCTCAAAATCATCCAAGGAAAGGAAAACATCAGATTTCCATGCTGAATCAGGAAACAAGGGACTGTTTCAATCTTGGAACCATGAAATTTTGATAGTAGATATGATTGTAATTTTTCTGCATATTTTATGAATTTGGTAAAATTTTATTTAACCTCCTTTATGCATCCTATTCAAAACAGTATTTATGCAATACTCTCGCCTATTTCCTTTACTTTTAGGAAATGTCATAGATCCATATTTTTAAATTTTTACTGTTAATGTGTGGAATTCTTAAGCAAAATAGGAAAAGATCAAGTGAAAGCTCTACTTTGATGCCATTCTTTCTACATGTGGTTTTTCTTAATTCTTCATTCTGCACACTTGAATTGAGCACACAAATCACTTTTCTAGAAATAAAAGTCAAATAATTTGTTATGTGTTTAAAATGGTTCACAGCTTACAATACACTGCCAAATGTACTATATCACCTCCCAAATCCTGGTAATCCTGTGAAGAATATGGTCTGGTTATTATTATTATCTCTCATTTTATTGATTGAAAAAATGAAGCAAAAAAGGAGTAACTTGTTCTGGAAGCACAATTCATGCCTCAATTTTGAACTTGATTCTTACATGTTTCACTAAGCTGCCTGTGAAAATAAATGAACTAATAACAACTTTATTTGCATAGAGTTTTAAAATGTATACAGGAATTTCATATGTATTCCTTTTCTTATTTTGGCAGAGTGTAGAAAAAAGAAACATATTCTTTCTATTACATCAAGACTCATGTTTCAATCTTTGGTTACAGACTGATGTAATATGAAATAAGAAAAACGGAATAAGGAGGAGAAAAATGTTTAAGAGAATGAATGACAATTTTTTCTATATTTTAATTTTTCTTTTTAAAGTAATGTGAAAATACTTAAAAGGAAGATAAAAATTTTTAAAGGATGTTACAATTTTGTGTGCTTCTTAATATGTTGATTTTCAATTGCTACCACATGTAATAAATGTTTTCCTGTATTTCAAGCATATGAAATGTCAAATGAAAATATTTTACGTTTTTATAAGATTATCAGTGGGTAGTTATATATTTGAGAGAGAGGGGGAGATACAGAGGAATATGCATATACATTTATAAAAGTATTGCAGAACCATTAAAAAGTTTGCTTTCTGTAATACAGTTTTAAAATGTGCATGAGAAAACAGCATTAGGGTCAGCTAAAAAAACCCATGCAGCATTACAGAAAAATCAAATTCAAAACATATTGCTTTGCTTACTAGGCTGCAATCATTTTAATTGTATACTTAAAAATAAAGAGAAATGTATTTTTTAGGATAAGATTTAGCAGGATACTACATCTGACATAGAGATTATTGACAGCAATGGTAATATTCAAAACAGCAAAAGTTAAAATACTCTGCTGAAATACCAAAAATAGTGGAGAGGAAGTGGAAAATTATTTGAAATGTTAGAGACGTTTCATTCCAGTACCTTGGCCTCATTATATTATCAGCTAAATATAAAATACATAGACCAGATAAATGTCTCATTAAGTCTTTCACAGTTCTTTCTGGGAAGTTGGTAGTGGTCTTGAAAATGAAAAATAGAGAAATATTTTATATGAAAATTATGGCATAAAATGTATTTCAGTGAATGTTTTTACTAACTCACTGTGTATGGTAAGGCATGGTGGTAGAGTTATCATTTTATCAATTGCTCTTAAGACAAAGATGTATTCTATATAGCAAGCTTTAAGACTGAACAAAATATCTGTTGCATTTCACGTTTAGTTACATTGTCAACTGCTCAGATGTAGTCTATATTATATGCTTTCTACCTCCATTTTATGGGAAGGCTTTTTTCATACAATAGCATTTCTGAGCTAATAGAAGCATATTAAACTATGCATATTATCCCATTTAATTTGACATTTATTTCTACATACACACACTCAAATATTAACATACAAAAAACAGGAGTATATTTCGTGTTCAGATTTACTTATTTATGGTTTCATCTAAGATTCATGTGAACACAACACAAGAGGGTTACAGACAGGAAAATAGCATTACTTTTCAAGGTAAAAATAACTTTCTTCATCAATTAATTCATGTAATCTGAATTATTGCATCTAATTAGCACACTCATTCTCTTCCTATAACAAAACAGAGAAAAATTATTTACAATGAATTACTGCTGTATTTCTCGTTCTGGCAAAGTTCCCATTGCTTTCAAATATACTTAATGAGAAGGTGAATAAGATGACACCACTTTTTCTTTCAAAAACGTAGTCATGCTGAAAATATCTACGTAGAAGACAAGTCACAACACATAGAAAATATCATAAAGGATGCTTGTTAACAATAGAAAAAATGAATGGAGAGGGGACAGAAAGGTGTCAGATGAGAGGTGCTCATAATACCTGCAAAATAAACACCAGCTTCAGTTTCAGAGACAAGTGAGTCTCAGATTGACAGATGGTGGATGATTGCTTCTGGTGGAGCGAATGATGGTTAGTTTGCAAGTAAAAGCAGATAAAGGAGCACATGAATAACAGTCAAATCTTTGGTATGTGGGTAAGGCTTAAATTATAAATGGCTTAAATTATAAATGGTTCATGATTGACTGGCCACAAGTAAGTTATTAAGAATGCACATATGGTGAAGAAAGGCAGTAGTGTTCTAACAAATGAATGCAGCTGGCCATAAAAAATCCTATATTAAATGGAAAGGAATATTTGGAAAACAATAAACTTGAAGGAGACCTAAAGGCAGATGAAATAAAAATTAAGCCAGCACTTGTGACAAAGGCAACAAAAACATGCTTGGAATATGGGCATGTTAGGGTTAAACTTTGGTTGATCCAAAGACTAAGTTTCATTTCCAAATTCAACTTGTAAAATTCAAGGACAAAATATTGTAAAAGTGCTATCAGACAAATAACTACTTGTGGTCTTGGCCTTTAATAGTAGAATCAAGCACTCTTCACAGAGAACATGGTTGTCATTCACAATGAGATCAAACCAAACATTAGAGATTCACCCAAAAATTTTCTCTTCAAAATGACCTGGTCATGTCTCTAAGAGATGTTTTACAAGTTAGTTGATCCTTCTGTCTCTTGAAGGGACTATGCGTATAGAACCTTGTACCATCTTGAATACAATACAGGAAGTTGGCTCCTAATCTAGTTCTTATTTTTAAATCAATGCATGTGTCCATTTTTTTAAATTCAGGTAGAATAAACAAGGCTATAGCAATAGTTGAATGATTATAAATCATAAAATGCTAACTCTGAAATAACTCCTAGAAGTCATTTGCTCTAAGCTCCTGTTTCATTTTTCATATGGAGAAAGTGAGGTCCAAACTGTGTAGCTGAATTCATCAAGGCACAACTAATTATTTAGTGCCTTAGTTAAGATTAGAAATCAAGAATCCTGATTCCCAGTGGAGTCACCAAAGAGTTAGAAATAATGACTCAACCAATCATAATAGTTATTTATGGAAAAGTGTGGTTGTTTTCCTTTTTTTAAAGAAATGTAATGTCATTCTGGAAAAAAAAGGCAAAGATAGTTAAATGTAAGAAAATTGGATTCAACTTTAAATAAAAGCTTATTCTCCAGTTCTCCTCTCTAATCATTTACTATGGATTCTGAATTGGGGAAATTCCTGATCTACTTTAACTTCTAAACTTCTTAAAAAATTACTTTCAAATATCCAAGTTTATCATTTAATTCAACTGTTGACAGACTTTACTGTATAGGATTACATATTTAAATAACAATTTGAATTTGTATGACACATTTTAACACCTAATTTGATTTACAGGTTCTCTTATATTCTCTCTATGCTAGCAAAGCATGCATGGATAATTAATCTTAGTCTGATTACTATCAAGAAACAGAGAGGTGTCAATTCCATACAGTTTTTATTCAGACAGGAAGAGATAAAAATGAATTTCCAACAGAAAGTGGTAGAGACTCTTTTCCCATTGTATTCTGCTCAAGGTATTTTCCCCAAAATAAGTTGAGAACCGTGGTGTAGGGAAAAGAGACTTCAAGAACACGGTGACCAAGCACAAGAGAAAAAAAAAAAAGACTGCAACTTGCTCCCAGGGACTGGAGAAAATTTTAAAAAAGAAAGGTTGGAATCCATCAGTGTTCTATTAGCCATCTTCTCTTTCATCCTCCTCTCCTTCCTCCCCTTCATAATCATCTTCATCTTCTTCACCTTCATCCTCATCCCCTTCTTCATCAATATCTTCTAATCCTTCCTCCTCTTCATCATCATTATCTTCTCCTTCTCCTTCTCCTTCTTCATCATCTATGTTGGGAATCAAGTAGTGCCATAATGGGTTTGGCCAAATATCATCGAGCTCTGTGGGAAAAAGAAAAGCCTGCTCCCTTATCTCTGCTGGAAGCTGGAGGGTACTAGGCCCCTGTGTAGCAGTGCATAGAGTTCCAGCTTTTTTCCTCCTTTCTCTATACATTGGGCTCAGAGAGTACATTGTGTCTCTATGTGAATATGGACAGTTAGCATTTACCAACATGTATCTGACAACTTTCTCTTGTTTAACAAAAGAAAAAAAAACTTGAGAAATGGGGTTACAGAAAGTCAGCAAAGGCTGGGTTTGAGATGTTAGCGTGAGTTAAGTGGGTATTTTGACAACATGGCTTCTCCTTTGGCATGTTTAATTGTGATATTTGACAGATATCCTTCAGTTTAAGATGATACTTTTAAAATAAATTCTCTCCTAATGATAATTTGAGCCCTGCCACTCAATGGGATTATCAGCAGAACCTGTAGGATCTTATTTGGAATTGACACTCTCTATTGTAATTTTGTTTCTGTTTATTTTTAATTTTTTTTTGTTTCACTGAAAAGGAAAGATGATGCTCAGTTGTTAAAAGTGTACAAGTTGCTTTGTTACAATAAAACGAAATGTGTACAGAAAAAAAAGAAACAGAGAGGTGAAGTGAATGGCTCCAGGTTACACAGCAAGCCAGTAGCAATTTATAAATGTCTTATTTGAATACAAAAATATTTAGAAAATACAATAATTATTTAGGGTCATCAATAGTGGTAACACTTATCATGTTGGCATAAGAAAAACATATTTAAAATCTCACAGGATATTTCCTCATGGCAAGAACTGGCATAGCAAATATTTTCCTAATCTTAATTTTTGTATTTTTTAAACTTGCATATGAAAAAACAGAAGAAATTCAATCCTATTTAGTAAAAATGTTGAATGCTCAGTATTTGCTCTTTTGATAAGACAGCATGTATTTTCATTTAATAAAATAAAATTAATTCTTTTCCCTTTTAATTTTTATGAAACAGTGAAGTCAAACACAAAACGATTTTATTAAAATTAAAATAACATTGTTTAGATAGTACATAATATAACAAACAGTATTCCAAAACTCTTGTTTGTATGATGAAAAACACAAGAAATGTAGACATTTTTGTTTGTTTTGGTTATAAAATCCAAACAGCACATAGACAAAAAAATTACTTTCCTTTATTTTTTAAACCACACTTAGAATTTATTACAGAAAGGAGATCTTTAGAACTTACTACAGAAAGGAAAGCTTCAGCACTGCACTTACTTGAAAAAGGAAGAATTCGAGTTTAAGAAATAGGGCTTTTTTTTTGTGAAACATCTTCTACAGAATAGATATTTTTACCAGTGAAAGTATATGTTAAATTTTTTGAGTCAGATAGCAAGCAACATTCCTTACACATATGTACTGTTAACACATTAAACCATGTTATTCATTATTTTTATCAACTGCTTCCACCACTTTTCAGCTTTCAACATTTTTAAACTATATAAAAATTCATTTCAAAGAAGCAGATAATTCCTTGAAAATTCAGACACCTTTTCTCTCCTTGTTACTGACTGTGTTATTTACTAAGTGTGTTAATCCAACAATGTTAATTCAGCTTCACTAATTGCCTGATATTTAAATATTGGATACTTATCATATTTATTTCACTTAGATTAATGCCCTTAGTATATATTCAGTCAAGATGAGTTTTGTGTTTTCTAGCATTCTATATGAAAATTGCCTATTTAGGCCATGTCTAGCCACAATTCCTCCTACGAAGTAACAATATTATCAAAAGACGAATTTATAGAGATGACAGAGAATATAATCAATTTTTCAGCTGTTCATTGCAACAATGTAAAATATAGGCATTGAACTAAACAGAAAGAGATAATCTATGTATTGGTAAGAGATCTTGGCATTTTACTGGAAACTACTTAGATACCCATTATTCTTTTACTTTCCATGTTAGAAAAAAAAGGAAATTACAGTTGAATATGGCATAAGACATTTCAAAACAAAATCAACCAATGAGAACACAACTTTCTTTGAGTTACAATAATTTTACTCAAATAATATGTGTGCACGAATATTGAAATATATCCTTAAGCTAAAAAATAATGTAGATGGAGCAGTTGGTTACTTGGGAAGAGATGAATGTAGACAGGAAATAACTCATTTTGCCTATGTTTGAGCAAATATATAAAGAATAAAAGCAGGTAATTTCAAGAAATTATTTTCTATTTGAAAGAAAATGTTTGTTATTTTAAATTTGGTAAATGCATAAAAATCAAGAGAATGAATAAATGACACAATACCTTAGCCCAAATACGTTTACTATCAAATATTTTGTACCATTTCATTACAGTTTTAAATTTAATGAGGTGATTTTTACATAGTGACAATCATACTGAACATACAATTGTGTTTCTACTTATTCATTAATTGTTTAAAATTATAAATTCAAAAAAATCTGTTTTAATATTAGTATACTCATATATTTTGGGGTTTACTATAATTTACATAATCATTTCCATATAGGTAGCCAATTTTTTTGTATTGTGTTTTTCTCTGTTATAAAAACTGAAACAATAAAAATGTGCCAAAAAATGGTTTTGCTTTTAAAAATTCTAAGTACATATTGCTAAACTGCTTTTTCAAAATTCTGATCAATGTCTGACTCTGGAGAGGCATCATAGCATGTGCTTAGGAGCAGGGAATCCAAAGCCAGGCTTTAAAAGCTCTGGTACTAACTTCCTGCATGACATTGAGAAAACCACTTAACCGCTCACTGTGACTCAGTTTCTTCATCTCCAAAGTTAGATATTATTAGTATGTTGCTCATAGCATTGCTATAGTATTAAAAGAGTTAATATATGTAAATGTATAAATATGTAACACTTAATTGATTATAATATATATGTAAATCCTTAGAACAGTTCATAGTAGTATGAACTTTGACTATAAAAAAAAATTCACGGAGACCATACTGACAGAAAATTTGTTGTTTTAAACAATGTCATATTTTCCAAGATTGATCCTTTTCTAGATAACCAAAGCTTGGTAGATAAAATATCAATGATTGTGAACACAATTTATAGTCCTTTGGGTAGATTTCCAATGAAATATCCTTGTCAGCTATCTATGGACTTTTATTTGAGAGAAATTTTACTCACAGACGTTTTCCAGCAGTTCCTTTATTGCTGACAGTGGGTACAGTTTTTTATATTAGTGAATTCACTGGATGCAAAGTGAATATGGCATCTATCAGCACACTGGTGCATGGCCTGAACATCTGCATCCCTGCTATAGAGATTTGACCAATTCTGCCTTAGCATTCAGTTTGATTTCTGAGGTGGCAACTGCCATTTTTATTGGCATCTCCATAAAACATCTAAATTATTACTCTAAGTTTTCCGGGGATTTCCATAAATGAGTGTTTCATACGAGGGTATGTTTTTTAAAAGACTCATTTACCTGAACATACGGTAGCAAGGTCATTGATTATAGCTCAAGAGCCTACAAATATAAAAACATTCCCCTTAAGGCATAAGCCTAAATTCTCTTCTCCTGCTAAGTGGATCTCAATTCTGTCCACTGTGCAGATTTGTTGTTGGCTTCTTCCACTGAGATTTTACCTTCTGTAAGGTACAGTGTGACTGATTTCTTTTTTTTTTAAAGCAAATCAATGTGTATTTTATTTACTTATTTATTTTTATTATACTTTAAGTTTTAGGGTACATGTGCACAACGTGCAGGTTTGTTACATATGTATACATGTGCCTTGTTGGTGTGCTGCACCCATTAACTCATCATTTACATTAAGTATATCTCCTAATGCTATCCCTCCCCTCTCCCTCCACCCCACAACAGGCCCCGGTGTGTGATGTTCCCCTTCCTATGTCCAAGTGTTCTCATTTTTCAATTCCTACCTATGAGTTAGAACACGTGGTGTTTGGCTTTTTGTCCTTGCAATAGTTTGCTGAGAATGATGGTTTCCAGCTTCATCTATGTCCCTACAAAAGACATGAACTCATCCTTTTTATGGCTGCACAGTATTCCATGGTGTATAAGTGCCACATTTTCTTCATCCAGTCTATCATTGTTGGACATTTGGGTTGGTTCCAAGTCTTTGCTATTGTGAATAGTGCCACAATAAACATACATGTGCATGTGTCTTTTTAGCAGCATGATTTATAATCCTTTGGGTATATACCCAGTAATGGGATGGCTGGGTCAAATGGTATTTCTAGTTCTAGATCCCTGAGGAATCGCCACACTGACTTCCACAATGGTTGAATTCGTTTACAGTCCCACCAACAGTGTAAAAGTGTTCCTATTTCTCCGCATCCTCTCCAGAACCTGTTGTTTCCTGATTTTTTAATGATTGCCATTCTAACTGGTGTGAGATGGCATCTCATTGTGGTTTTGATTTACATTTCTCTGATGGCCAGTGATGATGAGCATTTTTTCATGTGTCTTTTGGCTACATAAATGTCTTCTTCTGAGAAGTGTCTATTTATATCCTTCACCCACTTGTCGATGGGGTTGTTTTTTTCTTGTAAATTTGTTTGAGTTCATTGTAGATTCTGGATATTAGCCCTTTGTCAGATAAGTAGGTTGCAAAAATTTTCTCCCATTCTGTAGGTTGCCTGTTCACTCTGATGGTAGTTTCTTTTGCTGTGCAGAAGCTCTTTAGTTTAATTAGATCCTATATGTCAATTTTGGCTTTTGTTGCCATTGCTTTTGGTGTTTTAGACATGAAGTCCTTGCCCATGCCTATGTCCTGAAAGGTATTGCCTAGGTTTTCTTCTAGGGTTTTTATGGTTTTAGCTCTAACATGTAAGTCTTTAATCCATCTTGAATTAACTTTTCTGTAAGGTGTAAAGGAAGGGATCCAGTTTCAGCTTTCTACATATGGCCAGCCAGTTTTCCCAGCACCATTTATTAAATGGGAATCCTTTCCCCATTTCTTGTTTTTATCAGGTTTGTCAAAGATCCAATAGTTGTAGATATGTGGTATTATTTTGAGGGCTCTGTTCTGTTCCATTGGTCTATATCTCTGTTTTGGTAACAGTACCATGCTGTTTGGGTTACTGTAGCCTTGTAGTATAGTTTGAAGTCAGGTAGCATGATGCCTCCAGCTTTGTTCTTTAGGCTTAGGATTGACTTGGCAATGCGGGCACTTTTTTGGTTCCATATGAACTTTAAAGTAGTTTTTTCCAATTCTGTGAAGAAAGTCATTGGTAGCTTGATGGGGATGGCATTGAATCTATAAATTACCTTGGGTAGTATGGCCATTTTCACAATATTGATTCTTCCTACCCATGAGCATGGAAGGTTCTTCCATGTGTTTGTATTCTCTTTTATTTCGTGGTTTGTAGTTCTCCTTGAAGAGGTCCTTCACGTCCCTTGTAAGTTGGATTCCTAGGTACTTTATTCTCTTTGAAGCAATTGTGAATGGGAGTTCACTCATGATTTGGCTCTCTGTTTGTCTGTTCTTGGTGTATAAGAATGCTTGTGATTTTTGTACATTGATTTTGTATCCTGAGACTGCTGAAATTGCTTATCAGCTTAAGGAGATTTTGGGCTGAGACGATGGGGTTTTCTAGATATACAATCATGTCATCTGCAAACAGGGACGGTTTGACTTCCTCTTTTCCTAACTGAATACCCTTTATTTCCTTCTCCTGCCTAATCAGGCTCTGGCCAGAACTTCCAGCACTATGTTGAATAGGAGCGGTGAGAGAGGGCATCCCTGTCTTGTGCCAGTTTTCAAAGGGAATGCTTCCAGTTTTTGCCCATTCAGTATGATATTGGCTGTAGGTCTGTCATAGATAGCTCTTACTATTTTGAGATACATCCCATCAATACCTAATTTATTGAGAGTTTTTAGCATGAAGGGTTGTTGAATTTTGTCAAAGGCCTTTTCTGCATCTATTGAGATAATCATGTGGTTTTTGTCTTTGGTTCTGTTTATATGCTGGATTACATTTACTGATTTGCGTATGTTGAACCAGCCTTGCATCCTAGGGATGAAGCCCACTTGATCATGGTGGATAAGCTTTTTGATGTGCTGCTGGATTCGGTCTGCCAGTATTTTATTGAGGATTTTTGCATCGATGTTCATCAAGGATATTGCTCTAAAATTCTCTTTTTTTGTTGTGTCTCTGCCAGGCTTTGGTATCAGGATGATGCTGACCTCATAAGATGAGTTAGGGAGGATTCCCTCTTTTTGTATTGATTGGAATAGTTTCAGAAGGAATGGTACCAGCTCCTCCTTGTACCTCTGGTAGAATTCGGCTGTGAATCCATCTGGTCCTGGACTATTTTTGGTTGGTAAGCTATTAATTATTGCCTCAATTTCAGAGCCTGTTATTGGTCTATTCAGAGATGTAACTTCTTCCTGGTTTAGTCTTGGGAGGGTGTATGTGTCCAGAATTTATTTCTTCTAGATTTACTAGTTTATTTGTGTAGAGGTGTTTATAGTATTCTCTGATGGTAGATTGTATTTCTGTGGGATCGGTGGTGATATCCCCTTTATCACTTTTTATTGCATCTATTTGATTCTTCTCTCTTTTCTTCTTTATTAGTCTTGTTAGCGGTCTATCAATTTTGTTGATCTTTTCAAAAAACCAGCTCCTGGATTCCTTGATTTTTTGAAGGGTTTTTTGTGTGTCTATCTCCTTCCATTCTGCTCTGATCTTAGTTATTTCTTGCCTTCTGCTAGCTTTTGAATGTGTTTGCTCTTGCTTCTCTAGTTCTTTTAATTGTGATGTTAGGGAGTCAATTTTAGATCTTTCCTACTTTCTCTTGTGGGCATTTAGTGCTATAAATTTCCCTCTACACACTGATTTCTAAATACCAACCTGTCCCCCCATTGTAAGATGGCCTTACTTGATTTCTGGCAAGTGCTCCATTCCTCATACTTTCTAGTTTTAAACATTTCAAACACCACCTGCTCAGCTGGGCCATAACATGGCTGGAATAAGCTGTATCACCACTCTTAATATGTCATTTAATGTTTGTTTTTTTCTCAGAGTTTTATTCAAATTGTGACATTATTCTCATGACTTTATGAAGAGGAGCCAAAGAACTCATGGATGAGGAGAGTAATTTTATAAAAGTCTGAATGGCACTCCTAGTCCCTGAGCTTCTTTCTTCAGACATGTTCAGTGAAAGATAACTTATTACTCACATCATGAGGAATATCCCTGGTTACTATTGCCACATAATTCTCAGAAATCTCACAAAACAAACTGTCTTTGAATTTTACCTGGATCTATCGGACAAAGACTATTTGTTATGTGGATGACTACAGTCCTTAACTCTCTTGAGTTTTCTCTTTTGAAGAGGGAAATTATCATATTTTCAATATAGGGAACTAACCTGCTCTTTGTGGTTATCAAGTCCTAGTACCTCTGGTAAGATTATGACAATATGGTGGCAAATTTAAATTTCTTGTAGCTAAACAGTCACTGTATAATGAATTCCACTTCATGAGAATGTAAACTGTGCTTGGACAAACTTCAGAACTGGTACTATAAAGAAATTATTAGCCACATCTATATTAGCTCACCAATCCTGCTTGGTCTATTTCACTTCCTATATAGTATTTAAAATGTTACATAGGTATATAAGTACACATCAGGTACTACTAAAATTTTCAGAGAAACCACCTCTTTAATCCTTGTCAGTCTACTCTTGATCTCTCGGAACTGCCTTCTATACCAGCCAGATGAGGTATCTTAAAAGGTGAAAATGTAGTAGTGAGAATTAAACTCCCACTTCACCCATTTTCTTAATCAGAACATAGATCTTATGCCATCACCTGGAATTCAGTTGCTGAACTTTTACTACCTAGAAGGGCATGGATAATTACAAAAGTTCTTACTTAGCATGGCTAAATAAAACTGGGCAAAGGGCACCTTCCCACTCTGTTAATTGTTTCCTTTGCTGTGCAGAATATTTTTAGTTTGACATAGTCCCCATTTGTCTATTTTCGCTTTTGTTGCCTGTGTTTTTAGTGTCATATTCACGAAATCATTGCCAAGACCAATGCCATGAAACTTCCTTAATGTTTTTTTCTACAGGTTTCACAGTTTCAGGTCTTAACATTTAAATCTTTAATACATTTTGAGTTTATTTTTGCAAACTACAGAATAGGAGAAGATATTTGTAAACCATATATACTAAAAGGTTAATTCTCAAAGTATATAAACTATTTATAATAAAAGGTTAATTCTCAAAATATATAAGGAACTCCAACAACTCAACAGAAAAAAAAACAAAAACTAAGAACTTGATTAAAAATGGGCTAAGGACTTGAATAGAAATTTTTCCAAAGCAGACACAGAAAAGGTGAAATATGTTTACGACAAGATGCTCAAAGTCACTTATCATCAGTGACTTTGAAATGCAAATCTAAATCACAATGAGATCTTACTTTAAAGCTGCGAGGATGACTATAATAAAAAAATGAAAGACAACAAGTGTTGGTGAGGATGTGGAGAAAAGAAAACCCTTGAGCACTGTTGGTAAAAATGTAAAATAACGTAGCTGCTATAGGAAACAGCAGGAAGCTTCCTAGAATAATTTTGAAATAGAAGCCAGGCATGGTGGCTCATGCACATAATCTCAGCACTTTGGGAGTCCAAGGTGAGAGAATCGCTTGAAGCAGGAATTTGAGACTAGCCTGGGCAACATTACAAGATCCTATCTCTACAAAAAAAGAAAATGAAAAGAGAAGAAAAAAGAAAAAGAAATAGAACTATCACATGATCTGGCAATTCCACTTCCAGGTATTTATCTAAAAAATTAAAATCAGGATCTTAAAGAAATATTAGCACTCCCATGTTCATTACAGCATTATTCACAATAGCCAAGATGTAAAAATGCCACAAACATGCACCATCAGATGAATAAAGAACATGTGATGAATATATATAGTGGAACATTATTTAGTTTTTAAAAAGAAGAAAATTTTGCAATAAATTATAACATGGATGAATCTCGAGGACATTAAGCTAAGAGAAATGAACTAGTTACAGAAAGATTAATACCACATGATTCCACTTACATCAGGTACCTAAAGTAGTCAAACTCATAGACACAGAGCATAGAATAGTGGTTGCCAAAGACTTGGGGTTGAGAGAAAGTGGCAGTTACTAATCAATAGATATAAAATTTTAGTTATGAAGGATGAATAAGCTCTAAAGATTCACTAAACAACTTTGTGCCTATAGTTAATAATACTGTATTATACACTTAAAATCAGGTAAAATAAAAAAAGAGTAAAACTCACATTTCTGATAGAATGAAGAGGTTTTTGTTTTTGTTTTTGTTTTTTGAGATGGAGTCTTGCTCTGTCACTCAGGCTGGAGTGCAGTGGTGCTATCTTGGCTCACTGCAAGCTCCGCCTCCCAGGTACACACCATTCTCCTGCCTCAGCCTCCCGAGTAGCTGGGACAACAGGTGCCCGCCACCACGCCTGGCTAATTTTTTGTATTTTTAGTAGAGACGGGGTTTCACCATGTTAGCCAGCATGGTCTCGATCTCCTGACCTCGTGATCTGCCCGCCTCAGCATCCCAAAGTGCTGGGATTACAGGTGTGAGCTACCATGCCTGGTCTAGAATGAAGAGGGTTTATGACTGCTTTCAAAGAATGGAAAAAGAGCTGTAAGCCCTAACTACACTGTGAAAACTTTGAACCAAGCCTCATGTTTTGGCTTCATCCTAGATTTCCACTTTTAGAACAACTCTTACTCCTGAACATGACTCAGATTCTGTACTCTAAACAGTAATGCCTCTGGGGTCACTGCCTTCATTACAGGCTAAGTAAATTATGCTACTTAAATTAACACTTGCTGTCTAGGCACAGTGGCTCATGCTTGTAATCCCAGCACTTTGGGAGGCCGAGACAGGCAGATCACTTGAGCTCAGGAGTTCGAGACCAGCCTGGCCAACATGGTGAAACCCCATCTCTACTAAAAATACAAAAATTAGCCAGGCGTGGTGGCGGGCGCCTGTAATCCCAGCTAGTCAGAGGCTGAGGCTACTTGGGAGGCTTGGTTTATCAAAGACTGCCTCTATAGTGGAAAAATATTTTCAAGGTAAAATGGTACAAAACATTTAACCAAACAAATGCTATTATTGTAAGTATAGATATTTGTTAGAAATATTCTAATAGTAATATTGTTCTCTAATTGTACAGTGTCATTTTTATTAGAGACCATTGCTCCCATTGTTAACTAGTAGATAATCTTTAATAATTTCCAAAATAGTTTTCTTAAACCCATTAGAAAATTAATGATGCAAAAAGTCTAAAAAAACAAACTCAAACAAACAAAAAACCCTCCAGATTGGGCAGAGCCCTCCTTAGATTAGAAGAGATCTACTCCAGTTTTTTTTTTTTTTTTCCTGGGGGAATAGTGAAGAAAGAATTAAGTCTGCCATGTATAGTAAGGTCTGGGGGAGACTCTGTAAAGATAAAATTTAGCTCTAAGAAACAATCATTAAATTCCTAGTACTGATAAATACAATAACTGAAATAAAATATCCACTGGAAAGCCTTAATAGCAGATTAAAGAAGTCAATAAAAATAATCTAAACTAAAGCCCAGTTTAGACTTATTTCATCTTTTATTTAGTAAAAATACTTGCATAGCATATTTTTACCTATATCAGCCATTTGAAAGAATTGCTAGTTTCAATAGACATAAAAATATTCTTTGCTTGGTCAAATGTAAGAACCAGCTGAAAATAAAGAAAATATATATTTAGATAATATAGCTGTTTAACAAATACATAACAGATATGTATTAAGATTATATATATATATACTATTAAGAGATGTTAAATATATATGTTAACAAACAAAAATCAATAAGCTAGGATTTCCATACCTTCCACATTGAGTCAGTTATCAAGTCTTTATACATCCTATTCTTCTGTCTCTCCAATGCCTCTTTTCTATCCATCCCTACTAAATATTACTTTTTTCGAATTATCATCTACTTTTTCAGGGAAAAAAGGAATTAGTATTTAGTTTGTAGCTCATATTTCAACTCCCACTAGGAGGATGGTTAGAGAGAAATGGCTTGACTAAATTCACATATAAAATATAAATCAAATCTCTTGAAGGTACTGACTAGTAGAAAGATAAAGAAGAGTCCTTGGATATGCCCTAATTTTAGCAGGACTATCACAGTTCATTTTATGCTGCTATAACAGAATACCACCCACTAGTTAATTTACAAATAAAAAAAGTTTATTTAACTAGTGGTTCTGGAAGCTGGAAAGTCCAAAAGCGTGGTGCTGGCATGTGGTAAGTGCCTTCTTTCTGTATCACGACGTGGTACAGGGCACCAGATAGTGAGATGGTAAGAGCTTGTGCACTCAGGTCTCTCTTCATCTTCTCATAAAGCCACCAGTCCCATCATGAGAGCTCCACCCTGATGAGCTTATCTAATCCTAATTATCTCCCAAATACCCCACCTCCAAATTCCATAATCATATGAATTTGGGGATAAATTTACAACACATGAAATTTGAGGGACACATTCAGACCAAGGACCTATCCTGTCTGTCTAGGTTGATCTCTGCTTTGGGCAAGTCTGGTTTGATAAACAAATCTTCTTGTTTCTCAGACTATTGCTATAAGCAGAATTATCTTTATTTTATACAAATAATAATGCCTAAGGCACATTTTAGCAAGAAAGAGCTGGAATGGAAAAGCAGTATAAGAAACTGATGCTTGGATGTTTCCCTACCTATGGTTGGTAGGAAGTAGTGAAAGACACGATGTAGATTATGGAACAAAAGACTTACCACTTATCACAGGCTCTAAAGTTCTATACACTGTTTGCAACAATAAATTAAAATTATAAAACACAAAAAAGGCAAGAAACAACACATTGTCAAGAGAAAAAACAGTTAACAGAAAAATAGTCATGAAAGACACAAATATTGGAAATATGAAATAGATAATTTAAAGGACTATTAGTATTTTAATGTTTCATGAAGAATTTTGTCAGACAAATGGAGACAAGAAAATGTTGAGTGGACATATGAAAAAACTTCTATAGAGATACTAGAAATAAATTACACTGTGACAGAGATTAAGGTTGTCTTAGACAAACTGATCTGTTTGATCTAAGTCAAAAAAACTGAAAAAACAATCAGTGAACTTGAAGATAGTTTGAAAGATATTATCTAAACTAGAATATAAAGAGGAAAACATAGCAAGCAATCAAGAAGAAAAAACAAGTAAACAAAAACTAGAACAGAGCATCCAAGAGTTGTAAGACAATATGGCATTGCCTACTGTATGTATATTTTGAATCTGAGAAAAAGAAGAGAAAGATAATATAGCGGGAAAAAAATGTTTGAAGAGATAATGGCTGAGGATTTCCCCAAAAATAGTGAAATACATTAAACCACATATCAAAGAGGATCAAAAAATCCTAAGCAGGATGAATACCATAACACCCACATATCACATACAAACTACTTAAAAACAAATATAATGAAAATCTTGAAGTCCAATCAGAAGATAATGACACATTTCAGGTACAGGAACAAAGACAAAGCTGAGACAGATTTCTAATCAGAAATTACATAACATAGATGATGATGAAGTGTGACCTAAAGTACTGAAAGAAACAATAATACCTATCAATCCAGAGTTCAAATTCAGTGAAATTATCTTTTACAAAGGACATAGAGAAAATGAGTGCTACATTTCAAGTTGGCTGATTAGATATATTGGACACTCACCCTCTCCAGAATGAAGAGTTAAAATTGCAAGTAGATAGACAGACCTAAAATAGAACATCTAAGATAGAACACTGCAGTTAAAAAGCCCATGCACAGAAAGAGAAGGAATTGATTGGACAGCTCAGCTGAGATCAGTTGGGAGCCCAGAGTGGCTCCCCATTGCAAGGAAAGCCTAAGTGAGTTGACACTCAGGAGTCCACACTCTTAGGAATCCACACTTCCACTTCAGACTATCCTAATTCTAGCCTTGTGAGAGTTCCTTTACCTATACGGTCTCTGACATTGATGTTGGCAGTGATCTGGAGATCCCACAAATGCAATGTTGCAGACAGGAAACTTGCAATGGACAACACACCCCCAACTCCCAAGGCCTAAGCAACAACTGCATGGTACCACTGTGAGAGCCCAGTCTCCACTGAACTGCATCCTATCCTGGGAACCAACATTCCCATACCTTCACAACTCAGGAGCCCCCATTGACATCTTCTGGCATCCACCCAAAGAGCTGCAGTGGTGCAGTGCCACTGGCTGGTCCCAATGGTGTTACAGGATCCTGAGCACTCTAGCTCACATAGAGTACCAATTTCCAGGGAAAGGACAGCGGGGCACACCAAGAAGCTGCCGCTGGAACAAACAGCACACCTTCCAGAGCCCGAGAGCTTACTGAATGAAGCTATAAATAGCAAACCCGCCCCCACCATCAACATTGCTTCCATGGAATGGTGGGATTAATCCCCACCACGACACAACATGACAGCCACAGCTGCCTCTGGAGGTAGAATAAGTGAGTCTCAGAGCTGTCTGGCTGGAGCTGTGAATAGCGACCCCACCCCCACCAGAAGCATGGCCTCTGTGCTCTACTGTGCATTCTGAGTACAGAATCTCCATGCATACCACTGAAAATAATGCTGCTGTCAGAGACAGTGTGGACTCCCCAGAGCCTGAGAGCTCCCTGCAGGTGACCGTATATAGCAACCCTACTTACACAAGTAGCAGGACCTCTGTGCTCCAGCATAAGCCTTGAGGTCAGGCTTCCCATGCCCATTGCCACAGATCACTCTTGTCTGCCTACTACAGCCTACACACCTGCACACCATCAGAACCTCATGTCAGTTCACCCAGTGTGGCACCACCCACACAGAGATCAAACACCCCTCCCTGGAACCTGGTTATTTCCTTATCATTACATGAACTGTAGTATTTGTGCACTTGCCCCTGAGGACCTGAAGTTGGGTTCACCCAGCCTGTCACCAACACCACCAGGTATACTCATCCACATGCACTAGCTATGAGCTAAAGGGCCAGCATTCTGAGACCATCACTATAACTGCTAACATTAGCAATAACTGCCTGGGTTATCCTGCCACTGCTACTACCATCATCCATGCTGCAAATGATACTCAGGGGCCTGAGAACCAGGTAACCCATATGGTCTCCACTGCTGCCACTGCCAGTACCCAAGCAAGCTACTTGGAAGCCCGGGTATTTGCCCACCTAACCTACTAACACTGGTGCCCACATGCACCACCTTGTGGTCCAAGTCTATGCATTCTTAGCCTGCTGCTACCCCCACCAGGGCATGAAGATTGGCCCACCTGGCATCCCCATCCCCAACGAAGCCTTACCATAGCTTCTATTATACTAACAACCACAACCAAGTAACTGAGGAATTTACAGATTCCACGGATGCTTTATACAGCCAAATAAATTATATGAAGGTGAAACTACCATGCAGTGTAACCTATTGACCGAAAATCAAAGCTAAAGTGCCCTTGCCAACCATCACCATAGACATATCTTCAAGTAAAAGTCTTCATATATGAGTCAATCCGAAAACAAGACGTGACTCTTAAACCAGATCCACAGATAACAATGTAAGGCCAACAGAATCACAAAAAAGAAAATATGACACCCCTAGGAA
Source organism: Hylobates moloch (assembly GCF_009828535.3). Lineage (NCBI taxonomy): Eukaryota > Metazoa > Chordata > Mammalia > Primates > Hylobatidae > Hylobates > Hylobates moloch. Next base: position 87,251,419 of record NW_026652276.1, read on the forward strand.
TCATGATAATTCTCCAGCAATATATTTTAATCATTAAGATATTTACCAAATCCCAGAAACCATAATTCAAAATATTGATTGAAGAATCTCAGAGAAGCCAGGAGCGGTGGCTCATGCCTGTAATCCCAGCACTTTGGGAGGCCAAGGCAGGCAAATCACTTGAGGTCAGCAGTTTGAGACCAGCCTGGCCAACAGGGTGAAACCCCATCTCTACTAAAAATACAAAAATTAGCCAGGCATGGTTGTGCATGCCTGTAATGCCTCGGGAGACTGAGGCAGGAGAATTGCTTATACTTGGGAGATGGGGATTGCAGTGAGCTGTGATAGTGCCACTGCATTCCAGCCTAGGTGACAAACTGAGACTCTACCTCAAAAAAAAAAAAAAAAAAACTCAGAGAGATACAAGAAATAAGAAAATATATAAGATAAATAAGATATAAGAAAATACTGAAAGACAATAGAAAAAAACCCAAAAAACAGTTCTGGATATGAATAAGAAATTCACCAAAGAGATAGACATCATAAAAAAGAAATAAATAGAAAACATGGAACTAAAAAATGAAATACAAAATACATTCAAAAACTTCAACAATAGACTAGATCAAGCAGAAGAAAGAATGTCACAATTTGAAGACAGGTTTTTCAAAATAAACAGGTCAGACAAATATAAAGAAAAATAAATAAATAATAATAAGCAAAGCCCATGTGAGACATCATCAAGTGACCAAATACTCTAATTTTTGAGGTCCCAGATGGCAAAGAGGAAACTAAAGTATTAAAAAACCTATTTAACAAAATAATACATGAAAACTTCCCAAGCCTAGCAAGAGATTTAAGCATCCAAATTGAAGAAGCCCAGAGATCCACAAATAAATACACTTCAAAAAAATATTCTCCAAAGCACATTATGGTTAAAATGTCAAAAGTCAAAGACAAATAGAACTCTAAAAACAGCAATAGAAAAGTGTCTAGTCACCAATAAAGGAATCCTTGTCAGATTAACAGCAGATTTCTCTGCAAGTACCTCATAGGCCAGGGGAGAATGGTACATTCAAAGGGATAATACATTCAAAGTACTAAAATAAAAAGAATTTTCAATAAAAAATACTATACCCAGAAAAATTATCCTTCATAAATAGAAAAGAAATAAAGACTTTCCTAGAAAAGTAATAGCTGACGGAATTCATCACCACTAGAGTAGCCCTACAAGCAATGCTTAAAGGAATCCTAAATGCAGAAGTGAAAGAATGATACCTGCCATTACGAAAGCACACTAAAAAATAAAACTGATTAGTAGAGCAAACATACAAACAAGGAAAACACTCGAGTGGTACTATTATAGAAAACCACCAAACCACAATGATAAATAAGAAATAAAGGGGCTGGGTGCGGTGGCTCACGCCTGTAATTCCAGCACTTTGGGAGGCTGAGGCAGGTGGATCAAGAGGTCAAGAGATTAAGACCACCCTGGCCAACATGATGAAACCCCACCTCTACTAAAAATATAAAAATATTAGCTGGGCATGGTGCCACATGCCTGTAGTCCCATCTACTCGGGAGGCTGAGGCAGGAGGATTGCTTGAACCCAGGAGATTGTGGCTGCAGTGAGCCAAAATTGTGCCACTGAACTCCAGCCTGGCAATAGAGTGAGACTGGAAGGAAGGAAGGAAGAAAGGAAGGAAGGAAGGAAGGAAGGAAGGAAGGAAGGAAGGAAGGAAGGGAGGAAGGACAAAACAACCAGAAATCAATCAACAAAATGATAGGAATAAGCCTTCATCTATCAAGAATGACCTTGAACATAAACAGATTAAACTTTCCACTCAAAAGCTATAGATTGCCTAATGGATTTAAAAAATCACGACTCAAGTATATGATACCCACAGGAAACCCACGTCACCTGTAAAGACATCTATAGACTAAATGTAAAGGGATGGAAAAAGGTATTCCATGCAAACTGAAACCAAAAATGAGCAGGAATAGCTATATTTATATCATATAAAGCAGACTGCAAGGCAAAAACAGTAAAAGGCAACAAAGAAGGACATTATATGTTGATTAAAGAATGAATTCACCAAGAGGATCTAATAGTTCTAAAGATATATGCACGGCAACACTGGAGAACGGAGATATATAAAGCAAATACTAGATTTAAAGGGAGAGGTAGACTTCAATACAATAGTAGTTGGAGACTTCAAAACCTGACTTTTTCCATTACATATCATCTAGACAGATAATTAACAAAGTAACATTGGGTTTAAATTGCACATTAGACCAAGTGGACCTAACAGACATTTACTGAACATTTCATCTAACAGCTACAGAATGCACTTTCTTCACATCAGCACGTGAAACATTCTTCAGCTTAAAACATATGTTAAAACACAAAACAAGTCTCAACAACATTTTAGAAATAAAATTGTATCAACATAGATAATATCAAATCATCCCTGACCAAAGTGAAATAAAACTAAAAATCAATAACTGGAGGAACTTTGGAAGTTATAAAGATACATGAAAATTAAACTACATGCTCCTGACCATTTGGTTAAGGAAGGAATTAAGAAGGAAATTCAAAAATCAATGCTTGAAACAAATAAAAATTAAAGCACAACGTACCAAAACCTATGGATATAGCAGAAACAATGTCAATGGGAGAATTTATAGCAATAAATGCCTACATCAGAAGAGTTTCAAATAAATAACCTAATTATATACCTCAAGAAAATAAAAAAGCAAGAACAAACTAAACCCAAAATTAGTGGAAGGAAAGAAATAACTATCAAAGCAGAACTAAATGAAATAGAGACTAGAAAAGAATATGAAAGATCAACAAAAGGACAAGTTATTTTTTAAAAGTTTAACAAAATTGATAAACTGCTTGCTAGACTAATGAACTAAATAAAGAAGACGCAAATAAACAAAATCAGAAACAAAAAAGGAGACATTGCAAGTGATACCACAGAAATACAAAAGGTCATCAGAGACTACTATAAAGAACTGTACCCTAACAAACTAGAAAACCTAGATAAAATGGATAAATTATTGGAAAAATACAATCTACCAAGATTGAATCATGAAGAAACAGAAAACCCTAAGAAGCAATGAGATTCAATCAGTAACAAAAAGTCTCCTAACAAAGAAAACTTTGAAAACAGATGGCTTCACTGCTGATTTCAGTCAAACCTTCAAAGAAAAACTACCACCAATTCTCCCCAAATTATTTTTAAAAATTGAAGAGAAGTGATTTCTCCCTAATTATATGAGGCCAGCATTTCCCTGATACCAAAATCAAATAAGAACATGACACAAAAAAAGAAAACTAAACAGCAATATCTCTGATGAACAAAGACACAAAACTCCTTCAGTTTACTGTTAAACTAGATCAAAGTACAAATCAAAAATTAATACACTATAATCAAATGGGATTTAATCTAGGGATACAAAGATAGTTCAAAATGTGCAAATCAATATACATAATATATTACATCAAAAAATGAAAGACAAAAATCACATGATCATCTCAATAGAGGCAAAAAAAAAGAGGCATAGAGAAAAAGTACCTCAAAATAATAAAAGCCATACACAACAACCCACAGTCCAATGAGGAAAACCTGAAATATTTTCCTCTAAGAACTAGAAAAAGACAAGGATTCCTGCTTTCACCACTCCTATTCAATATAGTACTACAAGCCTAATTAAAGCACCAGGCAAAAGAAAGCAATAAGAAGCATCCAAATTGGAAAAGAAGTCAAATTGTCACTCTGCTGATGATATGATCTGGTATCTGGGAAAACCTAAAGACACCACCAAAACAATTCTTAAACCTAATACATAAATTCAGTAAACTTGCAGGATACAAAATTAATTTTCAAAAATTTCTAGTATTTCTAAACACTAAATGAAATACTTGAGAAAGAAACCAAGAAGGCAATTCTACTTACAATGGCTACAAAAATACATCCAATATTAAGTTTAAGTAGAGAGGTGAAAGACCTCTACAAGAAAAACTACAAAACACTAACGAAAGAGACTGAAGAGGACAATAACAAATGAAAAGACATCTCATGACCATGGATCGGAAGAATTAATATTGTTAAAATGACCATACTTCCAAGGCAACCTACAGATTCTACACAATACTTATCAAAATATCAACATTATTTTTCACAGATATAGAAAAACAATCCTAAAATTTGTATGAAACAAAAAGGACCTCCCCCCCGCCAAAAAAAAAAAAACAAAGCTGGAGACAACACAATATTTGACTGAGCAAAAAGAATAAAGCAAAAAGAACAAAGCTGATGAAAAAGTATAGAATCTACAAGCAATTCCTGGATATCAGCAAACAAAAGAAGAGGAAAAACCATTCTTAAAAATGGAACAAAGGATACCAGCAGCTAGTTCCTAGAATGAAAGGTCTGCATGGATATAAACAAATAACAAAACAACAACAAAAATATGATACAACGCTCAAACTCACTGGTAATCAGAAAATTGCAAAAAAAAATGCATCCGTAAACCATAAGAATGATCAAATTAAAAAATATGGGCAATACAAAAATAAATAAATGAAGATAGAGTATATAACATTAGTACAAATAGGTACAGCTATTCTAATAGGAATGACATCTGGTGCTAATTAATAAAATTAAGTATCTATCTATATACTTAATTTCTAGTCACCACCTTTGGGTATATATCCCAGAAAAATTCCAACATGGGTCCATAGGGAATATATACGAGGACATTCATCAAAGAATTGTTTGTGTTAAAGGGAGTTGTAGATAACCTAAATGTTCATCACTAGAGGGATGCATACCATAAATATATTATAAAATAATCTGCAACAATTAGAGCAATGGAACAGATGAACACAAAGCAATATGAGTAGATCCTCAAAACAGAGTACTGAATGCAGAAAGTTAGAGTGAAATTTATGTAAATATAAAACAAAAATACACAAAAAAAGCACAACATATTTTACATGGATAAGTACATATCTGAAGAGCGTTCAGAAGATTAGAGTGGATGGTTATGGGGTACAGAGAATGGGCATTAAAGAGAAATAAGTATAAAATAAACACATTGGAAGTGAGAGCATGGGAATTTGCTTGAGCACCATTCAAAATAAATAGTACTAATTAAAATATAGAACCCTATTAAGCAATATAGGATTCTAAAGCAAACAACTTCATTTGATATGCAGACTTAATGCTTGGAAAATTCTAATGATTAGCTGATAACTACAGTGTCTATTTTTTACAGTCTCTCTAGTTTGCTTTTGCTATTAAGTCAGAATAGCCGTATTTTGTTTGTTTCTCATTTTTTTCCTCCCCTGACTTAATTTTGTGTACAATGAATTTCTAACAGCAGTGTTATTTCTTCACATACCATTTTTTTGCAGTCAGTCTTAAGATAGTAAATTTATTTCTTAGTATATATAACCTTATTTGGGAGGCCTGAACACTTAAAATGTGTTCAAACCCTTCTGTTAGTTCTACAAACATGCAGCAAAAGTGTCTTAGTCAATTTTGCCTGATCTACTACAGGGACCTTAGACATATACATATAGTCATGAAAATAAGTGATATTTTATTTAATGCGCTGGTGGCATTTTTGTTAAGACATTGATCTTGGCTGAGCATATATTGAGGGTCATATTGTTATTTCTAAATTTTAAAATACTATAGAAGAATTATTTTAAAACATTTGCTATAATTTAATTTACATCTATATTTTAAACTCTTTAGCCATTTTTTTCTTTAGATTCCCCCTTCTGAATTTGAGATTATAACCCAATGTTATCGGTTTAATAATAGTAAAGTATGATGGCAGGACACTTAAGAAATGCCACTATATGTGAAACAGAATGTAATGTGATTTTAGATCTGGAAATTGCTGGTGGTGAGTGGAGTGCGAATAAATATCAAATGTCTCCTCTTTAGCACTAAATGTAAAATGTTCCAAATCATCTTATCCAACTCTAGATGTTAACTTAAATGTAAATGCACATATTGAATGCAATAGTGGAATAGCAAACAGAATTCATAACAGAACAAGTAATATGATTGGGGATGCTGTTTTGCTGTATTTTTTAATGCCAAGAAATAGCAAATTGGTCTTTAAGAACATATACCGTAGGGTACTTGGGGTGCTAGAAAAGATAGAGCTGCACTATCACTAACCTAGATTTCTTTTAAATTTCAATATTGTAACACAGGAGGGTAAGGTAAGAACTTTACCTAGGCGACTACTAAAACAGAATCTAACACACCAGATCGAAATAGTTAATATATCTATGTGCTTCAGAGCATATTTTCAAGTCTATCTGCCTACTTGCTAAAATGTCCCTACTGAGCGGAGTTAACTTTCTTGATTTGGAGACAAACACTGATTAATACCACTGAGTGAGTCCTGTTATGCCTTAGGAGATTCAGTGTTCTACAAAATAACAATTGCCATGTTTTGTCTCAGTCAGACATTTGACAAGTTTGTAGACTCGCTGAAGATTTAATTTTTATTAGGATTATTTAGAGATCTAAATTTTACTAACAAAATTATTCATCAGATTCTGAAGCAAAAGTATAGCAATGAGAATCTTGTCCAGATCTTAACAAAACAACCTTACACTTAAAGCACTCATGATTTTTATTTTCCACCCATCATTTACTGCTCTATATTTTGTCATTATTTTCTCAAGTAGACTAAAGCTGCTCTCAATAAAATGTTGGGTATATCAGAATTGATCCCTAAATATCCCTTGATACAGTTCAATAAATTGTGGAATATATCCCAACAGCAGAATAGCTTGGCATGTTAAAAAGACTGTGTAGATCTATCTGTTTTTATTACACATGTCCTTTAAAGCTTAGAAGAGTGCACATTGTATGATTTGTACTGGGTTTAAAAAATAGATTTGTATATTCACCTATAGATAAATATAGGAATAAAGATATACTTTTTACCTATGTGCTGTTCTAGAAAGATGCAAAAGGTACATGCCTATTATAGTTCTAAGGATGAAAAAGAAAAAGTTGACGGTGAATAAGTTTGAGAATTAAAATTAGGGTCTGGGGAATGGGAGGGAAACATTTGCTTGTCATTTTGCTTCATTTTGTACTGTTTGACATTCTAGGTAGACGATTGTGTTCATTTTATTGAAAACTAATTATTTAGATTAGCTGGATGGTGAGATTATGGGCTATTCTAATTTTATTCTCTACTTAAAAATAACATGAATTAAAGTTTTAAGTAAAAGAACAAATAAGGCAAGAGACAAGCAGAAAGGGAAGAAGGAAGAAGAATGGAAGGGAAAGATACAAGAAAGAGGGAAAGGGACAGGACTGTAGAGGAAAATGCAGGTTTCAAAAATTCTCTAAACCACTGATACACCAGGCCTGTCATTAGAACAGAACTGTTTAGTTAAATGTTCTTGATTCCTGTTCACAATCTCATGTCAACTTGTTTAATCTTTTAATGACTTCTCACCAAAATGAGAAATACCTGACAATTCCTTTTACATAAGCTACTGCAGGAAGTCTTAGAAAGCTTTTATTTAAATATACAGCACAAAGCTTTTGTAATTAAGTGTTAAGCACTGCTTAACGGGGCATAAAGAATCGTGAATAGTGCAGTATTTTAAACACTGTTACGCTTGTAAAATCACTGTTTGGTTTTCCAAACAGATATCCCTTTTTTAAATAAAATTTGATTGATAACATTTGCTTTAAAAATCTGCAAATTACTTTTGTGAGAAAAAATATTAATATGCTATCATGCCTAATTTTGATGTTTATAATTAAAAAATTACCTGCTTACCTAACTTTTAAATTACTTTATACCTCTCTATAATTTGGGAAGATTTTCTTCAAGCAAGGCACATAAAATACATTAATATAAGTATGTATTTTGATCCTTCTAGAAGTTTATACTGATATAGTCAATTATATATTTGCAAAAGCTTATGGGAATTTATTATATAATTGCTAGAATATTGACTATTTAGAAATGACCAAAATATCTAACAAATTAAGATTGATTTTAGAAAGTATGCTTTGAAAAATTTTGCAATCATTATAATTTAAGAAATATAGAGCTATATGTATTGCCAGATACATAAATTCATAATATATTTTTACTTGAAGAAAACACAATATAAAATGCACAATTTATTTTTTGTACAAATTATTCTATTTTTTGCTACAAGCAAATGATATACGCATAAAAAGCTGAAACAGTATGCATTTATCTTATCTCTTAATATCTGTTTCTAATTAGTAGGATTACTTTTTTCTTTTTTAATTATTTTTGTTATTCAACAAGCATTTACTATTTGGGTAGTAGAGACATAGTAAAAATAAATAAACTATAAAATGCTAAATGAAAATCGCATTACCACGTCTTTGAAACTAAATATGATTTCTACTTTCTTCACTCCTCAAGTCTCAAGTCAATCATCACCTCTTCTGTTAAAGTATTTTGCAGTTTCACTTTGTCATACTGCTTTGACTCCAATTTGTATGACCTTACTTACTAATAATACCTGTCAAAATGTGTGTCAGCATTTAAAAACAAGCCTAGTTCTCCACTAAATTCCTTGAAAGCTGGGACTCTATTTCCATTGCCTATGAACAATCTGGCAATTATCATTTTTTCAATGTGGTTTAACGTAAATCCAAAAATATAATAAAGAAAAGTTTTAAAATACCTGCAAACCAATCCATATGAGATAACCCGGTCAATCTATAACTACACATGTAATCTGCCTGTAGGTAACTTCTATAAGGAAAAAAATCTTGAAAATATACGATGCTTAAAAGCTATCAGTCGTCAGACAGTTTCTGGGGATTTTAAATTCACAGTGTTAGGATAAGAAGGATACAATTGTTTATTAATAGCTGTGAGTGCAAGATGGAATTCAATCCATTATTGATGAAACAGACTAATAATCAATAAATGCAACATTGGAGATATTTTTGACATATCCCTTTTAAGTTTGCAACCACTGAGCCAGTCATTTGCCTATTGCTCTCACATCTATTCTCGGTCTTTCACTTACTCTGCTTTGTATCTCAAAGAACTACATTTATGCAGACTCTTTTGCCAACTGACTCAGAGTTAGGTTTAGCAAGTTGCAGGCACAGGGAGGAAATGGAGAGAAACCAAAATATATCTTTCCTGCTCTGCTACTGATGTCATAAGTGTCTAGGTCTCTTCAGTGGCTCCAGCTCCTGCCAGACAGTTTCCCTCTCCATGCTCATGACAGCCACATGGCAACCTCCACCTTGATTCTAGATCCTATAGAATGACCCTGGCTTTCAGGTTCTAGTAACATCATTTTTATCAATTTCTCCCAGCCCTGGTTCCTGCTGTTTACTATTCTTTAGGTTGATTCACTGGTTCTTTATCTCTTATATCACACACATATAATCAATCCCTTGCATCAAATTCTCTGTTTCAAATAGAGTGTTTTTTTTCTTATGTGGACACCTTTCAATACAACAGCCAAGATTTCTTTCAAGTTACAATGGAAGCTGGTGTGCAAACTGCCTTTTCAAAAGTACTATTTAGTAACAAATCCAGTTTATCTGGTTTACCTGCTTCAGCAACCACGTTTTTAAATGTAAATACAATTCCATGTACAATTGTTCAAGGACTTTCGCAAAACATCTGATGAAATTAATTCTACTTAATACTTACTTGCTAAAATATAATAGCAATTGAGAATGATTTAGCATGCCCTATGGTCATGCCACTTATGAAAATTATTGATCAAAGTATGTGCATTTTTATATAATGATATGTATTATACTTATTTATATAATTGTCTTAAATAATGGATAGCTATAGATAAAATGAGATTGAGGATTTGTTTCCAATTTCTCCTCCTTTTCAAATTGATGAAGACCTTTTTCTCAACCACCTAAATGAAATGTCCCCATCCAGATTCTGTCCTAGGTTTGGCTTTCATCAACAATTCTATGTAATTCGTTTATCCTTTTTTGGTTATCACTATTCACACTTCACAGACCACTTAATGGTATGTCATCAATTATTATGACTACAGGGTACTCCAGTTCTTTATTGTAATGGCTCAAAGCAAATTATTAATCAAGTGTATCAAGGAAACTACAAATATGTGATCCAATTTACTACTACTAAATCCTGGCTATACAGGAACTTTAAGGGGGTTAAAACTCTCTTGATCCTATCCTAGTCAGGCTCCTCTGAACTTTTTTCAAGTAGGCCTGACTCTTGGGCTTCCAAGTTCATCTCTGCTTAGCCCAGTTTTAGCAAGAATCTTGCTCAGTCAGTGCAGCAGAACTCCTCAATCTTTGATACATAATCAAATTCCTTATGCTCCCACCCTCAGTCTTATCACCCAGTCTTCATATTGCCTTCAGCAATTATGCTGTCAAGTCTATTTAACCTGAATTCTCCTTACCCGTCCGTGATGCTGCTTCTTAGTAATTTTCCATCCACTGACCCCCACTAGGATATAAATCTCCACTTGACTTTTTTATCTGGTGTTGAACCAAATCTCTCTCTTCTACTACCAAACCGCATTGTAGTAGCACCCCTTGAATAAACTCTGCCTTACCATTCTTTAACAGGTGTCAAGAATATTCATTTTTAATGAAGGAGCAGGAATTTCTTTTATTATTCTGCAGATATGGCTGGTGAAGCCACCTGGTTTTTGAGAATGAGTTTTTCAGTTCTTCCCAAGCTGCTGTCATGAATCAACTTTAACTTTTAAAAAATTCTGTTTGAGGGTGAAACAAGCATTTTCAAATTACTCTCTCTCTAAAACAAATACTTTCACATCACTCAGACACATTACTCTTTTGACACTTTCTGTGAAGCCTATTTTGCTAATATTATGTATATATACTTAGTAAATATTCCAGTTTGAATAAAATGGCTAGGATTTACAAGTTTTGAGATACAAATCCTAGATGGTTATTGTGTTTTGTGATTACTTTTTGGCAGCTTCATATCAAGGTAGAAGTTATCATGTTGTACCTCTAAATGTTTTTTATAAACCAAATTCATTTCCCTTTTTTTAAAATAATTATGTCTTTGTCTTGAAAGTTCTCTGCACCTCTGGAGTCTTGTAGAATTTGTAAATTTGGCAGAGCAATGCTAATGCCCTGATCATCTTCTGTATGGATTCTGAGACTATATTATTCCACATAGCTGAGAAGGGAGGGAAACGTTCTTATTCTTCTGTCGACTTCTCCTGTTGCGTGATTAGCTGTGTGACATGCCAGTTTGACCTATCTCTTAGTCTCCATTTGGAGAAGCAGTCAAAAAGGCAAGAGCCTTAGGAACTGAAACACTCATAAGCTGTCAACAGGAGTTATAAACCCATAAAAGATGCGCTTTAAAAACAGATTGTAATATGCAAGAAGGCATTCATGCAGCAAGGAATAGTAAAATTCAGAGCCAGGAAAAATTGGGTCCTACCCTCAACTCTGCCACTACTGAAGTTACCTTAAACAAGTAGATGTTCTTTTCTCAGCCTAAATTTTCTTATCTGCAATTTTAGGGGAATTGATACAATTTTGATACAATGTTATGGTGTGACATTTTAAGAATGAGAAACCTGAAAAGTCCTTCTAGCCTATCTTCTTCAACCATCTGCTTCCAAAATCCTTCACAGTTTGAACATTTTAAAGTACAAACAGTTGTGTGATGATGATGAAATTCAACTATGACAGCTTCCACAGGGTTACATTTCATATTTACTGAAAGTAAAGGTAACTGTAGAACATGATCACATACACAAGCAGGTTTAGAAATAACCTAAGAAGAATTGTAATCATTGCAGCAGGAGTTTTAGATAGAGTTAGGGCTCTCTATTCAGAGGCATCTAACGATAACTAAGAAATTTTTCCACCTGAAATAATCCTGTGAAATGAATGTGAATTCTTGGCCCTGAGGGACCTCTTACAGACTCACAGTCCAGTCTGTAGTTAACTCCTTCATAGTCGTTGGACTATAATGATTAATTTCAAGCCATCAAATTTGAGTCTAATTTATTCAGAAACAATATTTCTCAGGTATGAAGAAAGTATCATCATTTTACAAGTGGATTTAAGAACTGATTCTGTAGTGCAATATTTTGCATTGTCAGTTAAAACTTCAGAATTATCATTAATTTCAGGATTTTTATATGGTTATCTTTACCTGTATGTATGTATGTGTTTGTATTTTTTAAAATATAATTTGGTGCTGTGTTCACATAATGACAAAACAGTGTGGTATGAAAAAGAAAAATCAACTAAATAATAATGGGATCACAGAGGCAAAGTATATTTAAGCATATTTATTATTATTCAAATATATATTTCATATATTCATATTATATGTATATGAATATATATAAATACTTTAGGTAGACAAAGTATTCTAGTAGACAAAGGAGTATGGCTCAACACAAAAGAAGATACAAAGAAATGTTAAGAAAACCCAGATATCAAAAGAATCATTATATTTTATATGTTTGTACTTATATAACATAATTTTTAAAATATTAATCTGATATTACTCCATTATAACCCCAGAATTTTTCTTTATTTTTTCTTTCTTATGCTTTCAGTTCTGGAATACACTTGCAGAACTTGCAGGTCTGCTACATAGGTATACATGTGCCATGGTGGTTTGCTGCACCCATCAACCCGTCATTTACATTATCTATTTCTCCTAATGCTATCTGTTTCCTAGCCCCTCCCAACCGATAGGCCCCCGTGTGTGAATTTTTCATAGAGGAAAATGTGATCCCTTTATAGCATTATTTGTCAACTGCAATAAGAAAGTCTTAAATGCATCTTTTTGTTGTTTTTTAAAACAACTATTTCAACTACATTTTGTCTATTTTGGCACATAGCCTTTATTAAACACTCATGGGGATTTTTACTGAATCTAATTAAATTATGTATTATTTCTTTCATAATCTTTGAGCCAAATTTGAGTTTCTTTGAAACAATTTGACTTTCTTTGAAATGAATGTACATGCATCTTTAAGTAAAGATAAATTTGAGGTGCAATGTGCAAAGCCCATTTAATAATTTACACAGAATTTTCAGTTTTTATTTCATTCACCTCTGAGAGATTGTTGATGGAGATCAACATGGAAGGGAAATTGTATAATCAAATTTCTTTAAAAGAATGTCATTGCTAGTGAAAGACAGGATGGATGACACAGAGAATTGATCATAACCCTGATATATACATTTCCCAGATATAAGAAGGTTGCCAGGAAGTTAGAATTATGAACTTCCTTTTTTTTTCTTTTTTGTATTTGTAATAGCCACTAACAGTCAAGATAAGAGGATTGGAGAGCTCTCAGGATCAGTTCATTTTTAAAGAGTTTGCATGATTTTCATGTCTTTAGCAACATAGAGACTGATGTAAAATAGGAAAACTTGTAAGTTATAATCATGGATATAAGTGACCAGCTGTACATGTAATGATATTTTTGTGGTTTATAGTTATACAGTGTGGAAATATTAAAATGTACAATAAAAAGGGCCAAAAAAGCTTACATTAAAATAGAAAATACTTTTCTCTGAGCCTACTAAATTTTACAATTTATGTTTTCAGTTTCTCCATGTCCAAACATATACTACTTCTTTTTAACCTGCCACAGTTATACTTATTACAATGTAATTTGTCATTTGACTAATTTTATCAGATGTCCACTGTCTCTACTTATATCAAATAATACTTGTGGACTAATTTGAAATTATGCTTTTATCCTATAGTAAATTCTGGTAAATAGCTGAATATGCTACAGTATTTTCTGTATTCATTGTCTTGTGTTGCACCTAATGTGTACTAGAATCACTTTGTTTTGATGATTGTGGCTTTGTAGTTCATGTTTTTCTCTGATACAATAATTATCCTCCAAAATTACCTCACCTCCAATTATGAATTCATATTACTCTTTAAAAATATCCTGGTTATGTCCACAAATTGACAAATTTTAGAATAAATTTGTAAAATTTCCAAAAAAAAAAACATGCTTGACGTTTTCATTGGAATCAACTTATATTTATTGGCTAATGTATAGTGAAATGGTATCTTTATAGTACTGAGTCCTCTCAATTCAGAGAAGGTGTGACTCCTCATATAGTCAAATATCCTTTTATTTTCTTAGTAGAATTCTTACCACTATTGTTCTTACTTATATGGTTTCCATGCATTTGTTGTAAATTTTGTTCATAAGTGTTTTATTTTGTGTTATAATTAAGCATGTCAATTTCTACAGATGTATTGAGCTGCTTATTATTTGATATGTAAAAGGTCATTGATTACACATATTATTTAGAGACTAGCTATTAAGCCAAACTCTGATTTTATTTTTATTCATTACCAGATTATTTTGGGCAGGCTTTTAGGAATATAGTGGTATCAGCTACAAATAATGGTAATTTGCTTTATTATTTTCTTCTATATCTCTTCCTTGAATTTTTTCACAAATTGGGTTGGCACCAGTTTTAAATGATGTTAAAAAATGGTGTCCTTATGGAGCCACTGATTTTTTCCAACTATGAAAATCCATGCATAGTTTCACTGTCAAGCATGAGATTAGGTATTAGTTTGACATAAATAATGCTTTGACTTATTAATGTTTTATCCTAAAATTTTATTAGAAATAAGTATTGAATTTGCAATAGATTTTTTAGCAACTATCGAGATATTATTCTTCCTACTTTATTATGAATCATAGCAATAGTTGTTATATTGTGACCTAAATGTGATGGAGGTTAACTTTCCCTTTACTGTAAATAAATGATCATACATCTTCATTTCACATTATTTAGGATGTTTAGTGGATTTCCTGACATTCTATGAAGTCTCAGGGGCTAGTGTTATTCCTAGTCAACTTTGGCATTAATTTCCAACTTTTGAGAAATTGTTTTCTCTTCTTTTTTATGGCCCATTTGCTTATTTGTTTGTTTTTATACCCAATTCCAAAATGACCCAAATATGAAATGCCTTTATATATTTGTTTCATAATTTATATTCTTTCTTTTATACTTTTATTTATCATCTTTCTTCCTGTGACAATATTTATTATTTGGGTTTAGCTTTGCTTCTTCAGGCTTCTGAGTTCAAATGATTGTGTTACAGAACTAGAGTATGCTACAGCTGTAGAAGCATTGTAAAAAATGTTCCATTTAAGCTTTATCTTGGTCAGGGAACTTGTTCTTCCCTTCAAACTCTCTGTGTGCTAATAATTGTCAAGGTCTGGGGTGCAGCTGGAGGTGAGTTTAGGTTAGCTTCAGACTGTACAAAAAGTTTGATTTCTATTGGGCTCAATACTCCTTCTCTTTCTCTTAATAATTATTTTCCAGTCATTTCAATCTTCTTCCTAATCTTACTTTGTTCCTGTTTCAGGAATTTTTTACCTTACTTCTCTGTCTATAATGCTCTTCCACAAAATATTGGCACATTTAACTTCTCATTATTCATTTTATGTCAAATCTTACCTCCTCAATAAAACCTTCTGGACCACAATATCCCAAGTTTTATAATACTCCCATCACCAACCACTGATTTTCTGTAATTATCTCATTTTATTTTATTCATAGTTCTTTATCATTATTTGAATTATCTCATTAATATAATCAGTTATTTCTTTATGATCCACAGCCCTCATCACCACCTGACGTAAGAATGTAAGAAACATTAGAGAAAAGATATTGTCTAAATTGTTCACCATAATATTCTCAGTTCTAAGGATACTGGTGTTTTTCTCCCGGGAAATGAGAGATTAGATTTTCATGTAACTCAAATCTCTTTTACTCTTATGCAAAATAAAACAAAAAAAGAAAGAAATGTGTTTTTTGCAATCTGGTTGTATATAATATGCTATGTTTATTTCATGGCAAACATTGGTTATTGGTATACAAAATTAACTAATTAGTTATAATTTTGGTATAACAGTCAATGATAAATAGTAATATCATGAAGATTTCTCTTTTGTACATTTATTTGACACATTTTCATTTCTCCTCTATTATATACAACAAGAAAACAAAAACTTAAAGAGCTAGAAAAGTGATTCCCAAAGACACAGAAGACATCATTTTACAGTATCAGAGATTGCATTTCTAATCCATGTGGAATATTTAAAAATATATATTTACTGAAGTGTTACAGTGAAATCAACTATTTGTATACAAAGTCTTAACATCATTAGCCATATCAAGAATTGGATCTAGAATGCATATATATGATTTATATGTGTGTGTATATATATATATATACACATGTATAATGTATACATATAGTTATACATGTATAATGTATACATGCATAATGTGATTACATATATATTTTAATATATAATGATTATATATTGATTATATATTTTATGTATTTATATATAATCACATACATGTATTTTTCTTTTGCTGCATTGTAATAAATGTATTTTCAATTTTCAATACATATGTTTTTTAAAAAATAATAAATATATTTTCAATTTTCAATAAATAAATTTTCAATTTGTTTTATTATATAACTATACCCACATGGTTAAAAAGAGAATAATACTAAAATGTTTGCCTCATAATAAAACCTGTACTTTGAAAAATATTTAATATTTCTTTTTAGCCTAAATTTTTTAAATGATGTGAAATAGTTTATCTTTGTAGATACAGGATCAGTTTCTCGGAATTATATTCAGGAAGCAGCGCTTCATGGATAAAGGCTGGCACAAATTGCCAGCAGTGGAGTGGTTGATAAGTATAATTTTTCTTCACCATTTGCCACTCCCCAGCCTCCACAGTAATCACAGAGGAGAGTATTCAAAGATGCACAGGTTAAACATAATAGTAACAGAGAAAAATTCCAATAAATTTGCTGTAAAGATTTAAATAAAATAAAAGCATTTTTCAGAGAATACCAAAATATGTAATAATTGAAGATCTTGAACGAACTAGAAAATATTGCTGATATTTTATCACATATTGTTATTGCTTGCCCCATTTTGTTTTCTTAAATTGATGTCTGGGGGACTTCTATCAAATCTTCCAAACACTTTGATGGAAAATACGTAAATCTATGGAGTCCTTGAAGAAGGATGGTAAAGGCCATGAGAAAATTATTTTCTGTAACTAATATTCCAAATGAGAAGCAAATTAAATACCCTAAAACTGTGAAATTATATTCTAGCATATACTGAAAGGGGTATATTAAAAGGAATCATTTGACCTATATCTTGGTAGGTGGGTGATGATCAGAGAATATTCTGAGACCTAAATTCTGGAATACCCAAGGAGTAGCAGTAATTGTTTTAGATATTGCATTTCTGTGCACTGCTATTTCTTCTCCTTTCTTTGTAATTATTATCAAGCCATGAAAAAGTTTTTCTTAGATGCCCTTGATAAATTGTTGATAAATACAGTGTTTATCTTATAGCCAGCAACAAAACAAAGCACCTTGACGAGGGCAATAGTAATATCACTTTTTAAAATATTTGCTGGAATGCAACCTAAATCATTTGATTATTTGTAACATCTTTTGACCAAAGTACTCACAATCATTTATCATGTAACATTTTGAATATTGTTAGGAAATAACGAAGGAAAGCATTATAAAATAAGCACAAGAAAAACTTTGTATTTAGGTTAAATTCATGCAATGAAAGGCAATCTTGTTGGAGCTCAGGCTGAATTCTCATTTAGGTCACCAACTTGCTTGATGATTCTGCATAAGCTAAAATACCTTTCTTAACCTTAGTATTTACAGCTGAAGATTTACATTGGTGGTTCTCAAACTTTAGTCTGCACTAGAATAACCAGACTTTTTAAGAAAGAGATTACTCTTTCAGTAAGTCTGGGGTGATATCCAATAATATCTCAAATGATATTGCTGCTGATCTTGAGACTACACTTTTAAAGAAGCACTAATGTATAAGATGACACACAAATTTCCAGGGGTCAAATTTCTCTATTAGAGAATTTAAATTTAAACTTAATCCTTTTAACTTGACATCATATATGTTGGATGTACTTTTCTAATTTTGAAACATAAAGGGAAGCATCATTCACTACTCAAACTTCAAAAGGTAGTAGTATAGATAACACTGAGTAACATTAAATGACCACATATAATTAGTAAATTTACCTATTAAAAAAACCCTCTGTTAATTTTCCAATTTCAACATTATTATATTAATAGACAAGGTTTAAATCAATGAAGGGATATTGACAACCATTGCCGTTGCTCCATTTGTTGTGAAAATAGAGTAACATTTTTGGACTACTTTGTCTATGCTCATAAGTCTGGCTAGCACTTTAAAGGCATCAGCTTATTTGATCTTTATAAAAGCCTATTATGTGAGTTGCAATTATTATTGCTTGAAGAAAAGTAATAGAAATTTTAAAATGCAACAAAACTTGCCCATTGTTCCTCACCTAGAAAGTAGTAGACTGGGCATCTAACTCAGACAATTTGACTCCATATATCACACTCTAGTCTGAAGCAAAATTTAATGACAATCTTGTTAATGAATGAGTGGCTTGAAAACATTATATAAATCTACATATGAGTCATATTTGTTATTTTTTTATTTGATTGCTTGCTGAATCAGCCATGATTAGGTTTTACTGAAAGTAGCTAAAGAATGAAAACAACATTGGCATAATAACATAGAAATTTTTTTTTTCATATTTAGAAATTCAAAAGAGTAATACTAGAGACATAAAGATGCTTCATGCTGTCAAGGACTCACGCTTATTTTATGTTATTCTTCTGTCTTATTCGGCTTCAATCCCCAAAGTTATCTAATGGTCCAAGATGGCTGCCATAGCCTCACCCAGTTTTATCTATATCATGGCCAAATGTAAGTAGAAAACAGGAAGACACAAGATCACTCATTAAGCACTTCCTGGTTTATGTACTGAGCATTTCCATTTATAGCCTATTGGCCAGAACTTAGTTACAGGGCCGTATCAAGTTGCACCTTGGATATTCAAGAAAACCCTGCAAGTCTCTGCCAAATTGGTTGCCCAGCAATTGATGAGTCATGTCAGACACACAACTGGATCTCAGTCAGGCATGATTGGCTTTCCGCATTTTACTACCTAGGATAATTTGAATTTTGACATAGACAGTATTAAATATTCATCAAATAGTTTTCTCTTTTTGAGCACATAGGATGATTACTTTTCCCAGACCCACTTGAAGTTAGATTAGGTATAAATGACTCAGAATTAGCCAATAGGATATGAATAGTAGTGATATGAGAACTTCAGGCCTGGGCCTGAAAAACTGTGTAAACAATTCTCCCTCTCTCTATTCTGATGCAGCAATTTTGGAGGCTGTTTTTCCAAAATGTCCTATCTTCGGGTTGTATAGGACTCATTGATCTACATTGCATTTTGTGTGAGATATAAACCTTTATTGTCTTAAGCCCTTGAAGTTCAAGACATATTTGTTACCATAGAATAACTTAACATATATGACTCCTACAGGAATTATTATGTAGAGTGAGATCTGGTGGAAATGTCATTTATGACACCAATAATCAATTTATTGAGCTTTTTCAAAGTATCAGGTACTTATAATAGATGCCATGAATACAATGATGATGACCCAAATTTCCTCCTCTCCATGAGTTTGCAAACTGGAAAAGATCTCATAAAGCAGTAATGTACTCCCAGACTTCTATAATGGAAGATCTCAACTGTATCAACATAGTAAGTACACCATCAATTCTCAAAGCTCTCTGAAAAGAACTGTGGCTACTTACATTGTCTCTGGTAAAGGAATAAATGAAGAGAGAACTTTTAGGCAAGGCTAAGCATAGTAATTAGAATGAAGATAAGAAAGTGTAATGTTAAGAACACGAACTCTGGACCCAAGTTGAGTCAATTCAAACCTTGCTTTACCACCTACTTTGCTTCTAGCTTTGGACAAGTTATGTAACTTCCTTGCATCTCATATTTCTTACCTGTAAAATAAGTATAATAATAGTCCCTACCTCAAAGGATTATTAATGAGATTACATGGGTTATTTGTAAAACTATTAGGACAGTGGCTGAAATAAACAAGTATTAGGTAAGTACCCGTTAATGATATCTGAGGACTATACTTCCCTTTCTTTCTGTTAACCAAGATTTCTCAAAAACTAGGAGTAGGACTTCACACTTTTACCCAATCATTTACTTGTAATTTATAATATTAGCAAGCTATTTAAATGTTTCCTGATATGAAAGCAGAATTTCCCATCTTTGTCTACTTTAAGATCTGTCAAAATAAAGCATAATAATAGAAAGAAAAATCTAGACAATCAGAAATCATTCTAACATTAAAATTGTTCTTGTTATTATACTCTATATTGTAATGTATTTTTAATGTAATATATGTCTGAGCTATTATCACACAAGAACCCATTATTGATAAGCTGTCAGATTTAATTGGTGTGTATTGTAAAAATATCCTTGAAAAATAGAACTGTCTTACATTGAATTAAACTCAAAAAGGGGAAAATTCTGTTTCATTCAAAATACATTTCAATAAAATTAATACAGACACAAATTTCACTGTTATAATATTTTAGTGGAAGGAAATCAAGTGCTTTACATAGTTGGGTACTCTGTAATCTATTTAATATTCTCAACTGATGAAAAACATGTATGTTTATCTAGACCACCAGAAAATTATCACTGATAAAGGAGGGATGGCCTGTCACCCTCCTTCAGAGGCTGCCTGTGAGACTTTCTCAAAATTCTGTTACTTTAACAGAAACAAAAGAGTATGGATGGGGTCAAAAGTGTTGTTTGTTTTTAACAGAAGACAGAAAAGCATGTTTATATACTGAAGAGAATAATTCAGGAAGATCCATAGTCTTTATTGGAGTCTAGATTTTTAAGGACTGAGAAACAGCAAGTTATGGTTTTACCCATGATTACGCAGAGAGCAAATAATACCTGTAAACACAATCATGATGATTTAATCACCTTGTCTAGATAATCCAAATAGGAAGAGAGAGATCTATTCCTTATTAAAGCCTCTGACTTCAAACTTGATGTCATTTGCATTTAAAGCGTAAAAATTTTAAATATTTTTTACCATGTTAGGTATTTTTGCATCAAATTATCACATATTAAAAAGGTAGTAGACCAAGTAGAAGAAAGAATTTCAGAGATTGAAGACCAGTCTTTCAAACTAATCCAGTCAGACAAAAATAAAGAAAAAAGAATTTATATTCTTCTATCCGAAGTAACTCAGCAATGAAGAACCAAATAACAAATCTTCTCACTTACAAGTGGGAGCTAAGACATGGATATGCTCACAATAGGATCAAAACCTCACATGTCAATATTAAACTTGAATATAAATTGTCTAAATGCTCCACTTAAAAGGCACAGAGTAGCAAGTTGGACTTTAAAAATAATACCCATTCATCTTCTGTTTTCAAAAGACTCATTTCACATGTATCAAAACAAATAGGTACAAAGTAAAGAGTTAGAGAAAGAGCTACCATGCAAAGGAAAAACAAACAAAAAAAGCTGTGGTCACTATTTTTATATCAGATAAAACAGACCTTAAATAAATAGTGATAAAAAATGACAAAGATGGACATAACGTAATGATAAGGGGTTCAATTCAACAAGAAGACTTCATTGTCCTAAAATTATATGGACCTAACATTGAAGATCCCAGATCATAATGCAAGTATGTCTAGACCTCCAAAAACCTTAGACAACCCCACAACAGTAGCGAAGGACTTCAGTACCCCACTGACAGTGTTAAACAGATAGTTGAGGCAGAAAACTAACAAAAAAATTCTGGACATAAATTTGGTGCATAACCAATTAGACCTAATAGACAGCTACAGAATATTCCACCAGTCAACCACATAATAAACATTATTTTCAACTAAATATGGAACACACTCCAAGATTGATCACATGCTCATCCATAAAGCACGTCTCAAAAAATTCAAAAAACTGGAAATCATACAATCATACCATCAGACTATGGTGGAATAAAAATAGAAATCAATACCAAGAAGATCTCTCAAAACTGCACAATTACATAAAAATTAAAACAACTTGCTTTTAAATGACTTATTAGTAAGTAACAAAATTAAGGAAGAAATCAAAAAATTGTTTGAAATAAATGAAAACAGAAGCACAACATACCAAAATATCTGTGATACTGCAAAAACAGCATTAAGAGGAAAGTTTGTAACACGAAATGCCTGTCTCAAAAAGTTACAAAGTTTTCAAATTAATTATCTAACATCACACATTGATGACCTAGAAAGACAATAAAAAAAGTAACCACAAAACTAGCAGAAAAAAGAAATAACTAAAATCAGAATAAAACTCAACAAAATTGAGACTGAGAAATCCATGCAAAGAATCGACAAAACCAAAAGTTGGTTATTTGAAAGGGTAAACAATATCACTAGACTGCTAGCTACATTAGCAAAGAGAAAAGAAAGAAGATCCAAATAATCACAATAAGCAATGACAAAGATGACATTACAACTGATCCCACAGAAATACAAAAGATTCTCAGAGACTATTATGAACATCTCTATGCATACAAACTAGAAAATCTAGAGGAAATGAAAAAACTCCTGGAAACACAAAGTCTCCCAAGGATGAATCAGAAAAAAATTGAAATATTGAACAGATGAATATCTAGTTCCAAAATTGAAGCAGTAATATAACACCTACCTGCAAAAAATAAACATAAAAAAGCCCAGACCAGATGGATTTGTAGCTTAATTCTACCAGATGTGCAAAGAAGTGCTGATACCAATACTATTGATACAATTCCAAAAAACAATTCTACTGAAACGATTCCAAAAAAACAAGTATGAAGGACTCCTCCCAAATTCGTAATATAAAGCTAGCATCACCCTGATACCAAAACCTAGCAATACACAATGAAAAAATAAAGCCACAGGCCAGTATCTCTGATGAACATAGATATGAAACTCCTCAACAAAATACTAGGAAATCAAATCAAGCAGCACATCAAAAAATTAAATCACCATGATCAAGTAGGTTTCATTCCTAGGATGCAAGGTTGATTCAACATAGGCAAATAAATAAATGTAACTCAACACATAAACCTAATTAAAAACAAAAGCCATATGACCATCTCAAAGATGTGAAAAAAAATCTTTCTAGAAGATGCAACATTCCTTCATGATAAAACATCTCAAGAAACTAGGCATCAAAAGAATGTAACTTAAAATAAGATCAATCTATGACAAACTATTGGCCAATATAATAATGAATGGGCAAAAACTTGATGAATTCCCCTTGAGAACAAGATAAGAATGCCCACTCTCACCACTACTGTTCAATGCAGTACTGGAAGTGCTACCAGAGCAATTAGGCAAGAGAAGTAAATAAAAGTCATACAAATAGGAAAAGAAGGAGTCAAACTATTTCTTTTTGTAGATAATATGATTTTACACCTAGAAAACCCTAAAATTTCACCAAAAGATTTCTGGAATTGAGAAACAAACTCAGTAAAGTGTCTGGATACAAAATCAGTGTACAAAAATTGGTA
The DNA here is from genome assembly GCF_009828535.3 of Hylobates moloch. Classification (NCBI taxonomy): domain Eukaryota; kingdom Metazoa; phylum Chordata; class Mammalia; order Primates; family Hylobatidae; genus Hylobates; species Hylobates moloch. Next base: position 87,274,975 of record NW_026652276.1, read on the forward strand.
GCTTCTTTATACACCAATAACTTTCAAGCTGAGAGCCAAATCAAGGACACAATCCCACTTACAATAGCCACAAAAAATTTAAAATACATAGGAATACATCTAAACAAGGAGGTGAAAGATCTCCACAAGGAGAATTGCAAAACACTGTTAAAAGTCATCATGGATGACACAAACAAATGAGTAAACTTTTTATGCTCATGGGCTGGAAGAATCAATATCGTTAGAATGGCCATACTGCTCAAAGAAATCTGCAGATTCAATCCTATACCTATCAGACTACCAACATTATTTTTCACAGAACTAGAAAAAACAATTCTAAAATTCATATAGAACCAAAAAGGAGTCCGAATAGCCAAAGCAATTCTAGGTAAAAAAGAACAAAGCCAGAGGCATTACATTACCTAACTTGAAACTATACAATAAGGCTACAGTAACCAAAACAGGATGGTACTCATACAAAATCAGAGGCATAGACCAAGGGAACACAATAGAAAACACAGATATAAAGCCACACACCTACAGCTATCTGATCTTCCACAAAGTCAACAAAAATAAGAAATGGGGGAAGACTTTCCTATACAATAAGTGGTGCTGTGATAGTTGGCTAGTCACAAGCAGAATAAGGAAACTAGACCCCTACCTTTCACTGTATGCAAAAATTCACTCAAGATGGATTAAAGATTTAAATGTAAGACCTCAACCTATAAGAATCCTATAAAAGAAAACCTCAGAAATGTCATTTTGGACATCAGACTTGGCAGATAATTTACGACAATTATTCACCCCAGCAATCCCATCACTGGGTTTACCCAAAAGAAAACAAATTGTTCCACCAAAAAGACACATGCACTTGTATGTTCATCACAGCACTATTCACAATAGCGAAACACTGAATCAACCTAGGTGCCCATCAACAATGGACTGAATAAAGAAAATGTAGTACATATAACCATGGAATACTATGCAGTCATAAAAAGGAAGGAAATCATATCCTTTGAAGCAATATGGATGTAGCGAGATGCCATTATCTTAACTGAATTAATGCAGGAACAGAAAACCAAATACCAAATAATCTCAGTTATGAGTGGGAGCTAAATGTACTCAGGTACATAAAGATGGCAGCAATAGAAACTGGAGACTACTAGAGGGCTAGGAGAAAGGGGGACGAGAGCATAAAAACTAACTTTTGTGTACTATGCTCAGTACCTGAGTGACAGGATCACTCATATTCCAAACCTCAGTGTCACACAGTATACCCAGGTAACAAACCTGAACATGTATCTCCTGAATCTAAAATAAAAGTTGAAAACAAAACAGTAGGTGGAGCCATCCATATAATTATGTTAGGTGAACCATGACATATGATTGAAATAGTTACTATTTCCACCAGCCAAAATAGAAAGAACTGTTAAAATCTGGAATTGAGTAGAGTCTTGAGAATGGTACTGCCTTTGTATTACAATTAGACTTAATCTTACACTGCAGGCTGCCTTGAAATTAACGAAACATAAAAGCAAGCCTTGAAGAAGTTAAGTTGATTACAATAATTTGACTGTGTCTCAGAACAAAAAACCAACAACATCTACAGTAATATAACAAATTCAAGTAACAAACAAAAATAAAACATTAAAATGTCTGACATTTGAAAGAAATATAGTTTGACCTAATTCAGAGGGAAAATATCAATCAAAACAGATGGTTAAATAATACAGATTCTGGAATTAGCAGAGAAACACGTTAAAGCAACTATTATGAATGTACTTTATGTATTCAAAAAGCTAGAATAAATTATAAAAATGAAGAGGAAAGAAGTGAAAGGAAAAGGCCTGAAAACAAACTACTAAATCTAAAAATTAGAATATCTGAAATTACATATTAGATGTTTCTACCTAAAGAAACTAGAAAAATAAGAGCAAGTAAAACCCAAAACATGTAGAAGGAAGGCAATCACAAATAGCAGAAGAAATTGAAATAGAAACAGAAAAACAACATAGAAAATAAATCAAACAAAAACCTGGTTCTTTGAGAAGATAAATAAAATTGATAAACCTCTCACTAGAATAATCAAGCAAAAGGAGTATAAACAATTTACCAATCACAGGAATAAAGAGGGGTCACCACTACTGATCCCAAAGATATTAAAATAACAATAATATGATATTTTGTAAAACTTTATGTCAATAAATTTTAATAATTAGAAACTGGCAAATTTCTTAAACTACTCATTACTAAAGCTCATTTAAAATAAATAACCTAAAAATTTCATATTTATTTAAGAAATTAAATGTATAGTTAAAATCTTTACTCCAAAAAAAAATTTCCAGACCAAGAGAGCTTCACTGGTGAATTCTACAAAACTTTAAATAAAGAAATAATGAGACATCCTTTATACACAAAGGATTATAAATCATTCTATTATTAAGACACATGAATATGTATATTCATTGCAGCACTATTCACAATAGCAAAGACATGGAACCAAACTAAATGTCCATCAGTGGTAGACTGGATAAAGAGATGTGGTACACATGTGCCATGGAATACTATGCAGTCATTAAAAAGAACATGATTATGTCCTTTGCAAGAATGTGGATGGAGCTGGAGGCCATTATCATTAGCAAACTAATGTAGGAACAGAAAACCAAATACTGCATGTTGACACTTATGAGTGTGGGAGCTAAATGATAAGAACACCTGAATGCATAGAGAGGAACAACAGACACAGGGGCCTACCAGAAGGTAGAGGGTGTTAGGAGGAAGAGGATCAGGGAAAATAACTAATGGGTACTAGGCTTAATACCTGGATGATGAAATAATCTGTACAACAAATGCCCATTTCATGAGTTTACCTGCTTAACAAACCTGCACACATACACCTGAACTTAAAATAAAAGTTAATAAGAAGAAGAATAAAAAGACATCCTTACAACCTTTTGCAGAAAACAGAAAAAAATGGGGCATTTCCTAACCATTTTATAAAGCCAGCATCATCCAGTTATTAAAACCAAAGATGTTATTCAAAAGGAAAACTACTGATCAAAATTCTTCATGAACATAGAAGCAAAAATCCATTAGCATATTTCAGGAAAAATCCAGACATATGGAAAAATAAAGTGCAACAAGAAGAAGTAGAGTGCATCACAGGAATGCCAAGTTAATATAAAACTTAATCAGTTATTATAATTCAAGTTATATTAAAATATTACAAAGGAAAATTAATATAATAATTTCAATAGATGCAAAAAGCTATTTGATAAAATTCAACGTAATACAGAACACTAAGAAAAACTTAAAAGTAAATCCCTCAAAGCCATAACAGATATCTATTAAAAATCTAAAGCTAACATTGTAATTAATGGTAAAATGTCAAATCATTTCCCCCTACTATTGGGAACAAGGTTCAGATGTCTGCTCACTCCACTTCCATTTAATGTTGTTCTACAAGTCCTAGCCAATGGAATAAGATAAGAGAAAGAAATAAGAGGCATGTAATTTGAAATGGAAGAAGCAAAACTGTCTTAATTCACATTTGACATGCTTATGCACTTAGGAAATCTTAAGAAATCTATGGAAAAGTTGCTGAAATTTATAAGTGAAGCAAGATAACAGGATACAAGGTAAATACACAAAACTCAATTATCTATATATGTACTAGTAGTAAACAAATCAGAAATTCAAATTTAAAAATATGTTATTTACAATAGCATCAAAGTATGAAATGTACAGGAGTAAGATTAACAAAATATTGAAATTTTATACATTGAAATCTACAAAATGCTCTTGATAAATTTCAAAAGACTTAAATATATGGAAGATATACTATATTCAAGGATTGAAGGATTCACTATTGTTAAAATGTCAGTTCTCTCTAAATTTATGTACAGATTCAACAAAATCCAAATCAAAACACAAGTAAGACTTTTTGGTAAAACTTAACAAGCTGATTCTAAGATTCACATGGAAATGCAAAGAACCTAGAATAACCTATATAATTTTTAAAAAGAAAAATAAAGTTGGAACATTCACCTTATATGCTGTTGCTTTTATAATGCTATAGTAATTAACAAAATAATACATATAAGATATATAGATAGTCTGGAACTGCAAAAAAATTGAATTTTGACTGTGTTTACAAGTAAATAAGTTAACCTATCACAGTTTCAATGATGCTGACAGAATACATGAGCCTTTATCAAAAAAAAAGGGGGTGCCTTATCCTTCATAGCATGGAAGGCATCTTGAGCTTCACATTTGCAGAGGTTTAACATGCACTCCAAGGCCCATGGTGATGAGGCAGGTGAGCATAATTGAATGCTGATAATGTGCTGCTTTTGTACCACAACAGGGGAAACTCACACTTAGGAACCTTAATTTTTCATACCAGGCTGAAAGCAAACCAATGCAATGTTTGCCTTGATGGGTGAAAATTATCTTGTTATACTGAACAGCAAAACAAAACAAATAAGAGCCTTTTGTTCTAAAATAAAACACTCTCTCAAGACTATTCATTGTACAAACATTTGTAGATAGTCTGGAATGAAAGTTGTCAGTACCGCTTTTTAAGAAAGTGCAAAAATTCAAGAAACTCATAAAAATCCACGAAGAACTGTCTTCCAGCAACGTTTAACGGGACAAAATAGAGAATCTAGAAATCAACTCAGTATAGTGAATTAATCAATTTTCAACAAAGCTACAAAGGCAACTCAATAAGTAATTAACATTTTCAACATATGTTGTTAAAATAATTATATATTTCTGTTAAAAAATAAACTGTGACCCTTACCTCAGTGTATACATCAAATTAAATCAAGTGAATATATCAAAACCAAAAACTGCAATCCTCCTGGAAGAAATATAAAAAAGAGGCTAAGTGGCTTTAGGTTGGCAAAACTATCTTTAAAGAGAACTCAAAAAGCATGATGATGAAATAAGAGACTGATAAGTTGGAATTCATCCAAATAAAAAGACACAAAAATGAAAAGACAAGCCACATTTTGGAAGAAAATATTTGGAAAACATACAATCTGTCAAAAGACCTTTAACTAGAATATGTAAAAAATGTTCACCATTTGATATTTAAACTAACAAACCATTGAAAAAATAGACCAAAGATTGGATACTTCACCAATGAAAATATAAAGATGACTAATAGCCACATGAATGATGCTTAACATTATTCAGCATTAGAGATATAAAAACTAAAACTACAATAAAATACTATTAGAACACACTTGAATGGCTAACATTAAAGAAGACCAACAACACCAAGTGTCAAGTGGAATTTTCATATATTTCTCATTGGAGTGCAAAATGATACATCTTTTATAATTAGTATGGCAGTTTGTTATATAGGTAAAAACATAATGAATTTACTATATAGCAACCGACTTTCAGATGTTTACCCAGGAAAAATGAAAACATAACCCACAAAAATACTGTACTCAAATGTTCCTAATAGCTTTACTCAGAATAACTAAAAACTGGAAACATTCCAAATTTGAACATATTAGAAAAACAAAATGTGATTTACTTATATAAATGAAATACTACTCAGCAATTAAAATGAATGGAATACTGATAGATGCAACAACATGCATGAATCTCAAAAGAATTCGGCTAAATGAAATAATCCAGACACAGGAGTCTATATACTGTATGATTGCCTTCATATGAATGTCTAGAAAATGCAAAGCTAGAGTTAGAAAGTGGATGAGTGTTTGTCAGGGGAAGAGGAATAGGAGGAGGTTAATGACTGCAATGGCACAAGAGGAAAGCATTTGAATGATGAAAATGAATATTTAAACCCTAAAACAGAGAAAAGGAGAAAGAAGGAAAAAGAAGGAAGAAAGAAATAAAGGCAGAATCTCCAGAACTGACTACCATGTTTCCGATAGCCTGTTTATTTGATGACCCTTTGATTCTGAGATACCTAGCATCTTTTCAATAAAATCTACTTTTTGTTTTAATTTTGCTTAAGTTGGTTTTTGTTACTGGCAAATCATCTTGGTTCATAAAAGCGGTCTCAGGGAGTTAGGTGTAGGAAATAGAACTTCAGGGAAATGTATAGCATTTGGTGCTGGATAAAAGCTGAGGTAGCTAAAAGGAATTGAGATTTGGAAAAATTGGAAGTTCTTGTTATATAGTGTCAGAGAGATAACGGAGCCTCATAATTCTTTTGTTAGACCAGGTACTCACTAATAGTGAAATTCTAGGTGAGCAAAGAGCTGCTACCATAAAATAATTTGAAGTGGATAAGGAATGTTGGCATAACCAACCTCGGAGGGTTACTTGGGATGGCACTGGATAACTCAAAGTGAGAGAAAAGTAAAATCAAATCTGAAATTTCTTAATTTAAAACACTAAATGAAACATAGATCCCTTTTGTGACCATACTGAAATAATTTCTGTTTGTACAGAGTTTTAATGTTGTTGCTGTGCACCAAAGCCAGAGATTGCTTTCCATTATATCCAAGATAAAATTCACCAAGATGTCTGAATATAAAATTAACAAATTCAATAGTTTTCCTATTTAAAAATTTAGTAAGTATATTAGAAGAATTACCTACAGTAGCAAAAGAAAGATGACTTACATGGGAATAAGAGGAATTAAGAGAAAATGAGCAAAATCACAATGCAGTTGGAAGGGCAAGAGCAAGAAGTGTGGGAGTGAGAAGAGGGAGGTAACAAAACTATTGGTAGCAGCCCTTCTCCTCAATTTCCTACCTCTGATCATTTCGCCTACCAGCTACATCTCTGATTGCAGGACACCCAAAAGCGAAGCACTAACTGCTTAGACTAAAAATGGAAGAAAGAGTACATGCAACAGAGATTTTTATTTTTTGAAGAAAAGGAACTTCTAACTGTGGGGGAGTATTAGGGTAACTGGTGTGAGTGTGTTTACCAGAGAATAATGCTCGTTGTTTTGATATTCCTGGGTTTTTCATTGTACTGAAAAAAAAGACTGGTTGACCTTTCATCTTCAAGTATAAAATCTTGTTAAAAGCCCTTCTTTTTCCTTAGTTTTAACTTGTACTTTCTAGAAACATTAGGAAAACTTGTAACTCAAAAAAAAAAAAAAAAAAAAAAAAAAGGCCGGGCGCAGTGGCTTGCGCCTGTAATCCCAGCACTTTGGGAGGCCGAGGTGGGCAGATCAGTTGAGGTCATGAGTTCCAGACCAGCCAGGCCAATATGGCAAAACTCTATCTCTACAAAAAATACAAAAGTTAAACAGGCGTGGTGGCGGGTGTGGGTAATCCCAGCTACTCAGGAGTGTGAGGCAGGAGAATTGCATGAGCCTGGGAGGCAGAGGTTGCAATGAACCGAGATTGCGCCACTGCACTCCAGCCTGGGCAACACAGCAAAACTCTGTCTCAAAATAAAAATAAAAGAAAAGAAAAATAAAATAAAAGAAAAACCAAAGTTTGTTTTTTGTTTGCTTGTTTTTTAAAGAGAGAAAAGGCATTCTAACTTAAGCAATACTAAGGGACTGAAAACTTTCCGCAGTAGCCCCCAGCCACTCACCTTTAGTGAGTTTCTTTCATATTTTAGGAATTGAGAAATGCTGTGTAGTATTTTACAGGCCCCAAATAGAAAAGTTTTATCAGTTTCTCAAAATCCCAAATGAGTAACAGACCCTGTACTTGAACTCCGGTATGTTCACATCCAAAGATGGAAGTTTATTTTACCAGTTTTAATATCTGAATACCCCTCTCATTTTAACAAAAATTCCTCTTGCTCACTCCTATTCCTGATACTACCACCTTACACTTAAAATAGCAACAGCTTTTACAAGGGGTCTTTCATTTGATCTTCAAAAGAAAGAGTATGAGATGGTTGTAAAGATGACTTATAAGGAAACTTACTTAAGATCATCAATTTGGATATCAGATCTAAGAACCAAATTCAGGTTTTCTGACTCCACGTACAGTGGTTTTTTCCATTAATTAAAAAACGTCATTGACTATAAAGAAATTTAAATTTATTTTTACTAACACCAAATGTTAGGGTTTATATTCAATGTTTTGACTATATTCATCTGCCAGTCTCTGTTTACCATTATTTTTAATGATAACATTGATATTTTAAGTTTTGCAGTCTCCTAAACTTTTAATAATATAAAATCTCCCTCTTCTCTTTCTCTAGGAAGTCTTTTAATAGTCGATTATTGTGTAAATCAATATGACAATAAATAAAAGGACATTTTAAATGGTCAGGTTAAAAATTAAAAGATGGCTGAATCACACAGAAAATGCATAAATTCACCACAAATAAATCAACCAAGTTGACTGTAGATCAATTTCAACTATGTTCTTTCAAAATAAGAAACACTGAACCTGTAACAGAGTGTATTTGGATAAGCTAGTGATGCTTCTTTTAAATAATAAGATGAAAACATTCTCTAAAGCATAGAGGTGCTTTAAATAGGAGACCCACTTTAAAATTTTTCTCCTTTTGTGTAGTTTTGCCATCCTGAGCTTTTGTGACCCTTTCTTTTCATTTTCTTACCTTCCAAATGGCCTAGCCCGGCCTTTTACTCAATCTCACTTACATGAGCAGGTCTTTTACAATAGAAATGGTTAGCATCAGAGGAAAAATCTATTCACCAAAGATAATTGAAAATTCCTAGGTGCTTCTCCATCTTGTTACCCTTCAGCTTTCTTCTCCAAATCCATTATTTTGGAAAGTAAGTTCTGTCCAAAGCATAGCTTCTCAAGTTTGATTCTCCCTTTAACCAATGGCCCTCCATTATTATAAGCTACAATAGAGGTCAAATTACAGATAAAAATCTTACACTTCACACATACAGTGATATCCAAAAGGGGAAGTATTATTCGACTTTATAAGGAAATGGAGAAGAACTATCCAACCCCACATTTTGTTGCCATAGTCACAATTGTGTAGTATGTGTGAACATGTATGTACATACACTATGTTTAAACTTTTATATAAACCTATCATTCATTTTGTTATGTTTGGCAATTAGATAAATGTAATTCCTCATATTCAAAAGAATATACAAATTCACCTTTAAGTGGATTTGGGGAAACTTATGGCTTCAGGTAAAAAAAAAAAAAATCATTACGTTTCAATGACAGGTGCTAAAAAACTCTATTTACTCTTTTTAATGCAGAGGAAATCAGGAAATTGATATAATTTTGTGGGAGTTAACCAAGTAAATGACTTTCCTGGGCTTACTGACTCACCTTTCTTATAAACAGCTTCCCTTATTTTTAGGTTATTTAGTGGCAAGAAAAATCTTGGTAGATGGTTAATGCATTAGCAAATAAGCATTACTTGTACACAGGAGTTCTATCCTCACTCTGAGGTGAGTACATACACAATAGGCCAAGACAAGCTTATTGTCCTTAAACAGTTATGACATATATAGGAAGAAACTGATGAAGTTTATGAAGTAATTGCAGAACAGTCAAGTGCAAAATAAATCCAAAGAAGAAAAATTAGTGAAAGTGGAAGAAAGCAGATAAAATTTCTTTGACAAGGTTAACTAGAAGGAGAGGAAGAAGGTAAGGAGCAAGAAAAAGAAGCGACTTTTAAGAAGCACAGACTAGACTGGGTGTGGTGGCTCACACCTGTAATATGAACACTTTGGGAGGCCTGGGTGGGCAGATAACCTGAGGTCAGGAGCTCGAAACTAGCCTGGCCAACATGATGAAACCTCGTCTCTACTAAAAATACAAAATTTAGCTGGGCATGGTGCCGTGTGCCTGTAATCCCAACTAACCAGGAGGCCAAGGCAGGAGAATCGCTTGAACTCGGGAGGCAGAGGTTGCAGTAAATCAAGCTTGCGCCACTGCACTCCAACCTGGGCAACAGAGTGAGACTCTGTCTCAAAAAAGAAAAAAAAAAAAGCTCGGATTATGTACAGTGCTTTATTATTGGCACAATCATAGTCCCTGAGCTGGGCCTATGAAATGAAGGAGCAAGAGCATTCCATGAAAGAAAATAGCAATAGTTAAGATACAAAAATTCACCTAAAGAGGGTAGATACTATGGACAAGAAGCATGCTTGCTTTCCTGAAATAAGGCGATATTAACATGGGATTACAGAATAAAATATGGATAAACTGCGGGGCAGAACAAGCTACATCATTTGTGAGGCCCAGTGACAAATGAAAATGCTGGATGTTTCTTCCAAAATTAAGAATTTCAAGAGAGTGACAGCAGAGTATTAAGCAAGCAAGGGTCCCTTCTAAGTTTGGGGTTCTGCCCACGGCACAAACCACATGCCTGTGAAGCCAGCCCCACTGGGGGACATTACACAAGCACCCTAGAGTTAGGTAGAAAAGTTTAATATCTTATAAGCAATGGGGATCTTGCAACAGGGAAAATATGTTTTAAGAAAGGTAATGACTTGCAATTCATGACTTAAGATATTCCTGGCAGCAGCACATAGATTGAATTGTGGAGAAGCCTCAGACTAAAGACAAGGCAAAGAGTTCAGAGATTAGTGTAGTGACATAGCCTAAGGAAGATGCTTGCACCAGGATAGTGGAAATGGAAACAAAGAAAAAACAGAAAATTGGATATACAGAACACCATGATTCTTACAAGAAAAAATTACAAACATAGAAGTTTTTGTTTTGTTTTGTTTTGAATTGGAAGGCTGAGAAAACAATGGTAAGACACACAAAATAGCAGCACTCTGGAAAGGTGCAGGCATTGGGTGTGAAGTTAATGACATGAAGTGGGTAGTTGCCCATTTAGGAAAAAGTTTAACATTTACATCAGAATTCAGCTCAATTTAAAGAATTTCCTGTATATGTAGACATAGTGGAACGCACTGCTTTAGAAAATGGTGATTTCCTATTACTATATGTGTTCAAATTTTTGACCACAGTATCAGTTTCTTATTACAGCTGTAACAAATGACCACAAACTTGGTGGCATAAAAGAGCATCCTGTAACAGCAGGGCTGTGTTCCTTCTGGAGATAGTGGGAGAAAATTTGTTTCCTTATATTTTCCAGCTTCTAGAGCCTCCTTGCATTCCTTGACTCATGACTTTGTCCTCCAACTTCAAGGCTGGCAGTGTAGGGTAGTGAAGAGTTAAGGACATGCCATCCCAAAATGTGCTGCTTTGGCATTTTGATTTTTAGCTGAAGTCACTTGAGAAACAGTAGATACGGGACGGGCTCTTTGATCTCCTTCTTTATGCCTAAGAACAGGCCATAAAACTTCCCATTAGAAAGGCATACTGAGAAGAGACCATGCTATCACCAAAGACTGAGGGTTGAGGCTGAAGTGGATGTATACAAACACACTTACTAAAATAACCCTGATCTGATCTTAGCCCCATCACTTCATACATCTCCTAGCCAATTCCTCATAATTCACTACCCTTTACCCCAACTCCTTTGTCTTATTTCTTCATAAATTTATCATTTATCTAAAAGTTATAAAAACTTTATGCTCTAATCACTTCTTCAGGTATTCATTCTGTTGTGAAGGCTTTGAAGTACATGTAAAAATTTATTAAAACTTGTATGCTTTTCTCCTGTTAATCTATTTTATGTCAGGTTACCTCTAGCCCAGCTGGAGACACTGAATGGGTAGAGAAGAATTATTTCCTCTCCAAAAGTTCCATCTTCAAATCTCTCTCTCTCTCTCACACACACACACACACACACACACACACACACACACACACACACATACACACACACACTCCTTTACTTTGGTCTTCTTTTCTGACTCTGACTCTCCTACCTTCTTTTCTTTTCAAGAGTCATGTGATTGCATTGAACACCCCTGGGTAATCTAGCATAATCTCTCCATCTCAAAACTTTTAGTTCAATCACATCTGTAATGACTCTTTTGTACAAAAGTTAGCATAGTCACAGGTTCTGGGAATTTGGATGTGTAAATCTTTGAGGTGGGTAGTCATTATTCTGCCTACCACAAAATATGTTAGTGATTGCTCTTTATTAAGTGTGTAGGATAACTTTCCGCTAGTTTTATTTAGCTATAAGATTCAATGGTTATAAGAGATTTTCTGCAATATAAAGTAAGTAGGGAAATGTGACAGGAACATAAGCCAGAGCAGGATTATAGGTTGGATTTAGCTGAATTTAAGCTATTACTCTGAATCTGTTTCCCAGTTGTAGGAGTAGATAAACCAATAGCACATTTCAGGGAGTTAAAGGTGGCTATGATGGTTAGAGGGGAAAAGTGGTAAGAGGTATAAAAAGAAAATATAAAATAATGATATAGAAATGTATGGGATAAATTTTTAGACACCGGTCATATGTATGATCCCAGAGAACATTTAACTTACAGCATAAATAAGAATTGTAGGACATGCAATTTTAATTTTCTAGGATTTCCAAATTGATGCCGCTGACTGGTGCAGCAAAAAGCAAAACATAATTCAGCAATATCATTCATCAGATAGAGAGGTGGGTGAAGATACAGAGACACATAGGATGAACTCAATGGAAAGTCATAAAGAGTAATTTGCTCAACATAATTTTATTGTGAGAACAGCAAAAAGAAAAAAACGACACACACAGAGAGAGAGAAAACAATATGGAATCATACAAAATGCCTCTGGTTCTGAAATCTTATGCCAAACTACTTTCCACTTTAAATGAAGAAAAGTTTTCAGAGAGGGTGTGGATGGGGATTATTAAACATAGAATTATTTTGCATAGTCCTATTATGTATATGACAACTGCCTGAAACATTGTCCAGGCTAAGAAAATAGGCAAAAGAAGAAAAGAAGAAAAAAAGTATTGGGTGTCCTTTCAGTGGAGCACTTGGCATTTGCTATTGAATTCTCTGGGAATTGTATGGCTCTATATATGTGTACGTTTGATCATCTTTCTATTAACTAGGTTAGTTTATATCTCTGTGGGGCCAGCTCCACAAATCAAGTTGTAGGAAACTGATAGTAATGCAAGAGATTTTTATCTACAGAAATGCAAGTGAATTTTGTCCAAGAGGGATACAATTGATTTCTATCCTGTAAAAGTTAACTAGACTAAGAGAGAAGACTTAAATAAATAAAATCAGAAACAAACAAAAAAAGAAACATTACAAAGGATATCACAGTAATATAAAGGATCATTAGAGACTATTATTAACAACTATATGCCAATAAATTTGAAAACCTAAAGGAAATGGATTACATTCCTGGATACACACAATGTACCGAGATTGAACCAGGAAGAAACAGAAAACCTGCACAGGCCAGTAACATGTAATGATATTGAAGCAGTAATAAAAAGTCTGCCAACAAAGAAAAGTTCTGGACTGGATGGCTTCACAGGCTGAATTGTACCAAACTTTTAAAGAAGAATTAATACCAATTCTTCTTAAACTATTCCAAAATATTGAAGCAGAGGAAATTCTTCCTAACTCATTCTACAAGGCCAGAATAATCCTGCTACTTAAGCCAGATAAGAACACAACATGATAAAAATAGATGCAGAAAGCCTCGACAAAATACTAGCAAACAAAATCCAACAACATAATGAAAAGACAATCAATGAAAGGATGGTTCAACATATGTAAGTCAATAAATGACATACATAACATCACTGAGATGAAGGACAAAAACCTTCATATTGATCATCTCAATAGATGCAGAAAAGGCTTTTAATAAAATTCAACATCTTTCATGATAAAAACTTTTAATGAATTAACTATAGAAGAAAAGTACCTCAATGTAAAAAATGCCATGTATGACAAATCAACACCTAATATCTTACTGAATGGGGAAAAAGCTTTCAGAATCTGAACAAGGCTAGGATGCCACTTTTACCACTCTTATTTAACATAGTACTGGAAGTCCTAACCAGAACAATTAGGCAAGAGAAAAAAATAAAATGCATCCAAACTGAAAAAAAGGAAGTCAAATTTTCCCTCTTCATAGACAACATGATCTTCTATATGAAAATCCTAAGGACCCTACCAAATTACTCTCGAAACTGATAAACAAGTTCAGTCAAGTTGCAGAATACAAGATTAATAAACAAAAGTCAGTAAGGCTTCTACATATGAACAATGAACTAGCTAAAAAAGAAATCAAGAAGGAATTCTATTTATAATAGCTACACAAATAATAAAATAACTAGGAATATATTTAACAAAAGAGGCAAAAATCTCTATAGGAAAAACTACAAAACACTGATTAAATAAATTAAAGAGGGTACGAACAAATGGAAAGACATCCCATGATCTTCCTATGGATCTGAAGAAATAATATCATTAAAATGGCAATACTACCAAAAGCAACCTACAGATTCAAGATAAGCCTTATGAAATACCAATAACATTCTTCACAAAAATAAAATAAACTGTCTAAAATTTTTGTGGAGTCACAAAAGACCCCAAAGAGTCAAAGCAATTCTAAGCAAAAAGAACAAAGCTGAAGGTGTCACACTACCAGACCTCAAAATATACTGCAAAGCTGAAGTAACCCACAGCAACACACTGACATAAAAATAGACATACAGACCAGTGGAACAGGATAGCAAACCCAGAAATTAATCCAAATAGCTCCATCTAACTGATTTTTGACAAAAGTGCCAACAGCATTCACTGGGGCAAAGACAGTCTCTTCAATGAATGCTTCTGGGAAAAGAGGATATCTATACGCAAAACAATGAAATTAGACTCCCACTTCTAACCCTATACAAAAAATAACTCAAAATGGATCAAATACCTAAATATAAGACCTGAAATGCTCAAACTAACAGACAAAAATATATTGGAAACACTTCAGGACATTGGTCTGGGAAAAGATTTTATAAATAAGACCTTGAAAACACAGGCAACAAAAGCAAAAATAAACAAATGGAATTATGTCAAACTAAAAAGTTTCTGCACAGCAAAGGAAACAATCAACAGAGTGAAAAGACAACCTCTTGAATGGGAAAAAAATATTTTTAAACTACTCATTTATCAGGGCATTAACGTCCAGAATGTATAAATAATTCAAACATTTCAACAGCAAAAAATCTCCAATTAAAATATGGGCAAATGATCTGAACACACATTTCTCAAAAAAAACCATAAAAATGGCCAATAAATATATATTTAAAATGCTCAACATCACTAATATTCAAGGAAATGCAAATCAAAACCACAATGAGGCATCATCTCACCTCAGCTAGAATGAATGGGTATTATCAAAAAGACCAAAAATAGCAAATGCTGGCAAGGATAGAGAGAAAAGGGAACTCTTAGACACTGTTGGTGGGAATATAAACTAGTATAGCTACTATGAAGAACAATATGAAGGTTTCTCAAAAAAATACAAATAGAAATACCATATGACCCAGCAATCCCACTACTGGAAATCTATTTAAAGGAAAGGAAATCATTGTATTAAAGAGACATTTGCACTTCCATGTTTATTGCTACACTATTCCCAATAGCCAAGATATGGAATCAACCTAGGTGTTCAACAACAAATAAATGAATAAAGAAATTGGTAGATATACATTATGAAATGCAAGTCAGTCATTAAAAGAAATAATGAAATTCTTTCATTTGTGGCAATGTGCATGGAATTGGAGAACATTACATTTAGTGAAATAAGCCATGAACAAGAGGTCAAAAACCACATGTTCTTGCTTTTACCTGAAAGCTAAAAAATGTTGATCTCATAGAAGGAAAAAGTAGAACAGATGAAACTAGAAGCGTTCTACTAGGAGAAAACAAGGAATAAGAAAAGATTTGTTAAAGGATATGAAATTACAACTAGATAAGAGGAATAAGTCCTAGTGTTCTATGTCACCAAAGGATGAGTACAATTAACAATAAATACAAAGTTTCAAGTAGTTAACAGGGAGATATTGAATGTTCCAAAAGCAAAGAAATGATAAATGTTTGAAATTGTGGATATGGCCAATTATCCTGATCTGATCGCTATACATTTGTGTATCAAACATCACTTTCTGCCCTGTGAATATGTACAATTATTATTTGTCAATTAAATAAAACAATATTAAAATACAGAAGTAACACATTAAAAAATTATGACCCCAAACACTATATTTAATAGATCCTTACAATATTAATCAGTTTTGCATCTGTTAGTGTTTCTGATCTTACACACATGCATGCACACACATATAATCCTCAAAATCTTTGAACTTCTTTTAATAGCTTACTAATTCCTTCATTAATTAAGGAGTTGACTAAAGCCTGTCTTTTTTGTGCTAAATTTATACTTGTATGAGAGTTGCTATGGTCTAAATATGAGTGTCCCCCCAGAATTGTATGTTGAAATCTAACTTCCAAGGTGATGGTATTAGAAGGTAGGACTTTTGGGGAGGTGATTAGGACATAAGAGAGCCCTTAAGAATGGGATTAGCACCTTAATGAAAAAGGCCCCAAAGAACTGCCTTGCCCTTCCCACCATGTGAGAACACAGCAAAAAAGTGCCATTTTTGAGAAAGCACACTCTTACCAGTCACTGAATCTTGATCTTGAACTTCCCAACTTCCAGAACTCTGAGAAATAAACTTCTGTTGTTTATAAAATACCCAGTTTATGGTGAGACGGGCTCTGATTTACAATAGTTTGACTTACATTTTTGACTTTACGATGGTGCAAAGAGATATGCATTCTGTAGAAACCTTACTAAATATGAAGACTCATACAACTGTTCTGTGTTTTACTTTTAGTAAAGTGTTCAAAAATTACATGAGGCATTTAATACTGTGTTATTTTTTAAAAGGCTTTACTTTAGACAATTTTGCTCAACTATAAGCTAGTATAAGTTTTCTGAGCACATTTAACGGTGGCAGGCTAAGATATAATGTTTGGTAAGTTAAGTGTATTAAATGCATTTTTAGCATGATTTTTTTCAACTTAAAAGTTTATTGAAATGTAATGCCATCATAAGTCCATCTGTATTTTGTTAAAGCAGCTCAACGGACTAAGCCAAGAGTTATACTTTTACCTTTTTGAATATTTATATTTTAACAATAACCCACTAGGTATAATACAGATGGATAAAACAATCATTTTAGCAACTTCAGTATTTAAGGCATGAATTTAAACAAACATTTGAGGGCAAAAAAGAACCTGAATCTATAACTTGAAGAACCATGTTCTCCAACAACTGTCTGTATAGATATTCCAAAATATAAGTTGATTTACATGGTTCCTTGTTCATTATAATATTGATTCCAAAATTCTCTCCATAAACACTTGGAGGGGGCCGGGCGCGGTGGCTCACGCTTGTAATCCCAGCACTTTGGGAGGCCAAGGCAGGCAGATCACGAGGTCAGGAGATCGAGACCACGGTGAAACCCTGTCTCTACTAAAAAATACAAAAAATTAGCCGGGCGTGGTGGCGGGCGCCTGTAGTCCCAGCTACTCGGAGAGGCTGAGGCAGGAGAATGGCGTGAACCCGGGAGGCGGAGGTTGCAGTGAGCCGTGATTGTGCCACTGCACTCCAGCCTGGGCGACAGAGCGAGACTCCGTCTCAAAAAAAAAAAACACTTGGAGGGATCATTATAAATTGCTTCAATTGTCAGAGGGTCAATATTTCTTAAAGAAATTTTGTTTTGGGGTTTTTGAGTTATTTCAGGAAAGAAGCAACATATTTTGAAATATCAATAGTTTTTCTTTTGCAGGGAAGGGTCATCTGTATTAAAATGAAACTGAGCATCAATTATAATTGTATTTCTCCCCACTTAATTTAATCAGAACATATTATTTTGGTAAAGGAACGTTTTTGGTCTCAAACTTCATTCTCAAACGTGTGCAATCAAAATAAATGTAAGAAGTGCAAAGTAAGAAGACATTTGATTTTTTCTTTGCTTAACTAAATAGTAAAATTGTTGTTAGTATTATATTGCCATGACACCTTTGTGTTACACAATAGGCATATACATTTTCTTTAGAAAAACTAAATTCATGCATCTCTTCTCTCAATTATATGATTTATGTAATTTGGAGAACACAGAAGCTCTGCAACAAAACATTCAATAAATTATTTAAAAGCGCTGAGAATTGCTCTATGGCAGCGAAGAGCTAAACAAGGATCATCTAAGTCCATCAGTTGTTAACATATAAATTCAAAACAGGAAAAATTCTACATATAAGTATTTTGTCCAAAATTAATGTTTTCTACTTGTAAGTAGGTCATAAAAACAAAAAAGACATAAAGTTTGGATCTACCACACTTCATACTTATTTATTGCTCAATATTTCCATAACTAAATTTGTTAACCTGAGTATAAATGTTTCAAACAGGAAAACAAATCAGCATAAAAGAAACTAAAAGGAATAACAAGTATGTGAATACACATAATCATATTCACTGGAAAGAAAGCACAGATTAAACGGTACTTACTCATTATCACACACATGCACATAAATATATATACAGTAGTGACACATTTGGGAAAAAACATGGACAAACTGAAGAGTTCAGAAGAAAGAGTTGAGGAAATGTTTGGAAAATAAGAACTATGAGGAAAGGTTAAAAGAACAGGGCACGTCTGTCAAAGGAGTATACTAAAGGGATAATATACGATATTTATCTACAAATACATAAAGAGGTGATAGAAGACAACCATCAATTGTTCTCATTAGACGATGAGGAGAGAATAAGAATAGACAGTTTGAAAGAGGGAAATCATGCAAAACTTAAGAAAAACTCTAAACAAAGGCTGTAAATCCAAAGAACAGGCAATTCTATGGCTATAGTATCTGTCATTATTCAGAAGCCAAGATTGATGTTAGATGCTTATTAAGAAAGGCTCATAAATAATTAAGTTAACCCTGCCTTACCTCAAAGAAGTTAATAGATGTAAACAAAAATCTTCCTTCCAATGTCGAAATCCAATTTTACTTCTTTCTCTCACTTATTGAGAATTAGCTGACTTTAACCTTCTAGTTTATATTTAAAACTACTTGAATTATTTATTTCTTTATGTATTTTTCGAGTCTGAGTCTTGCTCTGTTGCCCAGGCTGGAGTACAGTGGTGTGAGTTTGGCTCACTGCAACCTCCGCCTCCCAGGTTCAAGTGATTCTCCTGCCTCAGCCTCCTGAGTAGCTGGGATTACAGGCACCTGCCACCACCCCCAGCTAATTTTTTTTTTTTTTTTTTTTGTATTTTTAGTAGAGTTGGTGTTTCACCTGTTGGTCAGGCTGGTCTCGAGCTCCTGACCTCATGATCTGCCCGTGTCAGCCTCCCAAAGTGCTGGGATTATAGGCATGAGCCACCGCGCCCGGCTGAATTTTTTTTTTTTAAGTAGAATGAAGTACAAAATAAAATTAAAAAGAACGTATGCTACATTGAATGACAGATTAGCAAATACAAGCATGATAGAAAATGATTCGTGAGTTTTTTCTGGTCTGGAAACTAAAAGTGTATTAGTTTTCCAATATATACGTATTAACTTAATACACCAGACGATGTAACAGGCATTAATATAAATTCTTTGGAAGGGCAGAATTCAAATACAGTTCCTTGTTTTTCAGTATCTCTGGTATTTTATATAATGATATCTCATCTAATGACTAACCGTCTCTCAAATAATATGCGCTGCTTGCAAGGAAACCACATAAAGCCATTCTACTAGGAAAATAACAGATTCAGTATGAGATATCTTCGCTACCATTAGTAAATCACCTTTACAGATGGAGAAAAATACATCAAACTTGAGCAAAACTTTGAGATGATAATTAGGGTATAAATAATAGACAAAATTCTAACAATTTGTATTTCACTAATACAGAATTCATTAATTGACCATAAGCTGCCAGGAATGTTATTTTTGCCTGGATACATTTCTTTCTTTTTAAAGAGAGTAAATTAATAATGTAAATAAGATTGCAAGAGGATCCTTGAAAATACTTAGTAGAACAAACTTTCTAAGCACCCTCAAGCACTTTAGAAGGATCCATTTCCACACAATTGATATGCTAATTACAAACCATTAAATCAAGTCAAGGATGTGTATTGGATAACACTTTGTTAGTTTAATGTGAGTTAATGTACGTACTTGAAATAATAGAACTCTGTTCCTTTTTAAAATAATATACCTTCACACTTTTTTTCTTAATTGAGATTAAGCTTCCTCCAATTAGTACAGATTAATGACATCTTACAGGAGTCAATATTTAAGAACCAAGAGGTATTACTGATTCTTCTATAACCTATTTATGGTCATAAAAGAGCTTTAAGTTTGGGAAAAGCAATCCTAGAGTTGATACTTAATATTATCTTACAATTGAAATAGTATTTCCAAACACAATAAAGTAACAGATATGACAAATTTGGATATAATCCAAAATAAAATCATTAATGATTTTTAAATATATATATATATATATGCCTAGCAAATAAAGGAGAATGAATATCTTTGCTAGCCAATGTTGAGAGAAGGCAACTTTTTATATATAAAGAGATTATCTAAGGAAATAATGAGTCTCTGCTCCCACATCTGTATACATAAGTATAGGCCTTCCTCCTCTCTTACTCACATACATTAATAAAACAGCATTAAAACAAGGGTAAGGCGGAGACTTGGCTAATTTACACATCATTATAGCCTATTTTTACTGAGGGAGGAGGGAAGTGGGGGAGGGGCAGGGCAGTGTAGAGCAAATTTAAGAAACCCCACAGTGCTTTCATCAGCATTACTAGTTTATTGTCCATCATAAAAATATGTGGTACACTGGCCGGGGGTGGTGGCTCAAGCCTGTAATCCCAGCACTTTGGGAGGCTGAGGTGGGTGGATCACCTGAGGTCAGGAGTTTGAGATCAGCCTGAGCACATGGAGGAACCTTGTCTCTAATAAAAATACAAAATTAGCTGGGCATGGTGGCGCACGCCTGTAGTCCCAGCTCATCAGTAGGCTGAGGCAGGAGAATCGCTTGAACCTGGGAGGCAGAGGTTGTGGTGAGCCGAGATCATGCCACTGCACTCCAGCCTGTGCAACAAGAGTGAAACTCCATCTCAAAAAAATAAATAAATAAATAAAACATGGCACAGTAAAGTTTATAGACTTTACTTCTAAAGAGATGTTTATGAATCAGGCTGAACAACACTTCTCTTTCCAATAATTGAAGGGATATACTAACTATATACTTTAGTACATCTGACAGATGATAGTACAACTTTTAAAAAACATTTTGTTACATGAAAGTTTCAAAGAGCACCAAAGTAGAGAGGAGGGTAAGTGACGATCTCTTTACCTGTTACCAGATTCAGCCTTTAATTAAAATTTTGCTGCCATTATTCTCTAACTCCTACAGTCGCGGCTCTCTCACTACTACTTTCTCTCTCTTGATTTCTGCGTGTTCGTTTTGAGTGAGTTACATAAAACAAATCCCAGAGATTATCTCTCACCTGACATCTTTTGCTATGCATCTCTTAAAAATATGGACAATTTATCAATAATAATTGTTACTTTTTTATAATACATTTACCATTCTAATTTGCTTCCTATGTGTCTTTGATAGCAACAGGAGGCAGACAAATCCTAGGCAGAGATGGGAGGGTCCCCAGTGAAACCCCACCTTCAAGTCGAAGACAGTTGGAAGCCAAGCTACAAATCTTGGGTAAGTTCATGGACCAGATTGAGAACCTCTCTTCCTGTTTGGCATGCTTTCCTCTGATTGATCCCCACCCTTCACCTATTTTACATACACCTATCCTTCCCTAATTGGTTTGCTACGCTGTTGTACCCACCTTTGAGTGGTGCTTTTGTTTTAGCTTTTTTTTTTTTTTTGCATACTCACAAACCAATCAGCATGCACCCCCCACCCCCATTCTGAGCCCATAAAAACCTTGGATCCAGCCACACTGGGAGAGAATCCACCCAACTTCAGGTGGGGACTACCCTCATATGCCCTCTCCACTAAGAGCTATTTTGTTGCTCAATAAAATTCTCCTCCACCCTCCCCACCCTTCAACTGTCAGCATTTCCTCATTCTTCTTGGATGTGGGACAAGAATTTGGGACCCACCAAATGTGGGTACAAAGAGGGCAGTAACACTGTGGTCCTCTGCTGTCTGCCAGTGGAAGGAAGCTGCCCCACATGACAGGAAACAGCAGCAGGGACAAGACAGCCCCAGAGTCGTGGGCTGGAGTGGGGCAATGGAGTTGACAGAGTTGTTAATGTTCCACCATCTGCCTGGGTAGGGGCGTCACAGGTCAGAGGTCTCCAGCTGGCAACGTTACTGAGAAAAATCCTGTGTCATCTTTGCTCTACCACTTAAGTGGTTAGTAAATAGCTAGAGGGCAATGACTTCATTTAGGACATAATAAATGATGTCATATTGGCAAATTGTACTTTTCTTTGGAGGAATTTGTTGTGAATGAAATGCTTTTTTCAAAACTATTTCAGTTTTTGGGCTATCTGATCTTTTAAACACTTAAAAATGTTGCTAGCTACTGGAAAAGGGAAAAATGTATTTAAAAGACAGAATCACTGTTTACCAAAAACTTGGTACCATTCTGACCTCAGCAGAGAAGGAACATTGTTATCAAAATTTGAGCATATTCACAATTGCTTTAACTCAGTCAAGAAATAAAATGTTTCTTACGTTTAGCATATTCATTTACCAGTTTTTTCTTCTTTCCCATCATTTAAAATGATCCAACAAGAGACAATGTTTTGAAATCATGTTTTTCAGCTCATCACCAAATTTAATTTTGTGTCTTCTTTATTTGCTCTTTAAAGTAAAAATAGCAACTGCACCTTTAAATGATTCTCCCTGCATGTTGTTCTCTTTAAATATTTTATGTATTTAAAAACAATATAACCACATTAATATTTATTTAGACATTTTTAGTAATCATTTTCTTTTTCATATAATGAGAGATTACCATAGGCTAATTCAGTGAATGAAGCATTTCACATACAAATTTTTGCATTATCTGATAGGTTTTCATATGTAAATCACATACATCTGTTTATCTCCGGTGAATGGTGTCAAATATCCTCAATGCAAAATGCACCTTATAACATTATCTTCCTAATGACTTTTCTTTTCCCACAGAAAAATTGGTTATTTGTGCCAGATATTTAGAAATTGTCATTCAAAAAGAGCTTTTTTGTTTGTTTTTGTTGGACTGTGTCAGGGTAAAAAGGAAAATTAACTCTGAGGTGAATTACCATTATATTACCATTATACAAACCTTAAGGGGTTTTATATTTAAGATTAGAAGATCTCAGGAATACACACATTTGAAACACAGAAGGTGGAATGTTTTGA
Organism: Hylobates moloch; assembly: GCF_009828535.3. Taxonomy (NCBI): domain Eukaryota; kingdom Metazoa; phylum Chordata; class Mammalia; order Primates; family Hylobatidae; genus Hylobates; species Hylobates moloch. The sequence continues at coordinate 87,298,185 of NW_026652276.1, forward strand.
TGAAAAAAAAAATTCCACTACATTTAAAGGGTTTTATTAGACATCAGGCACTTAAATCACGTTTACAAACATGGAAAGACAAATGCTCAAACATCTGAAATAGTCTCTTTACACTCTCAAGTTCTTCTTTGAATTCACCATGTGGGTGAAATCAAAGCACAGAACAAACACTGTTTTGATATGGCTTTGAAGATGATAACAGCTTCTAACAGAGAAAAAGGCAGCTTTGGGTTCGCAGGAAAACGATGATTGACGTGACTCTCAGCCCAAGAAAGTTTACCTTTTAATGAGTGCGTAGTGAGAAGCTCTCATCCCATGTTTTATTTTTGAGGGAAGCTGCCTAACTAGAATAGATCTCAGACATCTACAGCTGCTATTCAGGATGTAACACACACTCTTTTAAGCTGCGACATCTTTTGATCCAAATGAGCACATGCAGGATCCAGATGTATACAGGAGAGTTTAAGGTGAACTAAGGATTAGAACTTTTTTTCCATGATATGCAAGCTTTTCTATCAATCTATGTAATGTGGTCCCCAGATAGAAGAGCTTAATTAATACTCTAGTAATTATTAAAATAATGGTCCCAAGAAGGCAGAGATTTAATTTTCTTATCTGTTGTTGTTTTTTTCTTTTCTTTATTATTTGTTTGACCTTGGAATCTTTGGTGTTGGTAATAGAAGTATTAATCAGCACCGTTGCTGCCCATCTTCCCTGAGAAAATCTTAGTCATAAAGAATCTTCCTATTTTTTGCTAATCTAGTTTTGAAACTTCCAACTTTCTTATAGATTTGTTTTGTTTTTGTAATATTTTTGAAGTCTTGAGTTTAAATTATTTTATGTTGACTCAGATTTCTTGAACCTGCGAGGCAGAGGCTGCAGTGAGCTGAAATTGTTCCACTGCACTCCAACCTGGGTGACAGAGTGAAACCCTATCTCAAAAAAAAAAAAAAAAAAAAAAAAAGGTGCTTTATATCATGCTTGTATCTTAGGAAGATATCAAGTTTAATTTCTGTTGAATTAAAAAAAATTATGTCCATAAACACCAGAGGTTATTAAAAATTTCAAATAGTTATAGGTCCCCAAATTATCTTTAGAAATAATGACACTATAGATAAGCAGTTTCAACTAAATTTAGTGGCAGAGACTGGCTGGATGCCCTCTAATCCTGTTTCCTACTTTGGGACACACAAGAAGAGTACATTTCTCAGTGTCTCCTGCAATTGGGATTTCTGGCCAGTGGTATATGGATGAAAGTAAGATATGCTCCTTCCAGGCTTGAAAGAAAATTTCCTATGAGCCTTTTACGTCTTACAAACAGTGGTTCACAGGCCAAATCTGATGTGACCAGACATCTGTTTTTTAATTAAAATTTCCTTGGAACACAGCTATGCCTAGTTATTTACAATTATCTATGGCTGTTTTTCTGCTAAAATGGAAGGTTGCGTGGTTGCAACAGACACCTTATAGATAAAAAGCATAAAATGTTTACTATTTGACCCTTTATAGAAAAAAATTGCTGACTCTGAGTTAGAAAGAGGCTCCAAGATTGGCTATTGTGATTAGAAGAAAGGAGAGTCAGTGGTATTAAGGAAGACATTTCAGAAATTTATGACTTGGAACAAGAACAATATCCATGGAATGTCTATATACTTGAGTTGCTAAAGTGGTAGCTATATAGGATAAATTGACATAAAGAACAAAGGAATGAATGACTATATGTTTTCACCTATGTAAGTAATGGAACCTACCCTATCAAATTACACATGCACTCATATCATTTATTTTTTTCAATTAATTTTCATTTTTTTCTGTTAACTTCTATTCCCACAATGCCTGTTAGCAGAAATTTCACAATCATTTTCTTGAGGCCTCTCTACCACCTCAAGTTGAGCAAAGACCCTATCAGTTATTCACGGTAGAGAGAAAGAATTTTTTTCTCTTTTCTGATTGCCAGACTGAGAGAAGTAGAATCTTTCTTCTTCCTTTTTTCTTTTTTTTTTTTTTTGAGACAGTCTCACTCTGTTGCCCAGGCTGGATTGCATTGGTGCTATCTTGCCTCACCGCAACATCTGCCTCCCAGGTTCAAGTGAATCTTGTGCCTTAGCCTCCTCAATAACTGGGATTACAGGTGCCTGCCACCACACTCAGCTAATTTTTTTGTATTTTTAGTAGAGACAGGTTTTCTCCATGTTTGCCGGGCTGGTCTCGAACTCCTGGCCTCAAGTGATCTTCCTGCCTTTGCCTCCCAAAGTGCTGGGATTACAGGTGTTAGCCACTGTTCCTAGCCCAAGAATTGGCTCACCACTGCTGTTATTTCTTGCAGCCACACAAGGGAGCTTTTGGAGATTCATTCTGCACACATCAATGGGTGACATTTGTTAACACTGCTGGCATAACATTGTTTCACAATTTGGAACTCCCAGTTATGATTTCAAGCTGAGCACCAAGGTTATATTAATAGTTCATTTTAGCTAACTCTTTTTTTTTAAGTTCTAACATTGTTACCCGTGGGCTAGTAATCTGGAAGAGTTTCTAGCATTAGCCATAAACAGGGCCAAAATCAGTTCCAACCAACAAACTCTTAGGATATTAAGGGTAAATAACTTGTTTAGATTTTTCTTCTCATCAACAAAACTTTTATTTGAGACTTGCAATTTCTTGCTTGGTCCCTGGACAAGAATGTCTCGAGAGTTACTATGCAAATAGATTCAGTCTCTATCTACCTCTGAGCTCTGCATAGGGGTGTTTCTTGCTAAATCACATGAGAAAAAAAAAAGTTTTGTTATATCCTAATCTCAGGACAGTGAGTTTTTACTTGCCCCATCCTTGCATAACTAAAAGGGCCACACAAATGACTCAGGGCAGAACAAAGAAGATCCACATCATGATGAACTTTCACTTCTGCAAATTCAAACAGCAGCTGCCAGCCTGGCTGGGTGTTACAGAAACAAAACCATCATAACAATTCCAACAGTGAAAAGTATACCTTTCAGCATTGGTGTATGTTTGTAAACATGTGTGTTTCTGTATATGTGTTTTTGTGTGTGTATGAACCTGTGCATATGTGTCCACATATATATGTACAAAATTACATACAGTTATATTTGGATACAGATATATATATTTGATATTAATCACTTTAAATATATATATATATACACATATATATATATAACCAATTTATCAAGTAACTCAAATAGTACTTAAAAGTTTATGTTGAAAAAAGAACATTACTTTGCCCCACCTCTCTCTAATTTTCAGCTCTGCTCATTTGGCTCTTAATTATAAACTTCACTTCTATATTATTAAATAATAAATGTACAACTTGTCAAATTAAAAATAACTAATCAAATTTACCTTTTGATAGTTGCACTATTTTCCTTTATTATTTTTTCAATTGAATTAACACAACTTGAGGTTAAAGCAAGTCAACGTTTGCATTTTCTGGCAATGTATGTTGTACATTCCTAAGTGGAGAATAATAGTCTTTCAGAATTACTTTGTTTTTGTTTGATTAATAATGGCATTGTTTTTGATTTTGTTATTGGTAGAAAGTGTCCAGGTTCTTGGCGTCCTGAACAAAGAATTGGACAAAATGCACAAACAAAGCAAGGAAGGAATGAAGGGTTTTAATGAAAATGAAAGTAGACTCCACAGTGTGGGGGCAGGCCTGAGCAAATGGGCTCAAAGGCACCATTCAAGAATTTTGGGGAGTTTAAATACCCTCTAGAGGATTCCATTCATTACTTTGTGTACATCCTATGTAAATGGAGGGATGAAGTAAAGTTACAAATTCATTTATGGCGTACACCCTATGGAGAGGATATTTTCTGTAATAACTGAAGTGTGAATTGGCCTTATGTTCCCTGCTTCCAGACCCTATTTTCCTGTCTCATCTCCCCCGCTGAGAGATGTGATCCCCATAAATCTTTCTGGGAGACAGACGGACTGATGTTCTTTTTTCTGTAACTGCTTCATGCTAGCTTGGGGCATAGTCCCTACCTACTGGGGATCACAGAACTCACCCTGCTTTGTCTAGCGGAGGTGGGGTAGCTTCTTTACTGCCAGGGGTGGTGTCTTCACCTGGACCTGGCTGGAACCTTTGTTGCACGATCATCTGAAGCTTGATGGTCTCTAGGCGAAAGGAAGTGAATTTGGTTAAAAGATTTGATGGGGACTTCAGTGGGTGGATACCTATGCTATCAGAAATGTTTGTTACAGAGATTTGCAAAAGAAAAAACAAAACCTGATTTGTTCTAGAATCTATGTGTTTCCTTAAAGTCTTAGCACAAGTGACTCTATTTTGGTCTGGCTTGGTTTGTTAGGGCCTAGTGCATGAGCTTAGTCCAAAACAATGGCCTCCCAGAATTTTGTTTAAAAAATCCGGCTTTTTGGTCAGGTTCTCACTTAGGTGAGAGTGTGACCAAAACTTAGGGCCTTAGCGCCACTAACAGTTACCATCGTTTTGGGTATCTGGCCTCAGCGTCTCATGTATAGGTTACAGAGTCCTCATGGTTGCACATTTCTTTCAGCTCCTGTTCTTCCAGTTGAAGAGAGACCTACGACATTCTAGAGATGGCTGCATGCAAGCATTTAAAACCTTTGAGATAATACAGTGCACCAGGTAGACTATTGTTTTGACTGTTGGGAAAATAATACCAAGAGTTTAGAGTATGCTCCCTACACCCCATAAACTAAACCTCCTAGAATCAAATAGAACAAAGAATGAGCCAGATAGAGTACTCATTTAACTAAGCAGTCTCCTTGTTAATCCCCTACAGTGGAATTTCTATAATCTTCATTTGATGTATTTCTCCATAGGCCACAAGTGCCGGCAGCTGCACAGTTACTTCTCTGTTCAGCCAATTCTATTATTTATCATAACTTTCACAAGAGAATTTAAAGTCTGTTGTGTAATTGTATTGTAACTTTGCAATCTAACTTGCTATAGAACCTATCATAAGGGCTCTATTTCTTTTTTTTTAACATTGTCTTTAATTTTAAAAACACGAAAAAGGATCTATAATGGCCCCTTTAGAGAAGTGAAGGCTTGTCAAATTTCTCTTTAATCAAAAACCAATGCTTTGTTTTTGACTGATTATGAGGCAACATGTGTCCCATTAAAGTTTCTTAACTGCGTTGGACCTTCATCTTTTATATCAAAGTATAAGGTTATCTATACATAAGGCTGGCTGCAAACTCCTTAACAAATAAAAGTATACCCCATTAGTGCACATAACAGACCCCTTTTCCACTTCTAATGTTCTTAGAGGCATAAGCAAGAAACAATATTCAAAGGTAAGAGTTTCATGAAAATAGAAATCTTAATTTGTGAACTTGGGAAACACTGTTCATTTCAAGGATGCCATTCTCTTCTTGGGAGAAATTTCCCTGGTTAGTTTTACCTTAAGGTTTGCAATGGATGCACAGCTCCAAGAGCATGGAGGGACCTTTCTCAGTTGTGAGATTATGAACTAAACTTTCAAGGTCCTGAAGTTTTGTTGTAGTGTGGATGGCAAGGAGAGTCTTTCTCTGATGTTTCCAGAAGATTCAAACCATAAAAAGATTTTTTTTTTTTAACCTGGTGAAAATACACTGTAGCATAATAATCTACTCTTACGACATCAGCCCTCTTGCATGGGAAAGCTTTTATACAACCAGAAAACATGCATTGAAAGTGACAATTGAATGAAATCATTTTATAAAACGTTTAAATGGCTGAGCTATTGACCAAATATGTCTGAAGCTTTAATTGTTTTCCCAAGAATATTATAGAAAGCATTGGTTATAAACTATTTTAAACAATTTCAGTATTACCTGGTTTAACATGAAAGTATTTTCTTGACATTTAATTAACTTTTGTTTTACTTGGGTTAGTAGCTTTATACAAGAAAATTTGGTTATTTCTGTGGTTTAGAATAACTTAACATGATAACCATGTTAAATGGTTAAAATGGTTAGCATGATAACCATGTTAAATGTTAAAAATAATTGATAGTGCATTACTCAGACATTAGAATTTTAGAAATCCTATACGATTTTGGAACATGTATTAGTATTACTTACAAAAATATAACCTAAAGAAGACTGAACATTATTTTGGCAATCCCATTTAACTAAACAGGTAAAATAATTGTTTAACTCTTTTCTGGATGTTTTCAGGGGCCCTCTGACCCATCCAGAAAGCCAGACATTAGGAAAAATAATTTTGAAACTGAAGTTTGGTTTTGGAATTCCAGATTACCACATTAATTACTTTGCCAAAATGGTGACTGAGAAATTTTAAAGAAATAAAAACCTTTTATAACCTTTTACAAAAAAAACAAAAAACAAAACAAAAAAAAAACACATTCTACTGTTTTTACACACCTTGCTTGTAAAACTGTTTCTAGGAGTCTTAATTGCATCATACAGTGGTGACTCTTAGCAATTTAACTTTAATTTAAAACCTGGTAAGTTATGTTCTGATAAGGTTTGACTATTTCCAGCATAGCTAGAGGTGTGGCTAACTCCACATGTCCCCAGCCCTTACCTAGCTGAAAAGCAGGCAAGTTAAACAATTTTCTGAAGCCAAAGAAGCAGTTTATGACCGTAAAGCATTTAGCAAACCTAATATTTGAACATAACTTAGATCACATGTTTACATTTTGAAGACAATTGTATTTTTTCAATAATATTTAAAACCATCTTTATTTCCCAAAGATTACTCAAGTCACATGAACTAAATAAAAAGCATTAAGTTTTTCACTTTTCTGACAAAATATTTGATTTAAACTCTTATTATTATTAAAGCAATTACTTTAAAACTTTACAGAGGAGATTAACAGTTTGCACAGAGAGAAAGAGGCCAGAGACTGACTGATAAGAAATTTTTACCCTTTTGCCGGCATGTCAGGTTTCTGGGTTCTCTCTCCCTGAGCAGCCATGGTGACTCTACTTGACTGTATGCTAACAGACACTTTGCCATTAATTCAGAATACTCATAAAAGGTTTACAAATTTTGGAGAAAACTAAGCAGAGAGGCAAATATGACTCGAATTTTATTTGTAAGAGTATACTCAACACACTTAAAGTATCTGGAAGCCTAAAATCCAAAAAGTTAGTTTAAGGATAAAAAACTAGCGTGTTCCATTAATTCTGCAGCCTGACAAGGGTAGCTTAGGAATTCCAGATAAACAGAATGAATGATGACTTGCTAGAAATGCATAGGAAACAAAATAACTATTCACAGAACCAAATAAAAGCCTTCCACTAGAAACTAAAAAGCATCATGGTTTCAAATATATGGATAAACAAGCAAAGCTAGAGGAGAATAAACAGCAAACAAATGAAAATTAGAAACAAGAACAAATAAACAAAAAACCAACCCTAAATTTTCCTACTCAATTTACCCTGGAGGCTACAGTGTTACCTAGGGCCCTAGAAAACCCACATACTGAATATTTTATTCCTGATACACAATTCAATATCCTTAAGTTCACCAATATCATTATACATTCTGTGCAATCAAGAAATCCACTTTAGACACATGACCAATAAGTACTCCAGCATTATCCATGCATAACAGTAAACACCGTGTGAAACAATGCAAGCATTGTATGTGAAATTTGGTTCCACACTAAATTCAGCTTCATGCTTAACTATATTTTAAAAAGAATTGCCAAACTCCCAGAGCAGTTTTACAATACTTTTTACTTTACTCAAGACTAAGAGGTTTAACTATGAAAATGCTAATTAGCCAAATGTTTTCAATTCTCTATCAGATTTTAAAGAATATTTTGTTATTAAACTTTTCCACGTCTTTCTCCCCTACTTAATGGTTCCTTACTACATTGTTGCATAAATAACCTTTTCAAATCTGTAATTTGAACTAACTTTTAGATAATTTCTGAATTAGACAAAATTTTTCTTTTTTTTTTTCACTAATAACATAACCCTTTCTGGAACATTTTGTATACAGAATTACATGTTACCTAGAAACCTAGAACTTTAGTAAAACCCTAAAAAGCAAGAAATACTGAACTATCAGATATGGGCATTTATAGATAAGAAGAATTTCACAATTTTAGAAACATATTTCCCTGTATTACAACCCTTTCTTAATTGGAAATGACAACTTACACAAAAAGTTTACCCAGAACAATTGTCCTATTCATTGTACTTAATTTTTTACTCTTTTTTTTTTTTGAGACAGAGTCTCACTCTGTTGTTCAGGATGGAGTGCAGTGGCACGATCTCAGCTCACTGCAACATCCGCCTCCTGGGTTCAAGTGATTCTCCTGCCTCAGCCTCCCAAGTAGCTGGGATTACTTATAAGCGCCCAACACCATGTTCAGCTAATTTGTTTTTTGTATTTTTAGTAGAGACGGTGTTTCACCTTGTTGGCTGGTCACAAACTCCTGAACTCAAGTGATCCGCCCGCCTCAGCCTCCCAAAGTGCTGGGATTAAGGCGTCAGCCACCGTGCCCGGACAATTTTTTAACAAGGGAAACTTGAGACATCAATCAACATATGTAAAATGAACATTGGTTTGGTCCAGAAACAAGGGAAAACTCCAGGCCAGGAGGCTTGGGGGCTTTCAGATCACAGGTGGGACACCTTCTTTTGAGTTTGCCTTCTTTTGAGTTTCTGATTAGCCTTTCTAAAGGAAGCAATCAGATATGCGTATATCTCAGTGAGACTTTGAATAGAATGGGGGGCAGGCTAGCCCCAAGCAGCTCCCAGCTTGAATTAACACTGACATTTTAAAATATCTAGCAAAAACAAACATAAAATTTAGAAAAAATGCATGCTTCCAATTCTGAAGGCATTTCTATTTTTAATCTACCAATAATTTTAAAGCTAGCTTGTTTAGTAAAGCTATACTTTAAGTCACGTGAACTTGAAAATTGCTTAGACTTATTTACATAATTTATGAGTTCTTTTACTTACAAGCCAATTTGGTAGACACAACATGTAACAATAAGTGTACATACAAATAAACACATCTAGACATGTACACTCACACATAAATGAAGATCCAATAGCTTGGAATGTTAGCCATGAGATAGCAATACAAGCTTGCCGGCTTTGCTTTGCCCCAGTAGACAATCCAGTGAAAGTTGAGAACCAAAATTTCTGGTAAAGCAGTCTCCATGGCAGTTTGATTTTTAAAGGCCAAACCTCCCCAGACTCTAAAGAGACCTGGGGCCAAACAGTACCAAAGGAGGACATCACATGTCAACCAGCACCCCTGCTTAGAACTGCAGCATGAAATCCTGGATACGTGCAAAGCAGGTCTACTTTCCCATTCAACAGTGAACTCCAGATTTCAAACAATGTTGGGGCCAAGCAGCATTGCAACTGCAATATAAAATTCTAAGGAGGGCTTAACACTAGACCTCAGAACCTCTGATAAAAGCATCCTCTTTAGAGTGGTTGGGGTCCACAGAAAACACGGAGCATCCTCTTGTGGGGTTCAATCTTAGAGTTCCAGACGTCTCTGGCCTTAGGGGGGCACCACATGCAGGGTTTCCCCTCCAGAACATACTATGAGCTTTATCACAATAGCCATGAACTGTAATGTGAAGTGGATGCCAGGTTGGCCTTTTATTCCTTAGCCAGTTGAGTACAGTAAGGGAAGAATTTAGCATATGAAAAGAAGGTTTAAGTTGCCTGAAACACGTGCGAGTTTGCTCTGAGCTGAACCACACTTAGGGATCAGAGATCTTGTGCAAGTGGAAAAGACTGAAAAAAAAAGGCCCTTCCCCCTTTGGGGCAGGGCAGTTATTCCATTTCATTCCTAAACCTTCAGGCAGTACCAGGAAGTGACCCCAGCCAATTGCCCTCAGTTTCCAAGGAGCTACTAGTAAATGGCTGCTGAAAGACTGAAAAAAAAATAGAAGAAAAAAAAATGAAAAAGACCCTGGTCACTTAAGTGAACTGGGTAGTGGTGGTCAGGCTTGTCCACATGGAAACCCCTCAGTTTCACTGGCCATGGCCAGAAACCTGCAGTTGCTTCCATGTTTAGGCGCTGCCCACCAAGGGTCCTGTTGGCACAGAGAGCAAGGAAGTTTGGCCTTGAAAGTAGAGAAAAAAGAACAAGGAAACTAAACAAGCTAAACCTTTGAGGAAGAACTTCTTACTGTATTTAACAGGTCCCAAGTTGGAAAGGAAAAGAGAGAGAGCGAGCCACTGTATGGAGCAGAAAGGGAGAAAAATAAATCCCAAATTTTGGGCTTACCTCTTCCTCCTGGCTGGCTCACCAAAATATGTCACTGGTAGAAGGTGTCCATGTTCTTGGCATCTTGAAGAACTGGACAAAATGCACAAACAAAACAAGGAAGGAATAAAGGGTTTTATTGAAAATGGAAGTACACTCCACAATTTGAGAGTGGGCATGAGCACTCTCATGCCCTCAAAGGCCCTGTTTCAGATTTTTGGGGAGTTTAAATACCCCCTAGAGGATTCCATTTGTTTTTTGGGTATGCCTTATGTAAATGGAGAGGATGAAGTAAAGTTATAAAGTCATTTATTGCAAACACCCTATAGAGAGGATATTTCCTGTTATAGCTTAAGTATGAATTGGCCTTATGTTCCCTGCGTCCAGACCCTAATTTGCTGCCTCAATTTTACTTAATGTTCTACATATTTCACCATTTTTAAAAAATGCTCCAGCAGATATTTTCAATGACCACAAATACTTTTTGAAAGCTCAATTTGATATTGATATTGATATTGATAATAGCTAATCTATCAGTTATGTTTTTCCCACTTCATAGTCTCTCACTTGCTATGTCATCTAATCTGGCCTGGTTGAATTTTAGATGCAGACCATAGCTTTCATCTTCATACTGCCTTTTTCTTTGCTCTATGTTGGCTCCTCTGTTTCTTGAATCTGATGTCTTTCCGTTGGTTTACTTTTCATTTTCAAAAGAAGATTCTCCAATACTTGCCAAGAAAAAGAGAGGACCTTGTTTTTTTTTTTTTTTTTAAAGTAAGCCTCAATTCTATCCTTACACTTGTTTGATAACCGAATATAAAATTCTGAGTTAAATTTCTTTCATAATTTCAAATGGATTTCTTCACAGTAAACTATCAATAAGGTTACTTTTGAAAAGTCTGATGCAATTTGTATTCCATTTTTATTTCTACTTCTCTCTGCTTGTGTCTTCTGGCATTCATTCTCTCTCTTTCTCTGTGTGTGTGTTTGTCACCTTCTCTTTTTATCTTCCCCTTCCTTTCTCCCCACACATGCTCCATTTCTGGATGTTTTCAGTACATCCTCTCAGTTTTTATTATTGAAACTTTCAAACATATAGAAAAAACAGTATGAAGGACCTTCTTATCCCTTACATACATATCCCCCAGCTCCAAGAATCAATATACACCGATCTTACTTCATCCTTCCATATCTCCTTCACTACTACATACTCACCACTCACACTAAATTCTCCTTGAGAAAATCCTCAACTTTATATCATTTCATGAATTAATATGCATCTCTAAAATAAAAGGACTCTTTCTTCCTTTTTTTCTGTAAAGAAGGTGTAAAAAGAAGCCTAAGGATCCAACAATTTAGTGTTTGAAACATTAAGATAATTCCTTTAAAAAGATCAGAATTTCTTTCTCTTTAATGTAAATTAAATCTACAGGTAGACAGTCCAGGCCACATTTGGTAATTCACAAAACATCAGAGACCTAGGTCCCTGTCAGTGTCCTGGCCTGTCCTTTCAGCCCACTGTAGAGATTCACACAATTCCTGTAAAAACTGACTGCTTCCTATATGGCTCCCAGCCTGAAGGCATTCTGAGGACCTTACCTCTAAGTCATTGGCTTATATCCATATGGCACAGAATGACTACTGAAAGAAGTCCTAAATTCATGCTGTGTTCCAAGTACAACCATGGAGAAAGGGGACAGAAGACTGTAACATCTTTCTTTTGAAGAAACAGAAGTACAACAAACATTTCTACCACACTTGTATTGACTAAATATAGTGAGAAGATCAGAACTAACTAGAAGAGAAGCAAGAAAATGTAGATAGAAGCTAGGTAGATGGTGATGAATACATGCATATGTACCTACATATGAATATAGACATACAGACACACACACACACACACATAATATTTATATATTTAATACCTATATACTTCAATGGCCAAACTTCCATAAATTGGAAGTACACAAAGTGGATTTATATTTTTTTTTTAAATTATATTTTTAAAGTGTCTTAGTCATTTTCTGTTGCTTATAACAGAATACCTGGAAAAGGGTTATTTATGCATAAAAGCCATTTATTTCTTACAGTTATGGAGACTGAGAAGTTCAATGTCAGGAGGTCACATCTGGTGAAAGTCTTCTTGCTGGTCGGGACTCTGCAGAGTAGCCAGGTAGCACAGAGTATTACGTGACGAGAGGCTTAAGCATGGAAGCTCAGGTCTCTGTTCCTCTTCTTATAAAGCTGCCAGTCCCAATCCCATGATAACTCACTAATCCATTAACCAATTAATCCATCAATCTATTAATCTATGAATGAATTAATTCATTCTCGAGGGCAGAACCCTCATGACTCAATCACATCTTAAAGGCCTCACTTCTCAATACTGCCACAATGGGGGTTAAATTTCATGTGAGTTTTGGAGGGAACAGATATTAAGCCATGGCATAAAGTATTTAATAAAACTCAAAATGTTAAGGCTATAAACTTAACCTGAGAGAAGTGATTTCCTGTGTGTCTTTCCTTTCACAAAGTTATTGCAACAACAGATGCATAGTTGTAAAATGCTTCAAGCCTGGAGGTTGTCAATCAAATCAACTCTTCCTTTGCCTACATACTCACTCACTATTTATACCAACTGTGTCAATCACCTATTGCAATAATAAAGTTACTTGAATGCTTAGGTTGGTATTTTGCATGTACAAGATTATATACTTATTTTCTTCATGGGATATCTTGATACTGTCTTCAATATGTGAAAAATGTCAATCAGCATTGATAAAATTTCAGTGTCTTTGCTCAAGCTTTTTGGATTCTGACTCAAACATTTGAGGATCCCCAATTTTAGGGTACTTTATTGGAGAAGACACAAGGGAAGATACTTGGCCCGTATTTCTCTTTCTAATTTGACTTTTTAGTCCCAGAGCCCCAATACACTAAAACATAACAAAATTATTTATGGTCACTTGGGAATGCTTAGTAACAAAGGCAGTGTACAGCAATTGGAAATAGGGTGATTTCTTTAAAGCTAAGTTAACATCTGCCTTTTGAAATAAAAAAAAGAGAAGGAGATAGCTGCAACGCAATTTCAGAAATAGCAGAAATCAATGCCTAATTGTTGCAGCCCACATGCAGATAAGAATTGCCACTGAAAGCCTAACCTTCTTGTGTTTAAGACATTTCAATCATTGTTTTTTTTCCTAATGTTTTCCTGAATAAACATTGGAAAGAGGCCCTGCTGAAATTAAAACAAATTTTTTCTATGTCTATTATTTTTCTTTTCATTTCATCAGTGTTAGTTTTTCACAGGTTGACTATAGCTCTCATACCTAATGGTGGGTTATAATGCTTGAAAAAAATAATATAAGCCAAAGTGATAAAAATCATGTTGATTTATATTACAAATAAATAACACTAGGAGGTGAGGTCCAAATTTTAACACTTAAAAACATATTTTATCAGCTATAAATTGCCTAACAATTTAGCATGAAGCAGTTTTCTAAATTTAAACTGAATATGTAAAAGTATATATAACTTCAATAAGGTAATAAGTTAAATTCTATACATTTGCTTTTAAATAATGACACAACAGTTTATTGTTTACACTTCCTGTGTTCTTTATAATTCCTGTCTTATCTTTGTAATGTTGACTAACCTGAGAAAGGCTGGTTGCTTTTTCTTATACTTCAAGTACAATTCAGATAAGATATAATGATATAAGGATATTTATTGCTCTTCTGAAAATTAGTTCAGTTTTGCATATCTCGTGGTCTCTTTCCTTCACTGCTAATTTCAACAATTCTGTAGATGTTAGTACTCAAGTTATTTTTTTATTCTGCTGCCTTCTGAAAAGATCCTTTTTCTTTCATGAGTTCAGTTATACCCATATCTTCAATTAATGTTACTCATAGAACATAAATACATCACCATTGACATACAAGTACAATGACACTTGATTTCCCATGATATTAACATTTTCTTCACTACTAGGGAATTGTTTTTGTAGGAGCTAAGTCATTTAGATCCAGAAGGGAGGCCCTAAAATCATTCTGTTTAACAGATGAAATGATAAAATGCTTTCTAGGCCATTAGAATTAGACAATGGTAAATTACTTGGTTGGTCCACAAAGTAACTTTTAGGTTTCCCAGGAACATAGGTTTCATAGTCAAATAAGCTAAGGAAACCACTATATCCTAAATCCCTGAAGCATCCTCTCCATTTCAAAGTACACTAGCATAATCAAAAACTCTGAAAAATGTAGTAGTACTTTTAAAATCTAATTTTTCACTCTTTTATAACTACCTCTATGACTCTATATTGGGAAAGTATAGAATGTGAAAATATAGCGCGGCTGCTCTGGAGACTTCTAATGTGTTACAAATGCCCAACACAAATTAATACTCTATAATAGTTTTAATTTTTACAGCAGTGTTCTAATAATATCTTATATTTTGATGCTTGGCATCAATTACAATGTAGTATACCAATTCCATTACAAATGTATAGTTAAATTGAATTTAAGCACAATTTTCTATCTTTGCTGATATAAAATTAGTAACTTTACATTCACTAACAACCCTAGTGCTTTTAAAATATGAAATGTTTTTCCATTATTCTTTCAACAAAAAAAGATATTTCACCAGCCAGTCCCGGTGGCTCAGGCCTGTAATCCCTGTACTTTGAGAGGCCAAGGCAGGAGTATTGTTTTGGGCCAGGAGTTCAAGACTCACCTGGGCATTATATCAAGACCCAATCTCTTGAAATAATAAAAAAGTTAGCTGGGCATGGTGACACATGCCTGTGGGTCCAGGTAGAAGGGAGGCTGAAGTGGAAAGACTGGTTGAACTTAGTCAGTGGAGGCTACAGTGAGCCTTGATCATGCCACTGCACTCCAGCCTGGGTGACAGAATGAGCCCTCGTCTCAATATATATTGATATATATCAATATAGATATAGATATCAGCAGTCATATAGTTTTCCAATTATAAAATGCAAAGAAAAGCATAATAATATACTCAGAAATAGAGGAGCTAAATAAAATTTAAATGAATGAAATGTAATGGGATGGGGATAATGATCAGGAGTAGAAGGAGGGACATGCATCTTTTACACTGAAGGACTTCAGGACATATGAGTGACACATTGTTATATTACAAAGGAAAAAACAAGATAGTTAGAAAAAGAAAGAAAGGAAAAGTAATGCCACAATTTCTCACTTGCTTCAAAAAAAAAGAGTTTCATTCTGGTCTGTTTTCTGTGTCAGCATCCTAGCATAATAAGGAAGTATTCTTATTTATCCTGCTAAATAATGAATGTGAAAAATCATATATTTTCTTAAAATTTCACTCAAAATTCAAAGCTTACTTCTTACCTTTCTGGTAAGACTAATAAATATACCCAGTTATTTCTTTGAATTATGCCCAGATACTAGGAGAATGGACCTTGTAAATAGCATAGCTATTCTGGGATTTTTTTTTTTAG
The DNA here is from genome assembly GCF_009828535.3 of Hylobates moloch. Taxonomy (NCBI): domain Eukaryota; kingdom Metazoa; phylum Chordata; class Mammalia; order Primates; family Hylobatidae; genus Hylobates; species Hylobates moloch. The sequence continues at coordinate 87,313,871 of NW_026652276.1, forward strand.
TTAAGCTAAAATAACTCGATTTTTCTTACTTGTGTGTCCAATTCTTTAGCTTAGATTAAGAAGCTCAGTGTTTGAAGGATATGGAAACACGATTCCCTTACATGTCTGCTATCTTCTGAATCTTAACTGTATATGCATACAGTCATTTTGCAAAAGTTCTCATTTGGTGTCCTTTACATAAAGACTTTGGATTAATTCAAGAAATAGTATGATGTATATACAAATGTGAATAGCCAATTTTTTTTCACAGTGTAATTATTATGGCCTTTAAATATATGTTCAAAACACAGCTGTTTATTAAGTGCATACTACTAGGCCTCATAAGAAATTTAGTTTTAAAAAGTTATGGGTTAAAGGGTATGCATACTATCAATAAATAGACTTGTTTGCTAAATAGATGACCTATACTTACCTACTTAAATATAATTTGATTATGTTTAACAAAAACAAAATTAAGATTCTTCATACGAATTAGTATGCCTGCAATTAAATTCATGTGACCCAATTCAATAACTTGCTTACAGTTCCCATTATTTGATCAACTGACTTCCATAACCTGATAGAATTACCAGAAGATATCTTATGTTGACAACATAAAGACAAACACATACACACACACACACAGACACACACACAAAACTCACATGGCAGTTTAAGTCAGAATTACTGCCAAGTTGCTAGTGACAGCAACAGTTGGTCAGTATTTAGTTTTAGAAATAGTCATAATGGGAATTATGCAGGAAAAAGCATTAATATCTTTATAATACAGATTTTAAAGATGGATTAAGAATTTTTAGAAATATCTTAGAAACATCTTCCTTTTTAAGACAAAAATGTATAAATATTAGATAAAAACAAATAAAAGACACAGAATCATCCTTTAAAGATTAGTTGCAAAATCATAAACTGTACATATGTGTAGGAAAGAATTTAATCTTTCACCAAATGAGATCTGGCCTTTGCCCTCAGTTCCTGATCAGTAATCTTGGTTTGCCTGAGGGCCTCAAGCTAGCCAAAAAATAACAGTATGATTTCAGATAGAATCTTTGTGCCACATAGGATCAGTTGACCCGAGAACTGAGATCAACCATATGGGCAATCAATTAATGAATCATGCTGTATAATGGACTTCCAATAAAAACTCCATGCACTGAGGTTCAGGTGAGCTTCCTTCTTGACAGTACTTTGTGTGCACTGTCATATACTGTTGCTCAGAAAGTAATGTATTTTGACTTGATGGGGAGAGGACAATGTAAGTATTTAGTATTTTCTATACTCCACTCTATGTACCTCTTCTCTTGGCTGATTTAATCAGTATCTTTTCATGTAATAAACCACAGCTATTAGTATAATAGCTTTCAATGAGTTTGGAGAGTCCTTCTAGTGACTGACCAAAACAGGGTGGTTTGGGAAATTTCCAATCCTCCAGTTGATGTTGGAAGAGAGAAGGATCTTGCATGGATTTTTTTCTCTAACTATACAGTAGCCAGCACTCTCATAGTTAGTGTCAAAAGTGAGTGTGCACTCTGTGAATGCTGTTCTCTTTAACTTTGTAGTTGGCAAAAGTGTTCACAGTATGTATCAATCTTTTGAAATGTGGTGTGTCTTTGTTTTTTGTTTTTTTTTCTTGAGACGGAGTCTCACTCTGTCACCCAGGCTTGAGTACGGTGGTGAGATCTTGGCTTACTGCAACCTCTGCCTCCCAGGTTCAAGTGATTATCCTGCCTCAGCCTCCCAAGTAGCTGGGATTACAGGGGCCTGCCACCACATCCGGCTAATTTTTTTGTATTTTTAGTAGAGACGTGGTTTCACTACGTTGGCCAGGCTGGTCTCGAACTCCTGACCTCACGATCCACCCGTCTCGGCCTCCCAAAGTGCTGGGATACAGATGTGAGCCACCGCGCCTGGCTGATGTGTCATTTTTAAAAGCATAATCATGTAATTTAACAGCAATGGAATTAATCCCTGATGAAAAATTGGTCCTTGCTATAGCATAAATCCATATGGATAGTAAGAACCATAGATATGTCAACTTGCCGGGTGCTGTGACTACTTGCTTTGGCAGGAGACAAGCTAGAGGCTGCTGCTTTTTGTCATTTGGGCTTAGGGTGTCAGCATACTCGGTGTCTTAACTAGAGGAAATAGACTCACAGAGGACCTCGCTAATTAAACAGAATATTGTCAGTGTACATAATAGAAATTTTGCATGTTCCTAATCAGCAATTAGAGAGTTCCTGACGAATGTAAGGAAGAGATTGATCAAGTTCCAGAAGTGTAGACTGAATATATTCTGGCATAGGTATGTCCAGATAAGGAAAAGATGTGTCATAAACATGATTCAAATGGGCAAGTCCCTCGTTGTCTCAGAAGCACAGAGCAGGACCTCTTTTGACTATCAAGATGGTAAGTATTCATCTTGTGCTCCATTTTATGCCTGAGTCATCACCTCAAGAGGACACAAATGTTATCATTCTATTTCACTTGAAAATATATTAAAAAAAATTTAATGCTTTAGAAAAATATTTCAATTAATAACTCCAATGGCTTTAATCATGACCCTAATTTTGATTAAACTCTATGTGAAAGTGCATCTGACTACCGTATCCACCCAAATCTTCTTATCCCTTCATAGTAATGTAATGGGTGGGCTCAATTACTGTAGTCTACAAGGAAAGACTTCTATTCAATAAAATCTTCATTTTTTTCTAAATATACATGTACACACATGACATAGAAATTATTCTTACTACATAAAATATTTAATTAAAATTATTATTAATAGCATTTTATTTTCCTTCTATAAACAACTTAGATGCGAATAACACACAAGAGAAAATGCCACTTCCCCCGTTGTTAGCATCTTACAGCTGCCTGTCTGTTGATAATCATTATAATTGGGAATTAGTTTTCTTTTTAATCCTACTTTAGAAGTAAGTAGACATATCATAGGGATAACTGGTATTTTAAAAAATATAATAGTGGGATAGGCCAGGCTAGGCTGCATTAATAAACAAAGCAGGTTCTCAGTTAAGACACAAAAAGTTATTTCCCATTCAGGCTACGTACTCAAAGAAGGTCAGTGCAGAGATTTTCATCAGGTATCCAATATGACAAAGTCTCCACCATCTTGAATGACACCATCTGGATCACTCACTACCCATCATAATAGTAAATATTTTTTATAAAGATTTGCTTATTATCAACTGTAAATTGGACATATAAGATATAATAGAAAGGTAACTTTCAGAAAGTACTGAAAGTTAAATTGTAAGTCTGTATTACAGACTGCCCAGTTAAAGAAAAGGTTTAAGTCAATTGGAGAGGGAACACGAAGTGCACATAAATGCTTTCTTTTAACCCTTTTTTAATGATAGAAGTCTAAGATAAATTTTTATCAACTGCACTACAGAAAACCTATCCATTGCAAGACATGGAAGCTTAAAACAATAAACCATTCCCATAATAATATAATAATATGAACATTCAAGTCAAATTTAGGCATTTTAAAAAGCGGTATTTTGGAAACTGGCAGGAAAAAAAAACCAGATCACTGAGGATAGTACTAATGGGGATCCTCACCAAAGACAAAAGAGAAAACAAGGAACGCTGGCAGGTTGTAAACAAATATACAAAATCAAGCATGTATATAGGTGATTTCCTGGAATATTATAGGCCTATTGGTTTTCTCACTGTCTCCAAAATGTATCATTCTAAATCATATTGTTGTAACTCCACATTGATTCATACGTTCCAATTATCAGCTTCAGGGTGGTAATAGAGGACTGAGGGAAAGATGGAAAATCTCACTCAAGGACTCCGTTAGTTGACCTGAAATTGCAGGAGTCTAGTAAACTTGAGTACTTTGATTATTCCTTCTGCTCTCTACATCATTCTTTGGTAGGGTTCACCTTGAATAGTGAGTGCAGAAGAGATTGTGGGATTATTTGGCTAATGTCTGTCTTTGCAGGACTGGGGGCATTGTGAAGGCAAAGCAACGTCTGAGTTGCTTACCACTTTATCTCCAATGTCTGCTGTGTGTTGTGTATAGAGTTACTGTTCAATAAATATTTTATGAGTGAATAATTGAAAAGTTAATGTTTACATGAAGTTTTCAGATTTAGAGAAAGTGAAAAAAACGGGTATGTTCTAATTCAGATGAATTTTATATCTTTTAAAAATATATATTGGAAAATACTTTCAAATACACCCAGATTTGCTGAAAGGAGAAATAAAAAATTAAATACAAGAGATTATAATATTTAAACTTATGGATTATATGCTGCAATACCTGAAAAATATAAATATATGAAACATTCACTTTCAGATTTGTATTTTTCCCAATGAAAAAGCCACATCAAGTATATTTTGTACATGTTTAATGAATTATGTGTTTGAACAGTTCCATTGGGGAGCAAATATAATATTTGGTAATATAATTGCCTGAAGTACAAAAATTTGAATTATTAAGATTGGTTATTTTATATAAGGTTCTTCAGATAGTTTCCATTTACAATATTTTTCTTAGAAAGTTCTATCAGAAATGATTTTCTGCCCCTTGAAAGCTTACATCTTACTTATAACTCTCTCAGATACATGGAGGACTGGATAAACAAGAATAAGTGAAATACACATATCCCCAGTGTGATTTTAGCAATTAGCTTCAAACTCTTCCACACCAATTTTTATGGAAAATTCTTGCAAGTAATAATATCTACTGATTTAAGTTTTCACACCTTTTCCCTTCCCCTGCCAATCTCACTAACAAGCAAGGAGTAGAAATACTAACAAGGTGATAACTGTCCAAAAGGTGGACAGCAGGAAGAAGAAGAAGGGAGGCAAAAGCCTTGAATAATTGACAACCTAGATAATCAGCCCCCGCATAATTACAATCTTACTGTATTCTACATGTAATTTAGAAATGAGTCACGTTATTATGGGTAGAGGTGGTTTAGGTATTAAACTGAATATTGGCATGTTAACGATCGTAATACATTTGTGATTACAATAGTAATTTTTTCTTTATAATTTGAATATTTATTTTTTCTTCCAAAAGATTTAGTGCCCATTGGACAGTTGTATAAAAGTTAAGCTAAGGTAATCTATAATTCTTTCCTTGCATTTAACAAGAAGTACATGAAAGATATTTAACAATCTTGCTATTTTGGCAGAAACTCAAAACAAACATATGTAACAGTTTTCAAGAGAAATATCAAGCAGGCAGTGCCAAATCAAGGCATTATATTTAGTTTGCTGTAAATAATATGGTGTTTGCACATACTCCATTCTGAGACTGGTCCTGTGTACTTTCTAAAATTAGTAGAATACAGGACAACACCTTTCTTGGAAGCCAATCATAACTCATTTTCTGATTGAAAACTGTGTCCAAAGCAAATGTAGATAAAAAACCAATCCCTTCAAATTAGAGCTAACCAAAGACAGTGATGCATAAGTAAAAGTATTTAAGTTATTGAGTAAAATTTATCCATGATATAAATATGTGAAAATTACAGTGCCTTAAAAATAGTCTGTTGCCATGCTTTTTGAAGACATTATCTGAGGTATATTTTTGGGGAACAACATTTCATACATAAAATGACAGACCCATTGATTAACAGGAGAATCTGCTCAAACAGGAGCATGTGCATCAGAATTTCTTTTTTCCATCAGTGAAAATGGAATTTACCTAACGTTTGGTATTTTTTTACGCATTAAGAGAGGCATACTCTTAGAGTTTGAAAGAGTCCATTTATGTGAAATTATCCTAATAATTTTGTATGTGTTTTCATTGAATTTTCTTCAATTAATTCAGAGATTAAAGATTGGAAGTATACTGAGGGTCAGCTAAGAAAAGACAGTTAAAGAGAGAACTGAAAGTTGAATCGTAAGGATCTATATTACAGCCTGCCCATCTGTATGAAGAAAATGTTAATTCAACTGGAGAGAGAACACAAAACTGACAACAAAAGAGAAATGATAAATGTTTGAGGTAATGCATATGCTAATTACCCTGATTTGATCATTACACATTGTATATATGCATGAAAATATCACTCTATACCCCATAAATAAGTACAATTATTACATGTCAACTAAAAATAAAAGGAAAAAAGAGTAGTGACAAAAGCCAACATTTAATGAGGATGGGAGACTTCTTCACTCTGCTAATAATCTTCTCGCTGAATGAAAGCAAGTAAATATTTTCCTAGTAATAGTACATCATCTCCTCCTCCACTTCCCCACACTTTTTCTTTTCTAAATCCATTACCTCTCTTATGTGAAAGCACCTAGCAGAATACCTTTTATATGGCATATTCTCAGTAAATGCCAGTTGCCTTCTTTTCATCTTCTGCTCTGCTCAAAACACAACTGCCATATTGTGTCAGTCTTTAAAAGGAAAGTTGACAACTGAGCACATTTAGAGGAAAGTTACCATAGTTGAAATTTGTCTTGTTAACTGCCCAGTATCTGGATTATCTTCCTAACATAACCAGATGTTAAAGTAGAAATTTTGACCCAAATGATAAAACATCAAAGTGACATACTAAACATAAAGGGATAGTTTCCAATATTATGTGTGAGAACTCGTTAGATGCTCCTAAGCTATGCAACTTTATTGAATATATTAAAGGGTCAGAGTTTGTAAAGAAGGTTTTTAAGAACTTCACATGTGTTTTGAGTTCTCCTTTTTCAAAGGGGAATATAAGAATAAGCCTAGTTATCACGTCAATCCTCAGGAAACAATTCAATGAGACTACTCAGATAGCCTAAATAGAATCTCTTATGTTATTAGAAGTGGCAGAGTGAAGTGGTAATAAGTGTCAAAGACGAAAAAAAAATGTTATCTAACTTGATTCTGATGGGCAAACCAAAAACAGGTAGCTGAATTTGGGTGGCCTACATTTTCAGAATTTTAAAGACAAAGTTTTGTATGTGCTTCCCATAGACTAGAAGTTGGCCACATGAGAAAGAGCAGTCTTCCTAAACATTTCGTTAATGTGCTTTATGACCTCTACAGGGTTGGAAAGTAGAGATATGTGAGACAGGAAAGTTCTTGGACTGATAATGATTTAAGTTTCCATTGCCATAAAACCATATGAAAGTCTTGTAAATATTAAAAACTGCACATAATTGTAGTTTAAAGAAGTTAAAGGCAAGCTCAAACATGTAAATGTTCAGATTATGGTACAGATTGAAACATCCAGAATTTCTATGACTATGTAAACAAATAAAAACTCATTTATTTCAATGGCAGGAATGTGATAGCAAATAATAAAATGCAAAGTTTGTGTCTATGTGTTGCTAAATTGCAATGCTAATTGAATTTAGTATCTTGCCAGATTTCTTATGCTATAGAGTTTTGATTGGAACTTGAAATGGGATTTATCTGGGGATTAACCATTTTCATAATACTCTGAATTTCCACCTCCTGCCAAATTGGACACTCTTTTACTGACTGAGGCAGCATTTGATACTTGACTTGAAGATCTGGTCATGCTTTCACTTGTGAGAAGTAAGTTCAAGGTGAAACTATTTGTTTAATTCCTGTACCGTTTTTCTTTTTTCTTTTTATTTTCGTATTTTCTTCTTTTTTTTTTTTTAAGAGACAGGGTCTCACTATATTCTCTCGGCTGGACTTCAACTCTTGGACTCAAGTGGTCCTCCTGCCTCATCTTCTCTAGTAGCTGGGACTACAGGCAAGTGCCATCACAAAGGCTACATTTCTCCATTTTTAAGAGACATATCCAGACCCAAATCCCAGCAACCTATAGAGGACAAATTATAATGTCAAATTCAGAAGAGACGGATTACACACCAAAATAATTTCAGATTTGCTTAATTAACTAGAAAAAACATTGAAGACCATGTGTATGAATGAATGCTAGACCAAAAAGCTAAGAAAATATTTTATAACATGATGAAATAAATATTAAATTACACTGTCTAGGCATTCTGTATTCAATAAACTAACTTAAATAGCTGAGAATGGTTCTAAATGTTTGGTCAATTTATTGAAACCTGGATTCAATAGTGATCAATAATAAATGAGATTGAAATAATAGAAATTCCTTAATAAGATGTAGAAGAAATAAAAGTTTTAAGGAAATTGAAACAATTGAATCAATTTCTCAATTTTAACCATACAACCATCCCCTACTAATGACAAGAGGCCCAGAAGACACATTTTTTATATATTGTCCTTGAAAAACACACTAAGTAGAGAAAACACATGAGGTTTGTTTAGTGGTTTTGTTTTTGAACACTTTACTGGATGCTCTCCGTAGGCTAGAAAGGGCTTCCTGATTTCCGTAGGTCTACCCCATTGAGTGCTATCAATTCCAAGACCTGAATCAGCTTAAATGGCAAGAATACCTTAAATGAAGAGGCTGGGTAACGGACACCAAAATAACATCACAGTTGTGTTCCAAAACCTTTCCATTAGTATTCCTAAAAGGTATCTATCTATCTATTGCTTTTTATTAGGTAGCTTAGAATTGAAGAAGGAAAACACTCAGACTTTTGGCTTTGAGTTATTTCTGATTTCTGGGGAGCCAGACATTGACTGTGAAAGCCATAAACCAAACTTCAGCGGCTAGCTGCTAATGGAGTTTTGCCCAGTGTTACTTATGGTAAAGTTGTTGGGTCTACAGACACATTCATGTTCATTTCTTTTAGAAATTTATGTATACTTGGAATATATAGTCTTTGCAAATGGAAGAATTTCTACATTGGTTCCCTAACCCATGAAGTGATGTCTCTTATTGTTAAGAGTAATAATTAAAAATCACCAGATATTTGCTTTTCTAACAATATAGTAAATTAAAAAATAGAATTATAATCAATAATAATGTTACTTTCCTCAGGTAGCATCAATTTTTCTGTTTCTGTGTACCTCATATGGTTTTTAAGGACCATGATCATCTTTATAAGCCACAGAATATAACACTGTTCTACATTATTTTCACGATCATGTTTACAGAACCTGGAAAGAAAGAATTAATACGTACTCTTAGATGCCTTATTTAGACATATAAGGCCAGCAGATAGGAGAAAAGACAGTAAAAATGCAGGGCTCCATAATTTGGGATAATAAAAGGCAACCAAAGAAGAATTTGCTTCATTTTATCCCCCTAAGTTTTGAGACATAGGCGGTATGCTTCCTCTATGGTTTTGGAGACAATATGTGTAACATCTTCTATGGATGTTGTCAGTTATCAGGTAAAGTGAAAGGCTTCCATGAAAAACTCTTGCATATGCTTTAGCTGAACAACATATAGCTTTCCAGGTCAACTTCAAGGCAGCACATCTCTCTTTCATGCTGCCATCCAAATAGCTCTGCAGCCAATCTGTTATACTGAGATATTACTGGAGATAATGAGAACAACACTCTTCCTCCCTTCCTCCTCCTGCAGATTCACACAACTGCAGAGAAGGCATAGTCAGCTCCCAGTGTGGTCTCTGTGGAGGCTCTCTTGCTAAACCGGAGAGAAGAGGTGGTTACCCCCACCTCTCTCCCTTGTATGATTGAGGAGAACAGGGGTACCTGCAGCATCAGCAATTCTTACAACTACTTTGGGATGTAGCATTTGTTGCAACTTGGTATGTGGGCAGAAACTTTGATGTTAACATCTTGTTGCATGTATGTGAAGATTTTTAAAGCATTTCCGAAAATTTATTTAAAAATTTAAAGTAAATACATACCATTTAATAGACCCAGAATACCCCTATACTAGATGATTCTTATAAGATAGCAAATATTGTATTACATAATTTAGTAAAATTAGTAGAACTTTCAGAAGCATGCACATGCCTTAACAAAAATGTCTCTTTAAAACAGTTTCCTACTACCTCTCCTAATCCCTCTTAAATTCATTCTCCAAAAAGCAATCAGCCATAGTATCAGGTCGCACTCATAATCTCCCCTCAAGCCCCTGACTACAACCATTCATTGTTGTTGGAATAAAATCCAAGTTCTTTAACATAGGCTTACATGATCTGTCCCCAGCCCTTTCCCGTGTCCTGCTTCTCCTAAATAATTGTGCTCTGGCAAAATTAGTCTCTTTCTGTTCCTCTGACAAATAAAACCCTTTTTGATTCTTAAGATTTGGGTCTATTATTTTCTTTGGAATGCTTTTATCGGCCCCATCAGTCCTTCCCCTTCTTTTGTTTGCTGTTTTATTGTCATCCTTTAGTTTTTTTGCTTAACTTTTGCTTCCCTGAAATCTCATTGAGAATGTTATCTCAGCATTCAGCATGCAATTTATTTTATGGTACTTACTGCCATATATAATTATATAGGTATGTGCTTATCTACTTAATTCATTATTTGTATACCCTACTAGACTTTAAACTCCTTAAGAACAAAGACTACATAGCTAGTACTCATCTCAGTGGCTGGCAGGCAGTAAATGACTACTATATTTTCCATCAAGAATTGAATGAACAAAATGTATGACAAACGCCAACTAACTGGTATTGGAAATTTTATTTAATCTCTTTAAGCTCCAGTTTTTCTTCAACTGTAAAATGTGTTTAAAACTATCTACTTTGATGGGTTGTTACGAGTGTTAAATAATATAATACAAAAAACCCTAGGATACTAGTAAGAATTGCAGTCCATCAATTCATCCCGTCATTTACACATAGATTTCTTTTATTCATTTGTTTACTTGATCATTTATTCAATGAATGCTATTCAATTTTCTATGTTCCTTGCACTTTTCAAACATTGGCAATGTAACAGTAAACAAGATAAAATTCTAAAGGTGAGAGACAGAAAATTAGCAAATAAGCAAGTAATATGTAGTATACCAGATAATGCTAAGTGTTATAAAGTAAAATAAAGCAGGATAACAGGATAGGGAGTTGGATGCTTGCTGCTTTCAACAGTGTGATTAGCAAAGGGTCCTCAAAAAAAGGTAGCATTGAATCAGAGGCATAAAGAAAGTAAGATATTAAGGCATAGCATATCTCGGAGAAGTTTTGGGTGGAAAGGACAGTAAGTGAAATGCCCTGAGGTGGGAGGATGCTTCTGAGGAACAGCAAGGAAGTCAGTGAGATGGGGGAGCAGTGATGGATGGAAGGAGTGGCTGGGGATGAGATCAGACATCAGTGGCTGACAGTGGCAGGGAAGATTACATCGGCTCTTTTAAGTCATGAGAAATATTTGAGGTTATTCTTTAAAAAATGACAAACTTTTGGAGAATTTTGAATAAATGTGTAACTTGACCTGGGATATATGTTAATGGTGTTATTCTAGTTCCTGTGTTAAGTGTAGACTACCAGGTGCTAAGGGTGGAATAATCTAGGAGAGGAATAATTTGTGGTAGATAGAAAATTAAAACTGATTGGATTTCAGATATATTTAAAAGAATTGCTAATAGAATTGGATGTGTGATAAAGAGAAGAGTCAAGAATGGCTCAATCCTTCTTCTGGCTCAGTGGAAGAATGTCACTGCTACTTAATTTGGTGGAGAAGACTGGGGAAGGAACAGGTAGCAGTTGGGCATGGCCAAATTTAATGCTCACTCTTGGAAAGCCTAGATATTTAAAAAATCTTGCTGTCACTGCACTGTATTGCCATGTGCGTTTTCCTATATTTTATGTGTCTCATTCATAATTATTTGTGCTAGATTGATCAGGCTACCTCAGTGATTTAACAGCTGCTCACTGCTATCAATTCAACAAATTTTCCTGAACTGGCTGATTGGATCCTTTTGAGGTGCTTTAGTACTGGAATGTGTTATACAATAACACATTAAATAACTTTTGTAAAATTTTAGGAGGTTCACTTCTCTTCCCAGCTTCAATTTTTGACATGAGAAGTCTGTTGTCATAAATACTGAAAGATTTCCAAACCAATGAAATGTGTAAGTAAGGATTGGGTTAATTTGCTAAACTGTCAGGAGTTTTAGGTTCAGCCGTCTTCTGGTTTTGTCTGAGCCTAGGTCAGCTCAATTACCTTTGCATCCAATCACGTGCCAGGGTTGTGTGTTTGATTCTTATTGCAGTTATTTTACTTTATTTTGATCAAGAAGCACAAACCAAACCCTGACTCCAACCAACTGCCTTGCAAATGCAAAGAGAACACTGCACCATCCTTCACCACCATCAGAGAAAAACCAAAACACATACAAATTCTAGCTTAGAAATATGTCTTTACTTACCAAGAATAGCACACATAAGTGGTTTGTTCCACCACCCTGCCACTCTGATCCTGGCAAGACTGTAAGAGCAGCTACCACTCAGTGAACTAACCCCTTCAGATATTGTGATTTGACTGTGATTTTAGACATTGTGACTCCAGGGGATCACAGGAATGGATGGAAAATGAAGGGATGAGGCCCAAATGACTGGGCTGGAAATATTTTCTGTGTAAATGACAAGAAATCCCATACAACAAGAACCAGTTTTTTCTCACATCAAGGTATAACTTCTACAGTGCAATTTTGAGGTCCAAAATAAACCTTATATGTTTAATTTTAAGGTAAAGATTCTAAGAACATTTGACATAAATTAGTAACCTCTTCAAAAATAAATAGGCTGGAGTGCAACACATAACTTATTTTTTATGAATTGAAGTTAATGGAAGATTTTCTCATTGTTTAGTGTGCTTGTACTTATTGTCAATAGTTGTCTCCCCAATACTCTTTCTATAAGAGCTCTGGCCAAGTATCTGTAATGTATTTTGGTGCCTTTGGAAATAGTAATTGATACTAATTATTTGACAGAACCACTAGAAAAACTATTTAATCATAGGGCTGCACATTCACATTGCAAAAATCTTTTGAATTCTTTACTCCACACCTTCTGCTATTCCTCTCCAGCTAAATATATTTTAAGTTTATATTTTTACAGAAAGGGTATTTGTGAGGTATTTTTTTCCTAATAAAAATTTAACTTGAATGATTTCTGTAATCTGTTGACTGGGCCTTTAAAAATTGATGTCCCAGGAGTCTGTGAAACTAAATCAGAAAAAAGGAAGCCTCACTGCCTTTTAGAATTCCAAAGGTCTGGCCCACAGCTCTATGAGGTCAGGAGGTGGGATTAACCTCTCACATTCTAGTAATGGTTTTAGAAGGACTCTGAAAATTCACATATGATTAAAAACATCCAACTGACTGGCACTCAAGAAGAATATGGAAAGTAAATTTCATTTGTTTAACAGCTCTATCTAATGGTACTATGCCAAGCCACCTCAGCCACAGCCATGGATTATAGGTCCATATACCTGTCTGTCTGTCGTCTATAATTTCTCGACCTTTCATAATATAGCTATAGAAGTTGTTTAAATTTTTTTTCTCAAACTAGAAGAGTTCTTGATATCATCTTTTCTAATTTCCTCATTTTCTGGGGTGCTAACATACAGAGAGACTGTGTGTCACATACTTACAAAATATATAGAATACTGTACTTAACTGTCTCAGCAACACTGAGACATAATGATTATGTCAACTGAAATATCTACATTGTAAATTATGTGGAAGAAAAATATTTCACAGTTGGTTTTTATAAATTTATCAAAATAAATACTATTTTATCTTATTTGTACGTTCCATTAAAAAGAAAACATCTTGGACTGTATGTTGAAGCTTTCCTCTGTGGGTCATATAGTGATAGTGATTAGAGTTATATTTATCTTTTTCTTAAAAAGGTAAAATGTTCTTCTACAATTTGGCAAAAGGTTTATAGCATTGTAAAAAATATTGTATTTGGCTATCTCCAAAATTACTTTTTGTGTTTTCAGATGGTAGATCCTGGATGGGGGAGGCAAAACTAATTATAACATTAACTATACCTAGTATTATTGTATGACTCAGCTAAGAAAAGTTATCTGTTTGAAGACTACACATCTTAACACATTAAAAAATGTGCTATGAAATGTATTAATTAGTCATTGTTTTACATGACCAGAGCTTTCCTCCTAGAGGGTGGATCATACAACGTTTACTCATGGTGATGAGGCCATCTGTTATCTCTTTCCATCAATACTATGAAAATGAATATGAATTATGACAGGTATAGAAAGTAATAGCTATTCTCATTTTCTCATAATTCAATATTGTTTTGTTCAGTCAGTGAGGACTTCACTTCCCTGCCCTGGACTGCTGTGCCTTACTACCCAACAAGAACATTGATTTTTAACTAAGAATGGGAGTAGGGGTGTGGTGAGGGCATCAAAAATCTCTGTTTAAAAATACTCATTTCTACTCTCTATCACCAGAGAATGTGATTTAGTAAGCTTAGGAAAGTGTCTTGAATTCTATATTTTTGAAAAAATATTGATTTTGGTCCATGCCAAATTTAATAATGTTAGGGTATTTTAGAACAATATTGAGAATGTTAGTTCACCAATGCTTAAAAACATATTGAAGATACATACATTATCCTTTTTCTACTGCCATTCAAGGCATTATCCCAAACACTCTGTCCAATGAATTAAGTAGTTAATACTTAAGCCCCCTTTGCTGCACCAAAGTGTTTATTTTCCCATCATAATTATATAGATATCACAACCTACAAATTATGATTTCCCATGTATGCTTAAGTCATCATTGTAGTATAGTTTTCAGATTGATTCTATTAAAAACAGAAAAGTAGTAATTCGAATGAGTTTTGATACAGGAGTTCTTTCACACATCCATTTTTAAAACACCACAACCTCCATTAACTTGGGCAACAAATCATTTATCACCATACCACATGGTGTCACAAATATGTCCAAGCATAAGGATTATCTGGTCCCATATCAGACTCTCTGAGGGATAGGCAAGAAAACCTTTATCTTTAGCTAATGCCCCATGTGGTTATTATAACTAGACTACTCAGGAAAATAATGAACAAGAATATAACTTCCTCAAGAGTGGAAATGACAAAATGTCCAATATTATGCTACTATTTGTTTAATATTTTTTTAAATGAAAAAATCAAGAGTATATGAAAGACTGTATAAATGAGAGAAGAAATGAATGATGGGCACACAATTCCACAAGTATTAAATAAATACCTTTCTGTTAATGTAGTTAGCTCATTTAGCCCTTGATTTCTTGAGCAATATTTAACACATCAAGCAAAGTAAAGCAAAATATGCATGTGACTAATAAGGAATTTTGCAGAGGTGAGCCCTCTGAGCTGACCTAGGAACTGAAAGATGCAAAATCTTTTCATCAGTCAGCTTTGGCCTTTATAAACTAGCACAGTAGTCAGAGAAAGACTGAGCAAAGCTGAAAACTGTTTGTAGATTACATATTTTGATCAGCAGTTAAAAGATCAGTTTATCAATTACAGGACTTGTTTAGAACCATGTGTGTATGTGTGTGTGTATTTGCTTACTGATGTATAGAAACATATTCATTGTTTATCAATACAAATAATCTGCAACATGAGGTTTCTTTAGCTTTGTCTACATATAATCACTATAAATCTATGGTCTCTAAAATATCTGAAATATTTTATTCTTTTTAAAATAATGATATGTTAACACTGTGCTGGAGATTTCCTCAGTTTGTGTAACAGAATACAATGAGGTGTGCTGAGATTAAAAGGAAGAATGTGTGCACTTGTGTGCGTAGGGTCTTTTAAGAGTGTCTCCATATGTATGAAGTTAGTAGGGAAGAAAGTCAGAAAAGAGACAATGAAATAAATTGATGAAAGAGGGTAGCAAGTGTAAGACAGAGGGCAAGTGTGTCCCGAGATCATTAAAGTAAGGTCAGGGAGATGAGAAATGAGGCTGGAATGTGCTGTGGAAGCCTCCCCAACTCTCTCCTGATCTGTCCCTCTGCTTGATTCCCAGACATCACACTGCCTCAGCTCCTGCTTTCTCTCTGATGTGATTCCATGTAAGAGATCCAGCACCTCCCATTCTGTGTCTCTTTTTTCCTCACTGTCTGATGGCTCTTGAGCCTGCTATGCTGCCATGGGAACCTGCGGGAGACAGTAGGTGCCCATTACATTTATTCCCTTTCATCCCTTTTTGATAATGAATTAAGCGTTTTCTGTTTAGGCTGGCATAAAAATGTGTTCTGACTCCAGAGTACTAAAATTTGCACATTGAAGATACTTAATTTAACATTGAAAAGCAAGAAACATGTGGCTGCTAACAATGTCAGCCTTGAAAACCATACTCGCAAATCTTGGTCATTAACAAATATTTACACAAGTATGATCCCTGTCAGCAGTCAATTTCTTCTGTTAATGAGAAATAGCTGAGACTAAAAACAGTGGAAGTATATGTATCATCATGACTAAAATGATAGGCTCTAAAATCATACATATGTGGGTTCAAATTCTAGAACTAACAAAATATGTGACTTAAAGAAGTTATTTTACTTTTCTAAACTTTGGTTTCATAAATCTGTAAAATGGATTGTCAGAACAGGATAGTCTAATTAGATAATAATAGAAAGAGGTTAAATTAGAAAGTTTATGTAAAATACTTATTACAATGTCTGGTACACTAAATCTTCAATACATGTTTGATTTTTTAATAGCAAAATGCTCTGTCGTAAGGAAGGTAATTGTGGCAATAAAAGAATCAGTGTTTTCATACCTATCAAAAATTACATACACACACATCCTCTCTAATTTTAATGCCATTAACTTGGAATTTAATTCCTTGTTACTACATAACTACATATCACTGATATATTTATATAATGAATTCATTTCCAAATAATCCTATAAATGAGATAAGAAAAGACATTTTCAACAAGTAGAGACAAACTGAGAATAAATAATTATCTTTTAAGGTTACATTTTGGGATCAGTGAAGTCAAATGACTTGGTATTTTTATCATATAATGCACATGATTTGAAGAGGAAATTAGTTTGTATACATGGGTATTATGTTGATTTATTCCAGATATCACCAATCTTAATTAAAATATTCTTTGATCAGAGTCTTTCCATTTCTCATACAGAAACAAGCTCTGCTGTTAGAATGTACACTGCACTTTTAAGGTTTTATTTTATATTTGATATACAGAGTAATTATGCTACAAAACAGGATTTTATGTCATTCATAAAGAGAAGTGAACTGAGAAAAGTAGCTTTTTTGCCTTTTTAATGCTATTACTATGATATTTCAGTGCTGATACTTACCATATCTAATTAGTAAATTGCACAAATACAACAGGAGTTTGAATAACATGTTATGAATTTTCATTTGTACACATGTGGCTTTTGGAGCTCTGCCATTTCCTGAAATAGGAAGATTGTTCTGAATAGTAAACAGTAAGATTTTCTGTTTTAGCTCCAACTTTAATTTGTATCTGGCTTGAGAAATGTGATCAAATTATCTAATCAAAATCTTTGACACCGTCAATGGGCTTTTTAAAATAAAGACAATATTGAAATGAAGCCTGCAAATTAATCTCATTATCTGCATAAAATTGAATTGAGGACTAAAATAGG
Organism: Hylobates moloch; assembly: GCF_009828535.3. Lineage (NCBI taxonomy): Eukaryota > Metazoa > Chordata > Mammalia > Primates > Hylobatidae > Hylobates > Hylobates moloch. The sequence goes on from NW_026652276.1 coordinate 87,331,280, forward strand.
GCTTGTGCCTGGCAAAGTTTAGTTTTCAAAGATGATGTTGACACACACATTTTTTCTGTTCCATAGTGGTCCTTGGATTAATTTCAAATCTGATATTTAAAATGAAATAAAATGAAGACTAAGTATCTGATCCCAGAGCAGTCGTTTTCAGTTTTCTCCATCTCAATGAGATAGAATGATTTTACATGTGTATATTATATCTATCTATAAATATACCTATACATATATTTTATAGATATATAGATACACATTTTCATTAAAAACATAGACTTCTTTATAAAGAAATATATTGATATTAACAAACATTTCTGTAAAGACCTGTGTGTGTAAGATACCTTGAGAATGAAATACCTAGAATTATTGTCACCTTGATCTTCAGATTCTAAATGCTTTCCATTTTTACCAAAATGTCAAATTATTTTTTGTGTAAAAGAGAAGGTACTCCTTGCAAACTGCCAGATTGTATACCTGATTGTTAAATACTGCCAAATTTTTGAAGCAGACAAAACCTAACTTCTTACATTCATGAGAAGTATTTATCCCATCAGAAAGATGTGCAGGGTAATATCACCTTGAATTTATAAGAATTGACTATCAAAATACTTAATTACTCCCTTAAACAGTAGCAAAGTCCAGGCAAGTTTTGGTAGTATCATTTTACAGATGAACAAAATAGAGATCTGTGATGTTAGAAGCTAGCGAAAGGTGATATAGCTAATAAAAATGGCAGAGATAGGAACTAGGTTATCAAATTTTGGTCCCAATATTCTTTCACTGTGCTATCCTACCCTCTGACATTTGTGCCTACAAAGCAACTACTTACTTCTCACCAGCTATCCCTCAAGAAAACCTTGTGTTAATGCAAAATGAACTCGTTTTATAAAATCAATAACACTATTAATGCATTGTAGGCTTTTTAGTGAAAAAATTTATAAGCCTAATAATTAAAGATTATGTCTACCTTAACCCAATCCTTTTCTGAGGGAAAACATCATCAAGGCAATTCATACAAATAAAACTGAATAATGCTTACACATGAACCCCTGTAATTTATAAGACAACACATTTTTTAAAAAATGTAAAGTCATGCTAAAAGAAACTACATTTATAAAGCCATCTAAATTTCTTTTGAATTTGTCTTACAGCACACTGTCATACTTTAAGACAATATTAAAACAGAGTTGTAAACAGGCAGACTGCAAATAAAATGACCATTGGTTATTATGGTGATTGTAACAGAATTATTTGCTGTCAGGAATTTATTTTTAAAAACTCTGTAAGAAGAGAATTTGGAATTAATAATCAAACAATGCAAGTGGTGGTCTGGGTTGTTTATTTCAGCTTCTCATTTAAAATATATTTAAAAGATTAAAATGTGTCAGCGTGATAGACAAAATTAGTTTTGCCAAGTTAGATAGACATACATACTAAACATTATATTAAAAAATAAAGAAAATTATATTACATGTAAACTTTTTCAGACAAAGTTCTATGCCATGTGAAGGCACTCTATTTTCCCTAAGGGTGCTGATCTATAGATAGCTCTATTTACAAGGTTCAACGCAATGTATATCTCTTTCGAGCTTCAGGGATAAATTTAAAATTGATAGAGAAGTAAAGAGCTAAAGCTAGTGTATGTGAGTGTAAGTGTCCATATCTAAGTGTGTGTGTGTGCCTGTGAGAGAGAGGGAGAGCACTAATGAGGAAGCTCGGGAGATAACCATTTGAGAAATACACTGTAGATTATCTACACTGTAGGAACTTAAATCATACTCATAGCAGTTCTTTAGGATGTTCAGGGGAGAACAATAACAATGGAAATATCCTTCAGCAGACTAATGCTTTTATGTAGATTATATTTTTTCTTCAAAGAATAAGCTTTCTTTTTTCCTACAAAGAAAATGAATACTTATCACAAATTATATTAAGAAATGCATTTATATAAAGTGACTTTGGAATACTGTACTAAAAATCTTTAATTTGCTTCATGTAAAATTTAAATTAAGGAGTTGATCAGAACACTGGCTAGTAGAATTACAACTGGGTTTCATTTTCAACATCAGCATTTGTTAAGCCACATTATAAATTATAAAACCATACAAATACACAATATTAAAATCGTTCTCTCACTCACAGTTTCAGTAGTTACATGTGCTCTCTCAGGAAATATAAATTTGAATACAGACAAATTCTGAATCAGGAAACATTTTACTTTTTGATCTTCAAATGCATCAAAAGGCATATGAGAATGTAAACAAAAAGAATTATTTGAAAATATTGGCCTGGAGAAAACTGTTTTGCTTTTAACATCTTCATAAGCCTGTATGACATATGAACAAATTTCTGAATTAATTAATAACACATTATTTTACAACGTAAAAAGACATTCAAATTTGAGCTTAAAAATCTTGACCCTAGGTACTTTGTCAAGAAAGTTCTCTAAAATCTGTTAAATGTATGTAATTATATTACTGTACATTTTAGTACTATGAGTGTTAAGAATTGTAGCTACTCGGATCTGCCTTTTCCTTCAGGTAAGTGATGATTTTAGGCTAACTTAGCCAGCCCTTTTTTTTTCCAGTTTCCTCTTGTCTGTTAGACAGCAGTCTAACAGAAGTTTGCATTATATTATAAATTCCTGCAGAAATTCTTCTGCTTAGTGCATATTAATGCCAAATCAAATTATCATGTGTAATCTTAATTTTTTGGATGTAAAAGGACTGTAATGTTTACATGTAGTTCATTAATTGTTTATAATGAACTATTAATTAATTAGGTGGCTTATATTGTTGCTCGCTCTGCCCTGTGGTTTCAATGTTCTCTTCATAGGAATTGAAGGTATGTGTTTAGAAGGTTTCTGTTAGAAGAATGTAAAGAGTTAATTTTTCAGATTCATAGGAAAGTACTGATTTGTGGATGGAGGAGGACGTTTGAAAAAGAATAAAGTAGCAATCCTAGTCAGAAAGTATATACTACAGCTGTATTGCAATCTGCCAAAACAACTGTGCCCTATTATGTTAATAAAACAAAAATATCACTTTGTTATGTGGGTATTTCCAGCATCCTTTCTTGTAAATAGAAATCACCACCCACAATGCATTGTACTTCTTGTGAAATATGCAGATGCGATGTACAGTAATCACACACAGAATGTGTGGGTGATGTCACCTAAGTGTGGGCTGGGTACACTTTACAATGCATTTTAGATTTGTATTCATTTAAAAATAGCATGGTATTGCTTTTTGATAACACTCATAATGGAATGGTTTTGCTTCTTCAGTGGATTTTCACTTAGAACAGGAAAAGTGCTAGATTATGATAACATAAGAAAACAAAACTAAGGCCTATTCCGGGGAGGAAAATGGGTTGCTAGGCTTATTGAACTAGTCTTGTTGATCTTAAGGAAATAAATAAAGAAGTAAAGAAGAATCTCTTTCAATAGAGTGTCACTTAACTTGATTTTCATGTGCAGCATTAATGGAACTGAATCATAAAAATATCATGTGTTAGCATTGCCCTGTACGTCCCATGGCCTTCATTAGCTTACAGGAAATTCAGTGGAAGCTTGAAAATACTAACAGAAAAAATGACAGAAATCAGGTATGCTGTCCTCTGGTTTTGCTTTAAGATAATCGTAATAATAAAAGTTTGGTTTAGGCATCAATTTATATGTGAAAAGTAAAGAACACTGAGCTAGGCAGAATCCAGAAGCCAAGATATAGCCAGCGATGTTTAAGAGAAAGAGCCCCGGCTGTAAATGTGCACAATATTCCACATTATATACATGTCATTTCTGAGTACTGTTGGAACGATGCGGTGTCAAATCTGTATGACAGATTGAGGTGAAAGCTGGGAAGAGAGAGCTTGTGAAAAAACAGCCCTGACTGAGTGGGGCATCCTATAGGATGTATCCTGCAGGCTAAGTAACCAGCTTCATCTCATAAAAGGAAGAGGAGAACTGGGATAATTGTCTACTAATTTAACTAGCTCATTTGGTCATTGTATTATTTAAATTGTATTCAAGTGTAACAATGCCATCTAGTGATGAGATTCTAAACTGATCTTTTAACTGAAATCCTGGTTAAGGTTAGAAGGCAAGTGTTTGGCTATTAGATAGCACTTTAACTTAATATTCTATGAAATAATAGAGCACTCCCAATATCTGTTTTAGTGTTAGATAAATTATCCATACAAGATAATACAAAGAACAAAATGAACTCCCTTTTTTGCCTTTTTACGCAGCCTTATTTTTATGTGGGAAGTTCATGTTCAATAGTACAACATCCTATGATTCTCCATCAGTCTGTGACCTGAGTTTATAGCATCTCTGATATTTTCTCATTCAATAGATCTTTACAATCAATTGTACTGAAAGCATATCTTTTATTTAGTCTTTGCTTTTCGAAAACAGTCTTTGTAAAACTTTAGCTAACAAAATGATCATTATCTATTTCTTTTCTTTTACCCATCTCCACTTTTTGCTTCCAGCATAAAACCAGCTCTTCTAAAAAATGGAGGTCGAAGTTCTTCAAGATCATAATTCATGTTTCTCCATGGCAATGACTACTTATCACATCATCATGTTAAAACTTAAAAACAACTTATACCTCTATTGAGAGAAATATAAATTTATAGTAATGTACATTTTAATTGTAATTGCTTGCCTGAAATTTGGGCAAAAGTGATTTAAAAATAAGAACTGACATAAAGAAAGAATAAGAACTGAAATCAGTGGAAATAGATTTTAGGATTATCTTTACTATTAGTTAATTATATAAGCTTAAATTTAAGAGACAGGTTCTTGGGCTTCAGTTTCCTCTGGAAAAAAAATGTGTGGATCTGACAAAGTAATCTCTAATATAGTTTCCAGCTACAAACTTCTGGGACTGTTAAGTAGCTGATAAATAAAATTTTTAAAAGAGTGGAGCAACAGGAAGAGTTGACTTTGCTCTACTTCTGGTCTTTGTGGCTGCACTCCAAGATTTCGAACTCTTCTTCAGCAGATGTTTAACAAAATGTGTTGTTTGATAGATTATCCTTAACACTTTAAGCATGTCATCTATAGGCAGGGAACAGAGTAAGGGAAGAGATCGCAGTGCAGGATAAAAATGTATAACATTCGAAATATTGCTTCATATCAATTTTTATATCAGCTATATTCTAAAGTGTTTTTGTAGACTTATGACCCCCAAAATTGAAAAATAAATGTTATGGTATAAAGATGTTGCATCACCCACTTTCTCTTCACTCAATAATGAGTAATGACATGGTACCTTTTTTTTTTAATGTTTCATGGAGAAAACAAATTTTATATTCCAATCCCTAAAATTTCAGATGATATTACAAAATTTTCTCAATAGTCTAATATATAAGCTTTTTAGAACAGGAAAGGTGCTACCTGATGCCATGGAAACCTACATATATTTTTGGTTTATATGTAGGAAAATTAAAATATCCTGATTTTAATAGTAATAAACTGATACTAAGACTCCCTTTCTGATAAATAAATTAAAAAGTCAGCATTGTATCTTCTTAAAAGAGCTAAGGGTTATTTGTAATTCACTTATTTTTTTGTTCTGTAAGTTTTATTATGTATCTTTCATCTTCTCCACCATAGTAACTATACAATATTAAAATAAATAGCAGATTTTTCTTCTGTTTAACTATTATAAAATGAAATTACTTTTAGTTTATTGTGATTATTTACCTACTTATTTTTAGTAGTTGCATATTCTAATTCAGGATTATTAGTGAAGAATAGGTCAGTGCAAGTCCAAATTATTTGTCACATATATATAAATCTGTACTGGGTTGTAGGAATTTTTTTTAGTAACAAACCAAACAACATGAAAACATAAATAAGGCAGGTATAATCACTGCCTAATAATGTGACTTGAGAGCAAAACTTGGGAAATTACAGCTCCTATTCCCAGTTAAAAGACAAAGACCAAATGCAATAAAAAGAGATATGCGTGTGGTCCAATAACAATGTTAGGAGCATACCTGTTGCATTTCACAATAAATATTTTCTTTGAAAACATTTATAAACTAAATTGTATATTGTTAAAGAAAATATTCATTAAATAATTAATTAAAATCAAGACACATTTTATGTTTTAAATTCTTCCTCCAACTTTTTACACTTTTTATTTTTCTTTCTGCACATGCTCTCTCTTGCTTGTGCTCTCTCTCCTTTTCTTTCATTGCTTTCTTTCTATATTTGTTATTCTTACATGACTTCAAAAAAATATATAATTTTATTGATAAATTATCTGGTTTTATGAATTTTCTTACTTTGTTATGTTTTTTGGCCTGAGCTACAATAACAGCTGTAGATCCATAAGACTTTGAATGATAAAATAATGCATGTGAAGAATTTTAATTTCTTTGAAAAAAACTTATTTATTTGAGGTTATTAGACATTATCATTCTGATAACCTGCGAGATCTTATAAATCTGAATTTTTTTGGCTTTGTCAAGGCATTTTTTTTGCTTTAATACATGCCAGTTTATTTCCACAAATTGCTCATGAGAATGAAAAACTGGCTGATAATTAGTTCACTAACATATTTTACAAATATTTACTACAGTCAAATTCACCCTCTAAAATCTCAACATAAATTTTAATATATATAAAATCATTTTGAAAAACCACAACCTCTCTCTTGCTGCTCTATCAATGTGGTGCCTAATTACTACCATATTTACTATTTATTTCACCTAAACATCTCTATGGTTATAACAACACAACCTTGATTTAACCAATTAAGAAGTAGAAAAATCAATAAAACAACTAGATGTTTTTCAATATATTGCCACAAAAGATATTTAAATTTGTGTTTTTTTTAAACCTGACCTCAACTGTTATTTGACTGGCCTGATAATATTGATAAGTCACAGTTTTGTGTAGTAAACAGAACCCATATGTTATAGACTCTTGGGATTGAAGCAATAGGCCTAGCTTATCTGTAAAAGGCATGATTATACATTACTAAGCTACTCAAATGATTGATTTAGTAGAATTACAGAGAATAGAATTACTCATCTAATATGTTTGGCTTTAAGGATGGCAAATAAATTGGTTCATGGGAAAATGTTTCATTACTCAAACTGCTGTTTTTTAACGTTATCTAAGAAGATTGGTAACATATAACCAGTGAAAAAGAAGAGTTGCTAGAATAACTAACGAAGTAAATTTTATAAATGTGAATAACTTAGTCAAAGAAGGCTCCTGCCATCATCTTCCTGGGATTCAATTGTTTGTCAAAGATCTCAAGAGTACCTCCTTCATGTATATGAAATAAATTTAACAGAAGTTGCAAATAATTTACATACTGACAAATATGATTTTTGAAATCACAAATTCTATTATTTAAATAAAATAATCAATACATTAATTTTCTTTGTGATTGACTTTGTAGGCTTGTATCCTTAGAAAAAAGTTAAAAAAAATACCAACAAAAAGAAGGTATTTACATTCAGTTTTATTTGTATATTCAAAAACTCTTGTTACTTTCTAAGACATTAAAATAAGATTATACCTAAAGTAGCAAAATTACAACAGAAAACTTTTGTTCCTTTTTTTTTTTTTCTGATGTATTTAGTTCACCACTCAGCTAGCCAAAAAGTGTCTGAAAAGTAAGGGGAGTCTACACTGCTAGCCAGTCATGACATGGACAATTTAGCAATGTGATACAGGAAACAATTTTTTTTAAAAGATAACATGTAAATGAATAGTTCAAACAAATTATGTTAACATTTCTTCCTTATCTTTAACTTTTTAAGTTACTATAAACTATTCTTTGATTTGGTAGCGTACTTCATCATTTCTTTCACTGATCATTTTCTATTCCCTCTTTTCCTTTTTCTGATCAAAAATAAAAGTAATTTTAGAAAAAAAATTGACTAAACTGTATTTTGCTGTATATGTTTCAAATAATGGTTATGATTACTAATGACTTTAAAATATATACATAAGAGAAAAATATCAATAATTTGCAAATGAATCTAGAAACATTCCATGAGTGTATGTTTTAAATATACAGAATTTTTCACAAAAAAGTATGTGAATGGACCATGATTCAAGTTCAAATGATTCTAGTAAATAGTCTTAGATATAAACTTAGTTTCTTATAATTTTCCATTGCTTTATTACACTAATGAAACAGCTTTAGTTAGGGTTCCTTATAATGTGTAGCTCCACATGGACATATTTTTTATACTTTGGCTCCATCTAGTAGAAACTGAGGAAATTACTTGAAGATGTGACTTCCCTTTTTGTAGGACTTCGAGCTGCATGTCACGGTAATGGAAAATAAAATAAAAGATGGCAAATAAACTGCATTTATTATAATGTGTCATGTTATTATTTGAAAATGTAAACTACCATTCTATATTGTGTCATATGCTTTTTTCCTAGAGTAAGTCAATTGTTTACTATTTTAACAAAATTCAGGATTTTGCCATCTTAAATTTTGAGAGAATAAAAATGGCTTTAATTCTTGTTCCATCACTTTCTCCTCCCAGGTTCTGGCTTTATAACAGCATAGAGTCAACTTTCCTTCAAGACAGAAGGTAAAAAGTACTTTTACTACATTTTCAACTCACATGTGAACTAGCTGAGATGTTTATACAACAGACATGGAAGCTTGTTTAAAGTTCATCTTTCATGGGGAGCAGGTATCGGCTAAATTTTAATATTGAGTAATCATAGGAAAGTTATAGAGTTTTTCATATTTTAAAAAATTACCAATACCTTAATAGTTCTTGAATTCTCATGTAAAATATATTTTCTTCCTTTTTTATTGCTTTTTTTTTTTTTGGTTCTTGAAGGTCACAGTAGTTCCTTGACTGCTAAGACTACAATATCTGCAATAGAATGTGTGTTTTCTATAATTGCTTTAAACAGGTAAACACCAGTGCTCTAATCAAAATGACCATTCAATCTAAACAGAAAACAACTTTTTTTTTTTTTTCCAGGAGAACATGTAGTATTTAACAAACAACATCCTAAGGTTGTAAAGGAATGGATAATTTAAAGTAGCTAATGGGAATGACAATGTTAGTTGTACTGCCCCAAATCTAATAGCCAATAAGAAAGCCTCTGTAGTTTTACCACCTGAAATACTTCCAGTATAGGCAGCTAATCTAACCTGCAACACAGCCAATTCAGTCATTGCTGACACTTTCACCACCAACACTGATCAATGTCGCTCAATCAGTTGTGTCATGAGGAGCCATTGATTTCAAGATGGCTAAACTGATTGGATAATCATGAAATGATTCAACTGGTTAGTGCCTGTACATATTTCCATACTTTGCTTATTGGTGGGAAGCATAGTAAATTTCAGAGATGTGACTAGTGAACCGGTTTGACTATTTAAAATTGCAATGCAGTCTTCTGAGTAGAGAGAAGGTCATTTCTTTTGAAAGAAAACTTTTTGAAAAATACAGTGGCTGTAAAAAGTTATGCTACTCTCAATTTGATTTTGAATGGCTTACAAAATAAACTTTTTATTTTAGAACAATATTAGGGTTACATAAAAATTGTAAAGTTCAAGTTCCCTCATATTGCACATCAAATTTTCTCTATTACATTAGTATATAATACATAGATTCATAAAATTCTAATTTGCTCAATTGTTATTAAATGTTTTCATCAATTGGAATCATAAAATTGCATTTTATTAACAAGGGTTATTTTACTCTTTGTTAATGTTATGCAAATTAGCTTTTATGCATTCTGTTTAGGTTTTGATACCACACAACTTTCTGTATGTTGTTTTTTAAAAAGCAATTTTTGGCAATATGTGCAAACATTCAAGTCATTTAAATGTATAGTATTCTGCCTTTAAATGTTTGGCAAAAACTAAGTAAAAAATACCTTTGACCTATATCAGAATAGAAGACGAAAGACATTTTAAAAGAAGTACTTCATAATAAAACATCCTAATATACTGGTGTAGAGCTAACGTGATAATCATCAATGAAAATTTATTTTTGTCACTATAAAAATAACTCATGCATATGTAAAAAAACTGAACAATACAAAATTCTATAAAATAAAATATAAAAGTTCTTCCACTCTTAGTCCCATTTTCTAACATTAACATTTTATTTCATTTTTGTTCTTTAGATTGTCATCAAACTCTAAATACTATGTTTTTACTCCATTTCTGTATATATCTAATGTAGGCAGGATTTATTGCAGCACAGATTAAAGAATTGAGCATATTTGTACTACCTCCTTTCATTTGCTCATGCAAACATTTAGTTTCCTTATTTGTCCTTATTTTTCTCTGTGAGGAAGATACTTATTTATTTCTGTTACTATTCACTTTAGCCTGTGTAATGACCACTATGTCAACTAAGAAACTGGCCCATATAAATACTTCTCCACATGTGGTTCGATTCACTTTCACTTCTTGTGGGTTTTCAGATTTACAATTACTTTAGGATTCAAGATTGTAGCATCTATTTATTGCCTAAAATATAGGCAAACCTTTGATAACCTGTGTTTATAAGTTGATTATAATAATTAAAAATTAATAAAGTAGGTTTATAATATAAAGATAATTTAATTATTATTGATAGCCATACCAAACCCTTTTTGACCTATAAAAAATGAAACATAATCTTTATCATTGTGTATTATTCAAAAGAGAAAGTGCCAAGTATCAAGTTCAAATAAATTCTTAAGCTGTATTCATTGAATAAAATTACATTATGTTTTAACTTGCTTTGTAATAGTATTATGCTTTTTTTGTAAAGTTTTTCACTTTACTTTGTTCCTCATTCCTTCTCTCTTTTTTTTTCCTTTGGTGTGTGACAGACTACACATAAGAAAGTCTTTCATTTTCTTAGCCATAGATGTGGTAACCAATTGCCAAAGTTTTCCAGGATAAGTCTATCTAAATTTTGATTCTAATTTGCACTAATTTTTTTCAAATATGTATGTATATATGTCTTTCTGTTCATTAAAAAGACTCAATTAAGAGAGAAGTTTAAAAAAATCACCTACAATTCTATCAATCATAAAATACTGGGAGTCATAACTAAACTTTACTATTTTGTATATATATTTCCCAATATTCTGATTGCATATATCAAGAATGAAAGTAGCTATTGATATAAAAATATCAATAGATAGGTATAAAATGTCAATAGATATAAAGTGGCTACACTATGTTTGCTGTATTCAAAATTATACATATATTACATACTTGAATTTAATTAAAAACACTTTAATTGAGAGGATTCTGGGAAGATGGTGCCACTGGCAGAATCACTCTCAATCTTTCTGAATTCAAACACACACACACACACACACAGAAAAAAAGAATATAGAAAGTAAACAAAACCTATGGGCATTTAAGGCACACTAGACCTCAAGATGATTCTAGAACCATTCCACACACCAAATTAACAGGTGAGACAAATCACCAAAAGCCACAGGGCCATATATAAAAAAATAATAATAATTTATCAGCATTTGACACACTGGAGGGAAAAAAGAAGAGTTAGAGACAGAGAGGTCAGTTTAAATTCCCTTCAGAAAGATACTTAAAAGAATGAGAGCTGGATTAGGTTAGGAATAGCGGAAATGGGAAGGAAATAATAATATAAGTACTTAGTAAATGTTTGATGATCTCTATAAGCCAAGTCTGTGAAATTTACATTTAATTGAATAAAGAAGTAAAGGAGATTAAAGCAAGAACCCAAATCGACCATTTCGGTTGGCCCTGTTACAGAAAAGAAATATTTTGGCAGAAAATGCTTCCTCAGTAAAGCAAAGCCCATCAGTTTCAGTGAAGCATTTCTGTTAATAACTTGTCAGAGGGAAACGGTGTGGATGTTAGGTATCCATGCCAACATGTGCCAGTTTCTCACTTCTCAGAATATTTTGCCAAGGTATAGATATAGAATGATTTCAGACTTTCGCAGGCAAGGGAAAATGGACTGAAACAAGACTTCGAAAAATTTAGGCCGCCACATTTTTATCTTAATATTAAATCCAGAATCATTCACTTCATTTCATTTATGACAATTTTCCACGGTTGTTTTTAATTGGCATGCAGGGCATCCATTCATTTAATGAACAATTACCAACTTTTAAAAATCAATCCATACTGTGTTTGGTAGTAGAAATCTACCCTGTGCAACTTGTGCTAATTAGAATAGTTTGCCTTCTTAAAAATAAAATATTTTACTGCCATCTGCTGGCATAAGGTCATAATAATTCTAGAAATCTAAACTGTGAAGGTGAATGTTGCATCCTGGAGCTGTTCAAAGCAACTGTAAACTTCAGTTCTGATAAGGGTGCATGTATAAATGAGGGACAGCTTTCTAGTACATGTATTCCTATACTTCCCACAGCCAGTGTCATGTAATCCCATTTACAGATTTAACATAGTACATCCCATTATGGCCAAGAAACAGAGTCACAAGATGAAAATATTGTTTTAGGGGCCCAATCCTGTTTGAAAGGGGAGTGTTAAATTTTAAAAAGAAGCAAAAAAAAAAAAAAAAAAAGCAATGAAAATAAAAACAGGATCTCAGGAACCGAGTCTCTACCAGATCAAACAAGAAAGAACAAAGTCCTGTTGCTGAGCCTCCATTCCATAAATGCCTGCTGCCCTTGGCCAAGAGCAATGCTAGGCATCAGGCAGGAGAAGAGGCCATCAAGGAAGATGAAGGCTCTAATCTGAAGATTTGTAAGGCTATTTTATACTCACTAACTCAACGTTTTCAAATTTGTAAAATGTTTGGAAACCTACATCAAATAAAATTTTATATAATATCTCAATTTAGACAGAAGGATAAGTTTCTGGGTGAAGAAGAGATACAACAGAAGAGCAAAGCCTTGTCTGCTCACTCTGCTGGTGGAAACCCTGACAGTCCAGAGGCCTTCTATTGGCTCCAAAACAGATCAGGATTTCTTACAAACCTCTTTTCTCCTTCGATTATTTTTACTGATCCAATGTATTTCTAGCTTATATTTCCTATGGAAAAAATATTATAAAATAATCTCCGAAATACATACAAATTTTCATAGAAAATATATATGTTTTTCTAGAACAGAAATATATGAAACAATGATTTTAATTTGACTTGAATGCACAGACATCAGAGACCAGAGGAACAGGGTTTAAGGATTTGAAAGTACCTTCAAAATTATATTTTAATATGTCAGGAGAAATAATCCTGCATATTACCATCACGTTGATAATGTAGCACATTAATATATGTACTACCTCATCCATATACTACCATTACATTTACATTGCCCTGGAATATAACCATTTAGGCACAATTGCCATCTCTCGATTAAAGGAAGTAAGAAACTCATCTACTGTACAATTCTAAACTGTGAATCTTTTTTCAAGTTAAAGTCAAAGATGGAGCCCTACAGAAATAGGAGAGAGAAATTTTGATAAGAAAAGAAAGATGGGGGAGAAATGGTGTGATTATTGCTCACAGTAGGGAGAAAAAAGAATTGAGTTGAGGGGGAGTGTGAGAATGTCATAGATCGGTAAAGTTGAAATAAGAAACCATTTATTCAGTTTTTCCTAATTCCATACCTGGAAAAGACTTGGATCTATTCTAGTATTGTTAGTCATATATGTGGGTCAAACATCATTTACATTCCTTTTTGTTATGCCATTGAAAAGGAATGATAGATAGAGGCTCATGGTTGTTTTTCCTATATTTTCTATTTACTTCAAAAATCCATATACTGCCAACTCGAATGTACTGAAATTGACTTAACATAGCTATGAGATTAATATTTCCCACGCATAAGGGAGGACAAGTTATAGTTAATGGGAATCTATTAACTAGTGGTTGACATGGAATGTGAATCTAGGTGCCTTGATTTCAAAAGTCAAGGTCCTTCAATATCAAAATCATGTGTCTGTCTTCACTGACAGAAATCTCTAGAATGTCTCTATTATTCACTGTAGCATGGTTACATCTACAGGGGCATATAAATACATTATATATTCATTATATATTTATTACATATATTCATTACATATATATATTCACAAATCTCATCATTTAGAGAGAAATCTTATTTTACAAGCCTTAATTATATCTCTCAAGATTATTGTATTTTCTGAGAACTCTAAGAAACCGCCGTTGAAGTAGAAAAATACTATGTAGTTTTCTTCATGCAACTACTTATTTAAATGTAAATTTTAAGTTAATCATTAAGAAGAATAGAAAGAGTTCCTTAGAGGCTACTGGAGATTAAGAAAGAAGTGAGGTGGTTGGGCAAGGGAGAACTTCAGTGAAAGAAATGCAATATTTGAAACTTGTTTAATGTAGATATATGAAAGGTAATATAAATACTCCTCCATTTCTTCAGTAAAATATACTTTTTCTTGATATTACATTAGAGAGTTTAATCTGTTTGAGCATGAGACACAGTCCAGAGTTTTTCATCTTTAGTAGAAACCAAAATTGGTCAAGGAGAAAATATTATGTTTCAGATATTATGGCCACTAAGCCATCAATCCAGCTATCCATCCCTTAAATTATTTTTGGAAAAAGATAAAAGATAAAGAAATATTTTATATTTGTATATATGTAGAGTCAATGAGAGGCAAACACTAGATAATTTTTTTTAGAAAGACTAGAACTGCGCATTTTTCCTCCCAATTGAATATTATGTGTAAAAATACGGGTAAAAATATTATGAAAACATTACTAAAGAATTATAATTGTGAATAAGTTAACATTTATATATATATGAATATAACAAGTTTTCTGCAATATTTTGTATTTTTCACTATCTCTACTTACATCACTTCTAAAATGAGCCTTTCTATCTCATGTAAGTCACAGAAGTTGGAAATTTGTACTTTAGGAAATACAATATTTTCAATTTAGGTTATATCAATTAGTAGAAAAACATATTCACTGCAGATGACACAATTCACGTGAAAATACCATACAACATTTTGAATGACAGAAAATTTGTGAAAAAATGTGAATGCAGTGTTTGAATTATTTTTGGCATTAATTCTACAAGTTATTTTTATTACACTATTAAAATATTTGATATGTTAACACTTTAAGTGTCTCAAATGTGCATTTAATTTAGATTTAATAACACAAGTTTTGCTTATGAAAACTAAGTCAATTATTGAAAGCATTTCCTAAGGTTTAGCAATTATTTGAGAGCTGCATTTACTCTAAAGTAATTAGCTCAAATAGCATGTTCATGAAAGCAGATTTAGAACAACTTTACATATTGATATGAAAGGGAAATGTTTAGTACCAACATAGCTAAAAATATTTAAATTTATTTGATCTGGCAAGCATTTTGTTTTCAACAAAGGAACAAGTAGATATTTTAAAGTATATTTGTAACATTTTCAAGATACAAAATTGCCACATTTATGGCTAGAATTTTGTATAAAATAAAAATGTCAACATTAACTGAAACAATGGAAAATTTTAGGGAGTTCTTACTTTGTTTTTATGTTATCAACTTTCTTATTTGAGTATCACATAAGCAAAAGAGTATAGTTTATGAGGCTGTATATGTTACATAATAAGATAGAACAAAACAAAAATCCAGATACTCATGACTCAGCTTACAAAAATAGAGCACTACAAATAAAGTTGAATTCCCTGCTCTGCATTAACTGATCACATTGCTCACTCTTATTTAATGAAGTAACCACTGTTCTGAATTTGGTTTTACTCATTCCCTTGTTTTGCTCTATAGTTTTACAACATACATACACACACACCACACACATTTAATATTGCATTACTTGGTTTTAAAGTGTGCGTGTGTGTGGTGTACACACATATAAAAAATTGAACTTTATTCTTCCATGATAAATTTATTTTATTTTATTTTATTTTATTTTATTTTTGTTTTTGAGGTATTTAAATGCTAATGCTTGAAGCAGGAATTAATTTATTTTTATGATGTTACAATAAATATTATTCTGTATGCATATTTATGTATTTATTTATTGCTCTTTCAGTTAATGAATTTTGGTTAACTCTCTTTTTTTCTGCCATTATGAGCAAAGCTGTTACTAGCTTTTTTTTTTTTTTTTGAGACAGAGTCTTACTTTGTTGCCCAGGCTGGAGTGAATTGGCACGATCTTGGCTCACTGCAATCTCTGCCTTCTAGGTTCAAAGAATTCTCATGCTTCAGCCTCCCAAGTAGCTGGTAGTACAGGCATGTCGCACCACACCCAGCTAATTTTTCTTGTATTTTTAGTAGAGAGAGGGTTTCTCTGTGTTGGCCAGGCTGGTTTCAAACCACTGGCCTCAAGTGACCCACCCACCTTGCCTCCCAAAGTGCTGGGATTACAGGTATGAGCCACCATGCCTGGCCAGCATTCTTGTACACATTTTCTGTCACACATGTGTAAGAGGCTCAGTCATAGTGTTAGAGTAGGTAGCTAGGCAGACATGAGCAGGACAGGAAAGTCCCCTCCAAGAAATGTCAGGCAACCATCAGATGATGGTCAGGCAGTTATCAGTTTGTCTTTCTAAAATAATAATTGCTCATAACTGGTGCCAGGGAAAGGTGGTCTTCTAATACATAGAAAACACCTTAAGCTGTTGATCAGCAGCTTTCTAATAAGATCTCAGGTGTTGAAAAAGTGGGCTCAAGCATGCACACTAAGAGGCAAAATGACAGTTTAACAAGTATATGAGCTTCTTCTGGTAATACTCCACAGCTAAGGGAAACAGCTTTAAATGAGCATGCACACAACTTCAGTAAGCACACTGTGCATGCGGCCCCTCCCAAGTGAGGGTTAGGTTGCTGCAGACCCCATATGGATATGAATACGTTCTGCCAGTAACACTCTCACTTGTGCCTTAGGACTCAAAGTTGATAACTGAGCTGCCACTGTCATTGCTACTACCACTCTAGGAAACGTAGAGACTGATCGTGCTGCTGACTCTACCTGGGTCTATCTCAAAACCAATACAATCAGAACAATGCAGTTTCTTCTACCAACTCTGTTCCAGCCACACTCCAGCTTTTCCTGTCTCACAGCCTTGAAAACCTCAGAGACCAGCACATATCCTCCTCTCTGTCAGGTAAGTCTCATTACTCTCCCCAGGATTAGCTAGTTCACAGGATGTTTGAATATGGAATCGTTGATTCTCTAGCAAGTAAAGAGAATACCTGCCCCATCCATTCAAGAATTGAGTTTGTTGCCGATCCGTCGGATTTGCCGCTGCTAACATGCTTTGGCGTCTTGACTTCTTCTGCCCGAGGCATTCAGCCTCCCAAGTATGTTAGCAGTGGTGAATCGGATGGGTCTGCGACAAACTCAATTCTCGCCTTCTCAGAAGAAACAATTCAGCTGAGGGACATAAGGCAGAGTGAGAAACTGAAGCAAGTTTTAGAGTAGGAGTAAGAGTTTATTAAATAGCTTTAGAGCAGGAATGAAAGTAAAGTACACTCGGAAGAGGGCCAAGCAGGCAACTTGAGAGATCCTTGACCCTTGACTTGGGGTTTTATATATTGTCATGATTCCAAGGTTTGCATTTCTCCTTCCCTGATTCTTCCCTTGGGGTGGGCTGTCCACATACGCAGCGGCCTGCTAACACTTGGGAGGGGCCCCATGTTCAGTGTGTTTACTGAAGTTGTACACATGCTCATTTGAGGAGTTTTTTCTCTTACCAGTCAAGTGTTCCCAGAAGAAGGTCATGTATCAAACTCTGCCATTTTGCCTCTAAATGCGCATGCTTGAACTTACTTGCCCAATTCCTGAGATCTTATCAGGAACTGCTAATCACCAGCTTCTGTTGCTTCTATCCGTTGGGAGACTGCCTTTCCTTGACACCTGCTACAAGCAGCTATTATTCTAGAGAGACACACTAACAACTATCTGATCGTCACCTGATGGTACCCTGACATGCCTTGTTGGGTTTGGAGCCTTTCCTGCCCTGGTCATGTTTGCTTAGCTGGCTACTTTAACAGTACAATATACTATGTTTAACTTCAGTAGTTTTTCAAACTACTGTTTGTAAATTTATTTTTGTCTTCCAGAGTGATTGTTCTACCACAGGTTTATATGAATTTGAATTTTTCTTATTTTATATTGCCATCATATCTGGTAATATTAGACTCTATTTCTTCAATTTTTTTGAGAGTAAAATTATACTTCACTGTGGTTTTCATTTTTATTTTAATGAAATAAAGCTGAGTAGTTTCCTATCTTTTAAAAGCCACTATGCATTTCATTTTCTTGGAGATTCTTGTTTATGTGTTTTCCCATTTAAGTATTGGGTAGTTTTTTTTTTTAACTTACTAATTTTAGGGTCCCTTTATATATACTTGATAGCATCCTTTTATAGTCTTTAGATGTAGCACATATCTTTTCCCGAAGTATAATATCTCTAAGAATATTGTTTACTTTTGATTTAGTCAGATAAGGTATTATACAAAATAGTGATATTTTAGAAAGCTAAACATTTAAAACACCTAAAAAGTAGTTCATTAATCTAAATATTCCAAATCAATTTGAAAAAAATTATTTTTACACTTGTTGGAAGCAATACTGTATACACATTCCTTAGGTCAAATATAATTTCTTACTGTCATACCTTCAATATCATTACACTGTGGTTTTGTTTTTGTTTTGTGTTATTTATCAACCATTGAGAAGTATATATTTAAAGAAAACTCCTAAATCAGGTGAGTTTGTCAATTTTGTTTTGTAGTTTTATTAGTTAATATATATTTATATGTTTTATGATGTTCATACATTTGTAAAATTATTTTAGTATCAAAATAGTACCTGGAGCTCCACATTTTCTAGAACTAGCCAAACAAGTGATTCTAAAATTTATATTTAAAAACAAAAGACAAGTACAAGCAGTAAAACTTTGAAGAAAATTCAATGATAGCAAGCTAATAATCCACCCAGCAATGGTAAACATAGGATTAATGTTTTAAGAATTTAAAGCAAAACAGCACAGCACCCTTTCACTATGAATTGATTGAATTGAAGCAAAGTTTTCTGAAGTATAGAAATAAAGCCAAATAAGCCTGGACATTTAAGATGTGACAAAAATACCATATCCAATCTATGGGGGAAAGGTCAACTTTATAATAAATAATATTTGAGCTAAAAGTTGCCTATCAGAAAAAGATTATAATCATAAAAGTCTCATGTAATATACCATAATTTATGAATCAACTCAATTTTTAAATGTGAAAAGGTAACAAAACAACAACCGGAAAGAAACCTGAGTTAATTTTTTTATATACCCTTGTCATTGAGCAGGACTTGCTATTGTGTCCAAACAACAAAAGCCACAAATGAAAAGATGGGTAGATTAAATTATATAAAAATAAAGAATACATGCATTAAAAAAATTCCTTAGTAAAGTCAGAAGGAAATTACCAATGGGAAGTGTGTGTATGTGTTTGTGTGGATGCATGTGCACATGTGTGCATGTATACCATTTATACTACAGATTTATACCATTGAAATAGGGCAAATCTATGTACTCAACACTCAAAAGAAGACAGGTAAAGAAATTGTAGGTAAACTGTCTTTCTCTTCTCACTGGGTGTTTTAAAGTTTTTTTTTTTTTCTCTACCATTTCACAAAAGATGTCCATGATTGCTTTTATTTATTGATTTTTATATATCTATAGTTTTACATTTTATTTTGCTTCATGAATATTCCTATTTTTTCTATTTCCCCTATTATCTATTTCTAGGCTTGTTATTAGAAATATATTAAAGCCACACATCCAAAATCTTTGATATTCTCAATCAGTATGATGGTAATTTATTCAGATGTAATTATTGTTGATATAATTTAGTCAAATCTAACTAGGAGCTTATCAATTATTTTCCATCTCTGACTTATCCCATTCAACTTACATACTTTTCTTCTTTTGTGTTTTAATTTCTAGAAGTTCTATTTTTTGAATTATTCCTGTTTGTTTTCATAGGCTTCTCTTTTTTATGATTTCAAATAATATATGCTTGTTAGTTTCTTAAATTCTTGTAACTATATTTTTATATGGTATTTATGGGACTGACACAAACATCTATATACACACATATTTATAATATATATCATCCTATAAATACTTGCTAACTCCAGCTTATTGTGTTTTATTTGAACTTATTTTTACTCTGCATATATGTTCCTCATAATTCATGGCCTTGACAAATTAACTGAATGAAGACATACCTACCCACAATATGCAACTAGAAAACTTGACTAGCTATATAAAATAATTGCTTTCAGACATTAGACAACCGATAATATAGGACTGTAATCTCTGAGAAAAGAAAATAAACTAGATAATATCTATGTTCACCTGAATTTTCTGCATAGAGACTATTTTCAATGACAGTACTGGAGAAGAAACCTTAAATGGCAAAAAATCTTACTGAGTTGAGGAGATGGAGACCAGACGTTAGAGTAAGTGAGACAGATGGAATTTATGGGACAGAATACCAGGAATGAAGCAACAACCTAAAGAAAGAGCTCCAGATATCTGCATTTGCGTCACTTTGAGTCTTTGCTGAATGATAAAAAGACATCTTCATGAAGCGAAGTTCCCACAGGCCTGGCAAAGAACATGTACTCAGAGATACAAGCTAAACAATTTTCAAAGCTTATAGAGAAATAGCAGATGTAAGAATTCCTATCAACCAGAATGGAGAGACCTCAGAGAAAAGCTTTGGCATGAATAGTAGGGCTAAACAATCACATGAATAAATATTTCACTAGACTAGCCCTAGAAAAACAAAAATAACCTTCAAAAGTTTCAAGCTTACACTGGGAGGCCGAGGCGGGTGGATCACGAGGTCAGGAGATGGAGACCATCCTGGCTAACGCGGTGAAACCCCATCTCTACTAAAAATACAAAAAATTAGCTGGGCGTGGTGGCGGGCGCCTGTAGTCCCAGCTACTCAGGGGGCTGAGGCAGGAGAATGGCGTGAACCCGGGAGGCGGAGCCTGCAGTGAGCCGAGATGGCGCCACAGCACTCTCGCCTGGTTGAAAGAGCGAGACTCTGTCTCAAAAAAAAAAAAAAAAGTTTCAAGCTGATTTGGAAATAAATCAACTCTCTGCCAAAACATGTTTAAAAGATCTTGCTTTCCAATACTCTTTAAAAGAAGACAATAAAATCCAGACACATGACAATATAATAATCAAAACTGCCCTACCATCCAATAAGAATTACTGGAAATGGAATACAGCACAAACAGGTAACTAATCACTAGGAGAGAAACAAGTCAATAGAAGGAGATTCTGAAATAATAATGGTTAAGAGCATTATCAAAAAAATACAACAATTTTTTTCACAAATTAAAAGAAAAACATGAACATTATGAGGAGAAATATGGAAACTATAGAAAAGAAACAAATGTAAAATGTTGAGCTAAGAAATTAATATTGAAAGAAAATATTTCAATTGATGTGATTAATAGCAATTTAGATATTGCATAAAGATAAGTAAGTTTAAAGACAGCAAAAACGGTAAAAACAACAAAAAAAAAACCCAACACTAAAAAATCTGTATAAACTGACGAAGTAAAAAATTTACTGAATAGATTGAGTCCCATAAGAGGGTGACACAAAATTATTGACAAAATCACAGCCAAATATTTTTTCAATTCAATGAAAACCATAAACTCAGAGGTTGGAGAAATGTGACAAACTTAAAGCAAGATAAGCATATAGAAAAAAATTTAAAATGCCAAGACTCACTACAATCAACTTGTTGAAAATCATAAAAGCAGACAGAAAAGGTGCCACATTCCCTACAATGAGAAAATAAAAAATAACCGTGGACATTTTTTACACCAGAAAACAATGCAAGCAAGAAGAAAATTAAGTATCATCTTTAAAGGTTTAAATTTAAAAAGTCAAATGTAATCTTACAAATATATGCCTCAAAAATGAGGTAATGAAAGGAAAACATTCTTTGAAGTTGATAGAGTAGTAAGAACCCAGAATCTGTCTCCCTATTTAGACAAAAACTGAACAAGCAAAATCTACCTGGCATCCCCAAAGGACCACAGTATAACAATGAATCCTAGCCAAAATGAAAACTGTGAAATGACAGATAAAGAATTCAGGATATGGATTATAAGGAAACTCAATGAGATGCAAGAGGAAGTTGAATGAAAACACAAAGAAACCGTACAAAATAATCAAGGTGATGAAATAGCGATACATTTAAACAATAATTTCTGGAAATAAAAAAAATGAAGAAATTCAAAATACAATATTAAACTTTAACAATAGACTAGAAAGCAGAAGAAATAAATTCAGAGCTTGAAGTATATTCTTTTTAATTAGCCACAGACAAAAACAAAAACAAAAAATAATTTATAAAATGAAAAAAAGCCTTTGAGAAATATGGGATTATGTAAAGTGATCACACCCATGACTTCCAGGCATCCTGAGGAAGAAGAAAAAAATTAGATATTTGGAAAACATATTTGAGGGAATAATTCAGGAAAACTTTCTTGATTTTACTAGAAATGCAGACAATCAGATACAAGAAATTCAGAGAACATCTAGTTGATACTATACACGATGAATATCATCAACACATACAGCGATCAGACTATACAAGGTCAATGTGAAAGAACAAAATTCGAAGACATCCAGAGAGAGAAGTCAAATCACCTATAAAGGGAATCCCATTAGACTAAGCAGACTTCTCCACAGAAACTTTACAAGACAGAAGAGATTTGAGGCCTATTTTTAGCCTTCTTAAAGAAAAAGTAATATGACAGTAGAGAACTTTATATCCTGAAAAACTAAGATTCTTAAACGGAGCAGAAATAAAGTATTTCCCAGAAAAGGAAACACTAAGGGAATTCATAACCGCTATACAGTCCCTGCAAGAACTGCTCAAAGGACTTCTAAACATAGAAACAAAATGATGATACCTGCCATCATTAAAGCACATGAGAATAGAAAGCTCATATAACCTACAAAGCAATAACACAATTGAGACTCCAAGGCAACTAGCTAACACGACTATGACAGGAAAAAAGTCTCATATATCAATTTAACCTTGAACATAAATGACCTAAATATTCTTCTTAAAAGACATGAACTGGAAAACTGTCTACTACCTGCAAGAGTCTCCCACAATGGCTAAAGACACCTGCAATCTCAAAGTAAAGGGATAGAAAAAGATTTATCACACAGATGGAAAACAGAAACTAGCAGCAGTAGTAATTCTTATAAAAGATAAAACAGACGTGAAACCAACAACAGTAAAAAAAAAAAAAAAAAGACAAAGAAAGGTGTTTATGTATAGGTAAGGTAGATTTTGTTTCCTCTGCATTCTTTCAACATTTTATTTTATTTTTAATTTTCTACAGTTTGAAAACAGTAGTTATTTTGGCATTTATCTTGCTTGGTGATCTTTGAGCTTCCTAAACCTGGGGTTTGGTGTCTGGCATTAATTTGATGAAATTCTGTCATTGTTTCAAATATGTCTTCTGTTTATTTCTCTGTTTCTTCTCCTTCTGGTATTACCATTACACATGTGTTACATCTTTTTTAGTTTTCCTACAGTCCTTGGATAGTCTATTTTTTTCCAGTCTGTTCTCTTTGCTTTCCAGTTCTAAAAGTTTCTATTGATATATTCTCAAGTTCAGAGATTTTTTTTCTCAGCCTTGTTCAGTTTAATTAACTCATCAAAGACATTTTCATTTCTGTTACAGTGCTTTTGATCTCTAGCATTTTTTTTCAGATCTTTCTTAGGATTTCCATTTCTGTTCATGTTGTCTATCTGTTCTTGCATGTTGTCTGTCCACTGGAGCCCTTAGCATATTAATTGTAGTTGTTTTAAATTATTAGTCAGATAATTCCAACATCCCTGCCAAGTCTGGCTCTTATGCTCATGCTGTTGTTCAAGTTGTATTTTTGCTTTATACTATATCTTATTGTATTTTTCCTTGATAGCTGATCATGATGTCTTGGGTAAAAGGAAATAGTGTAAATAGGCCTTTAATAATGTGATGATGTCAGGGGAGTGTAAGCATTCTATAGTCCTCATGTCTCAGACTTACGGTGGACCTATGCCTCAGGTCTATGAACTTCATAAGTATTTCTCAGGTTTTCTCTTCCTCCTTAAGTGGGGCAGGGTGGCCAGAGTGGTCTGGATTTAGGTATCTCACTTATGTCACATGGAAGCTTAGAGCTGGCTAGAGTTGGATATTTCACTTTTCCCAAGTTAGTTAGACCATGATAATTTCCCCGCAGGATAAGCTCAGATTAACTAGCTTCTCCTGAGGTCAGGGCTTGCTAAAAAGAACAAAGTATTCTGGCATATTTCAAAAGGGTTTATATCCCCCCACCCCCAGCCCCCCAGAAACAGAAGAGGATTTTTCTCCTATATTTACTGAGAGATCCTGGTTGAGCTTTGGGAGGCAAAATTCACAAAAGTACATGTGGAGGGAAGGTGGCTTATGAATGGGTACCCCTGAAGGTTTAAACTCTAAGACTTGCCCGTACTAACCCTCCAGCGGTTTATTAATTACAGTTTAGGCTTCTCTAATTCTAGTACTGGATCCTGAGGCAGGTCCTGCTAATGAGTCTTTGCTCTGGTATACTGTGACTCCTTGTATTCATCTGTCTGTCTCTCCAATCTTGGAGATATTTTCATTCCATGTTCCTACTTCATTTATGAATTTAAGAATAATTGTTGGTTTTTCAGTCTGTTCACCTTTGTACTTGTTGTTATGAGTGATGACTTCCAAGTTCTTACGTGAGGAACCATGGATAGACATGAAAGGTTTTTTCTTTGTTTTAATTTTTATTGTTTCAAAACAAAAATAATAACAAAGAATAGGATGATTTGTAAAATATGCAGTAGTTAGATGTGTGAAAATACTAGCACAAAGAACAGGAAGGGAAATAGATTCATTGAAAGTTCTTATAAACATGAAGTGATATTTTAATAGCCACAATAAAACAAATAAAAAAAAGATCTATGAGTTCTATGTTAATGGAAGAGAAAAAGCAATGGAATTTATATATGCCCAATTAAATAATCAAACAACAGATGTAAACATATAGAAAATAATAGCCATATAGTACTAGTAAAGCCTATCATATTTGCAATAACATTAAATATAAGTATCTAAACACTCTGATCATAAAGCATTAAATATAATAATGAATAAATGCATAATAGGCAAACACATAGTCTCCACTTTGAGATGCCTCTTAAACAAAGGTTGAATGTACAGTTGTCCTCCCTTACCTGCAGGGAATATATTTCAAGACCTTCAGTGGGTGTGTGAAACAGCAGATAGTACCGAAGCTTATATTACTGTTTTTTTTTCTACCTATGCATACCTATGTTAATCTTTCATTTATAAGTATGGCACAGTAAGAGATTAACAATGATACTTAATAAGTTAGAACAATTATAATAATATACTATAATAAAAGTTAGATAAATGTGGTGTCTCTATCTTTCCCTTTTAAAATCTATTATGGTAATGTACTTACCTATTTTTGAAGTGTAGTTGATCATACATAACTAAAATCATGGAAAGTAAAACCACAGATGGGGGGCTGCCATATGGAAGAATAATATACCATGCAGTCAACAATACTAAAGAAGGCTGGAATGGTTGTGTTAATATAAAACAAAGAAGACTTCACAAGAAATAATATTACCAGTGATAAAGAGCAACCCTTTATAATAATAAAAGGGTCAATTCTTCAAGAAGATATGAAAATACTATTTGTATACTTACATAAAAGTGATTCAGAAAACATGAGCACAGAATGGAAAAGAAAAAAAACACAAGAAATACATTTATATGTAAATATTTCAAAATTACTTTCTCAGTAATTAATAAAAAACATATTTATAAAACCAGTAAATTATGGAAGACTTGAATATTTTTATGAAAATTGGTCTCATAGAGCACCACAACTAATAATAGCAGAATTCATATTCTTTCAAAGTATAAATAAAACATCGCACAAAAGGGACTATATGATGACCATAAACAATATTGAGTAAATATATCTGGCAAGATGGCTGAATAGGAACAGCTTCAGTCTGCAGCTCCCAGTGAGACCAACGCAGAAGGTGGGTGATTTCTGCATTTCCAACTGAGGTGCCCAGTTGATCTCACTGGGACTGGTTAGGCAGTGGGTGCAGCCCACAGAGGGCAAGCAGAAGCAGGGTGGGACGTTACCTCACCTAGGAAATGCAAGGGGCCAGGGACCTCCCTCCCACAGTCAAGGGAAGCCGTGAGGGACTGTGCTATCCAGCCCAGATACTATGCTTTTTCCATGGTTTTTGCAATCCACAGAGCAGGAGATTCCCTCGTGTGCCTACACCACCAAGGCCCTGGGTTTCAACCACAAAACTGGGTGGCTGTTTGGTTAGACACCAAGCTAGCTGCAGGAGTTTTTTTTCGTACCCAAGTAGTGCCTGGAACCCCAGCAAGTCAGAACCGTTCACTCCCCTGGAAAAGCGCTGAAGCCAGGGAGCCAAGTGGTCTCACTCAGCGGGTCCCACTCCCACGGAGCCCAGCAAGCTAAGAACCACTGGCTTTAAATTCTCTCCGCTAGCGTAGCAATCGTAGCAGTCTGAAGTCCATCTTGGACGTTCCGGCTTGGTTGGGGGAGGGGCGTCCACCACGACTGAGGCTTGAGTAGGCGATTTTCCCCTGACAGTGCTAAGGAGGCCAGGAAGTTTGGACTGGGCAGAACTCACCACAGAGCAGCAAAGTGGCTATGGCCAGACTGCCTCTCTAGATTTCTCCTCACTAGGCAGGGCATCTCTGAAAGGCAGCAGCCCCAGTCAGCGGCTTATAGATAAAACTCCTAGCTCCCTGGGTCAGAGCACCTGGGGGAAGGGGTGGCTGTGGGAGCAGCTTCAGCAGGTTTAAACATTCCTGCCTTCCAGCTCTAAAGAGAGCAGCAGATCCTAACAAGGAGGATTCCCCCAGCACAGTGCTCAAGCTCTGCTAAGGGACAGACTGCCTCCTCAAGTGGGTCCCTTAGCCCTGTGCCTCCCAACTGGGAGAGACCTCCCAGCAGGGGTTGACACTCACCTGATACAGGAGAGCTCCCGCTGGCATCAGGCTGGTGCCCCTCTGGGACGAAGCTTCCAGAGGAAGGAGCAGAAAGCAATTTTTGCTGTTTGCAGGCTCCACTGGTGATATCCCAGGTGACACCTGGGGGTCTAGAGTGGACCCGCAGCAAACTGCAGCAGAGCTGCAAAAGAGGGGCCTGACTGTTAGAAGAAAAACTAACAAACAGAAAGCAACAACATCAACATCAACAAAAAGGATCCCCCTCCCCCCGACAAAAACCCCATCCAAAGGTCATCAGTCTCAAAGAAAAAAGGTAGAAAAATCCACAAAGATGAGGAAAAGCCAGCGCAAAAAAGCCAAAACTTCCGAAAACCAGAACACTTCTTCTCATCCAAATGATTGCAATTCTTCTCTAGCAAGGGCACAAAATTGAATAAAGAATGAGATTAATGAGTTGTCAGAAGTATGCTTCAGAATGTGGGTAATAACAAACTCCTCCCAGCTAAAGGAGCATGTTCTAACCCAATGCAAGGAAACGAAGAAACTTGATAAAAGGTTACAGAAACTGCTAACTAGAATAGCCAGTTTAGAGAAGAACACAAATGACCTGATGTAGCTGAAAAACACAGCACAAGAACTTCATGAAGTATACACAAGTATCAATAGCCAAATCAATCAAACAGAAGAAACAACATCAGAGATCGAAGATCAACTTAATGAAATAAAGTGTGAAGACAAGATTACAGAAAAAAGAATGAAAAGGAATGAACAAAGCCTCCAAGAAATATGGGACTATGTGAAAAGACCAAACCTACGATTGATTGGTGTACCTTAAAGTGATGGGGAGAATGGAACCACGTTGGAAAACACACTTCAGGATATTATCTGGGAGAACATCCCTAACCTAGCAAGACAGGCCAACATTCAAATTCAGGAAATACAGAGAACGTCACTAAAATACTCCTCGAGAAGAGCAACCCCAACACACATAATCATCAGATTCTCCAAGGTTAAAACGAAGGAAAAAATGTTAAAGGCAGCCAGAGAGAAAGGGCAGGTTACCTACAAAGGGAAGCCCATCAGACTAACAGCGGATCTCTCTGCAAAAACCCTACAAGCCAGAAGAGAGTGGGGGCAAATATTCAGCATTCTTAAAGAAAAGAATTTTCAACCCAGAATTTCATATCCAGTCAAACTAAGCTTCATAAGTGAAGAAGAATTAAAATTCTTTACAGACAAGCAGATGCTGAGGGATTTTGTCACCACCAGGCCTGCCTTACAAGAACTTCTGAAGGAAGCACTAAATATGGAAAGGAAAAACTGGTACCAGCCACTGTAAAAACACACAAATTTATAAAGACCAACAACACTATGAAGAAACTGCATCAGCTAATGTGCAAAAGAGCCAGCTAACATCATGATGACAGAATGAAATTCACACATAACAATATTAACTTTAAATGTAAAAGGGCTAAATGTCCCAATTAAAAGGCACAGAATGACAAATTGGATAAACAGTCAAGACCCATTGATGTGCTGTATTCAGAAGACCCATCTCATGTTCAAAGACACACATAGGCTCAAAATAAAGGGATGAAAGAATATTTACCAAACAAATGGAAAGAAAAAAAACAGGAGTTGCAATCCTTGTCTCTGATAAAACAGTTTTTAAACCAAGAAAGATCAAAAGAGACAGAGGACATTATATAATGGTAAAGGGATCAATACAACAAGAAGAGCTAACTATTCTATAATTATGAATATTATAATTTTATATTATAACTATATTATATATTATTACTATATTATAATTATAAATATGAATATTATATATTCATATAAATATGTATGCACCCAATACAGAAGGACCCAGATTCATAAAACAAGTTCTTAGAGACCTACAAAGACACTTGGACTCCCACACAATAATAGTGGGAGACTTTAACATCCCACTGTCAATGTTAGATCAACTAGAGAGAAAATTAACAAGGATATTCAGGACTCGAACTCAGCTCTGGACCAAGTGGACATAATAGGCATCTACAGAACTCTCCACCCCAAATCAACAGAATATATATTCTTCTCAGTGCCACATAGCACTTATTCTAAAATCAACCACATAATTGGAAATAAAACACTCTTCAGCAAATGCAAAAGAATTGAAATCATAACAGTCTCTCAGATCACAGTGCACTCAAATCAGAACTCAGGATTAAGAAACTCACTGAAAACCACACAACTACATGGAAACTGAACAACTTGCTCCTGAATGACTACTGGGTAAATAACAAAATTAAGACAGAAATAAAGAAGTTCTTTGAAATGGATGAGAAAAAAGAGACAATGTACCAGAATCTCTGGAACACAGTTAAAGCAGTGTTAAGATGGAAATTTATAGCACTAAATGCCCACATCAGAAAGCGGGAAAGATCTGAAATTAATACCTTAATATCACAATTAAAAGAACTAGAGAAGTAAGAGCAAATAAATTCAAAAGCTAGCAGATGAGAAATAACTAAGGTCAGAGCAGAACTGAAGGAGATAGAGACATGAAAAATGCTTCAAAAAAAAAAAATCAATGAATCCAGGAGCTGGTTTTTGAAAAGATTAACAAAATAGATAGACTGCTAGCCAGACTAATAAAAAAGAAAAGAGAGAAGACCCAAATAGACACAATAAAAAATGATAAAGGAGATATCACCACTGATCCCACAGAAAAACAAATTACCATTAGATAATACTATAAACACCTCTACACAAATAAACTAGAAAATCTAGGAGAAATGGATAAATTCCTGGACACATACACCCTCCCAAGGCTAAATCAGGAAGAAATCGAATCCCTGAATAGACCAATAACAAGTTCTGAAATTGAGGGAGTAATTAATAGCCTACCAACCAAAAAAAGCCCAGAACCAGACGGATTCATGCCAAATTCTACCAGAGGTACAAAGGGGAGCTGGTACCATGCCTTCTGAAACTATTCTAAACAATAGAAAAATAGGGACTCCTTCCTAACTCATTTTATGAGGCCAGCATCATCCTGATAGCAAAACCTGGCAGAGACACAACAAAAAAAGATATCAGGCCTATATTCCTGACGAACATAAATGCGAAAATCTTCGATAAAATACTGGCAAACCGCACATCAAAAAGCTTGTCCACCACGACCAAGTTGGCTTCATCCCTGGGATTCAAGGCTGGTTCAACATACACAAATCAATAAATGTAATCTATCACATAAACAGAACTAATGACTAAACCAAATGATTATCTCAACAGATGCAGAAAAGACCTTTAATAAAATTCAACACTCCCTCATGCCAAAATCTCTCAATAAACTAGGTGTTGATGGAATATATCTCAAAATAATAATAATAATGACAAACCGATAGCCAATATCATACTGAGTGGGCAAAAGCTATAAGCATTCGCTTTGAAAACTGGCACAAGACAAGGATGCTCTCTCTCACCACCCCTATTCAACATATTGGAAGTTTTGGCCAGGGCAATCGGGCAAGAGAAAAAAATAAAGGGTATTCAAATAGGAAAAGAGGAAGTCAAATTGTCTCTGTTTGCAGATTACACGATTGTATATTTAGAAAACCCTATCATCTCAGCCCAGAAACTCCTTAAGCTGATAAGCAACTTCATCAAGGTCTCAGGATACAAAATCAATGTGCAAAAATCACAGCCATTCCTGTACATCAATAATAGACAAGCAGAGAGTGAAATCATGAGTGAACTCCCATTCACGGTTGCTACAAAGAGAATACAATACCTAGGAATACAACTTCCAAGGGACATGTAGGGCCTCTTCAACGAGAACTACAAACCACTGCTCAAGGAAATAAGAGAGGACACAGACAAATTCAAGATTTTTTTTTGACACAAAAAAATTCCATGCTCATGGTTAGGAAGAATCAATGTCATGAAAATGGTCATACTGCCCAAAGTAGTTTGTAGATTCAATGCTATTCCCATGAAGCTACCACTGACTTTATTCAAATAATTAGAAAAAAACTACTTTCAATTTCATATGAAACCAAAAAACCCATATAGCCAAGACAATCCTAAGCAAAAAGAACAAAGCTGAAGGTATCATGCTACTTTACTTCAAACTATACTACAAGGCTACAGTAACCAAAACAGCATGGTACTGGTACCTAAACAGATATTTAGACCAATAAAACAGAACAAAGGCCTCAGAAAAAAAAACACCACACATCTACAACCATCTGATCTTTGACAAACCTGACAAAAACAAGCAATGGGAAAAGGATTCCCTATTTAATAAAGCACGCTGGGAAAACTGGCTAACCATATACAGAAAACAGAAACTGGACCCCTTCCTTACACCTTATACAAAAATTAACTCAAGATGGCTTAAAGACTTAAAAGTAAGACCTAAAATCATAAAAGCTCCAATACCATGGAGGACATAAGCATGGGCAAAGACATCATGACTAGAATACCAAAAGCAATTGCAACAAAAGCCAAAATTGACAAATGGGATCCAATTAAACTAAAGAGCTTTTGCACAGCAACAGAAACTGTCATCAGAGTGAACAGGCAACCTACAGAATGGGAGAAAATTTTTGCAATCTATCCATCTGACAAAGGTCTAATATCCCAAATCTACAAGGAACTTAAATAAATTTACAAGAAAAAAAAACCCCATCAAAAAGTGGGTGGAGGGTATGAACAGACACTTCTCAAAAGACATTTATGCAGCCAAGAAACATAAGAAAAAAAGCTCTTCATCACTGGCCATTAGAGAAGTGCAAATAAAAACCACAATGAGATAACATCTCACATTGGTTAAAATGTTGATCATTAAAAAGTTAGGAAACAACAGATGCTGGCGAGCCTGTGGAGAAATGGGAATGCTTTTACACTATTGGTGAAGGTGTAAATAGTTAAACCATTGTGGAAGACAGTGTGGTGATTCCTCAAGATCTAGAACCAGAAATACCATTTTACCCAGAAATGCCATTACTGGGTATATACCCTAAGGATTAGAAATCATTCTTCTATAAAGACACATGCACACATATGTTTGTTGCAACATTATTTACAATAGCAAAGACATGGAACCAACCAAATGCCCATCAGTGATAGACTGGATAAAGGAAATGTGGCACATATACACCACAGAATACTATGCAGCCATAAAAAAGGATGAGTTCATGTCCTTTGCAGGGACATGGATGAAGCTGGAAACCATCATTCTCAGCAGACCATCACAGGAAGAGAGAACCAAACACTGCATGTTCTCACTCATAAGTGGGAGTTGAACAATGAGAACACATGGACACAGGGAGGGGAACATCACACACTGAAGCCTGTTGGGGTGTGTGGAACAAGGGAAGGGAGAGCATTAGGACAAATGCATAATGCACGTGGGACTTAAAACCTAGATGACGGGTTGATAGGTACAGCAAACCACCATGGCACTTGTATATCTATATAACAAACCTGTATGTTCTGCACATGTATCCCAAAACTTAAATTAAAATAAAAAAATTGAATAAGTTTAAATGATTAAAATAAACATAATATGCTGTCTTATAAAAACTGATTATATTTATAAATCTGTAGGAAAGATACATTAATTTTTAAAATCCCAAATAATTAAAAAGTAAACCCTACACTTATAAATAATCCATGAGTGAAAGAATAAAGGGAATTAGACATATTTTCACTTAATGGTATTGTCATAACATGTCAAGTTTTTTTGATGGAGCTAAAGCAGCGCTTAGAGAAAAATTTATAATTTTAACATTTATATTGACAAAATGAAGACCTAACATCAAAAACTCTGATTTTACTTTAGTCTAGACAAAAAATAAATAAATAAATAAATAACTAGAAGGAAAGAATAATAAAGCTGGAAGCATAATTCAATTAAATAGAATATAACAAAAATAAGGGAGACAAATCAATATAATATAAATTGAGTTTTTTTGAAGAGAATAAAATTATTAAAACAGCGAGATTGATTCAGAAAAAAATCACAATTTGTTAATATCACAAATAAAAAAAGAACACTGAAATAAAAATGAGATAATAGAAGCAATTATTTCAATAAATTCAACAACTTACATGCAATGGTAACATTTTTGAGAAGCACAAATCTAAACTTAAGACATAAACAGCAAAATTTCTACAAGAAAATATAGGAAAAAAAGTCTTTGCAACTTTCAGGTAGGCCAAGATTTTTTGAATGTACAAAAAAAATTAACCTTAAAAAATTGATACACTGGAGTTTATCCATATTAATATATTTTGATATTAAAATGACATTATTAAGGAAAGGACAATTTTTTGAAACAGAAGCAACTGACTTGTATAAAATATGTGCAATGTATTCATCTTCCAAAATATTTGTATTCATAATATAAAGTTTAAAGAATAACTGCAGCTTAATACAGAAAACAAACACTAAATGAAAATGGGCAAATGTCTTGACAAGACATTTAAATCTCTCTCTCTCTCTTGTTCTATCTCTTTTGCTCTCTGTCCATATATCTAGCCATATACAGATGATCCCCACTTACAATGGTTTAGTTTATGGTTTTTTTGTTTACTTTTTGATAGTGCAAAAGTAATAGATATTCAGTAGAAACCATGATTTACATTTTGAATCTTGATCTTTTCTTGGGGTAATGAAATGGAATGCAATACTCTATTGGGATGCTGGGCAGAAGCAGTGAGCTTCAGCTCCCAGTCAACCACATGATCACTAGGATTAATAACCAATGTCTACAGTGTACTTTTCAATAAATTACATAAAACATTTAATATTTTATTCTAAAATAGGCTTTATGTTAGATATTTCGCCCAACTATAGTCTACAGTGTGTGTTCTTTTTTTTTTCTTTTTTTGAGACAGAGTCTTGCCCTGTCACCCAGGCTCCAGTGCAGTGGCACGATCTTGGCTCATTGAAACCTCCACCTCTCAGGTTCAAGTGATTCTACTGCATCAGTCTCCCAAGTAGCTGGGATTACAGGTGCCCACCACCACGCTGGGCTATTTTTTTTTAGTTTTAGTAGAGATGGGGTTTTGCCATGCTGGCCAGGCTGGTCTTGAACTCCTGACCTTAGGTGATCCACTCACCTCAGCCTCTCAAAGTGGGATTACAGGCGTGAGCCACCACACCCCATCTAAAGTATGTGTTCTAAGCATGTCTAAGGTAAGCTAAGCTAAGCTGTGATGTTCTGTAGGTTAGGTGTATTAAATTCATTCAATTTATAATATTTTTGAATTATAATCAGTTTATCAGAATATAACTACACCATAAGTCAAGAAGTATCTCTATATATGTCTAATCTATATATATATATTAGATTATATATATAATATATCCATATCTATATCTTTTATTGATGGAAAGAGTCACACTGTAAAATATTTGAAGAGATTTATTCTGAGCCAAATACGAGTGAGCATGGCCTGTGACACAGCCCTCAGGAGATTCTGAGAACATGTGCCCAAGGTGGTGAAGTGTTTCTTTATTGGACTTAAAAAGGTGACTGACTCTTAGTTGAGTATCTCCTGTATCTGGAAAGATGAAAAAAGGGAAAAGGAGACTCTCTACAGAATGTAGATTTTTCCCACAAGAGACAATTTTGTAGGGCAGTTTCAATATATGACAAGGAAATATATTTAGGGCTAAAATATTTTTATTTACTTCCTTATTTGTTATGTGATGTTATGCCAGAGTCAGATTGGAAAGCAGGCCATGTTATATAGGGTTAAATAAAGCCCTTCTGATGAGACTTTATGATTTTGTAGGGGGTGACTCCCCAGAACCGTTAGTCAAGAATTTGGGCAAGAGAATAAATAAAAAATAGGTCAGACTTTAGTCCTCACTGTATAGTAAGCACGAATAAGTATGAAAAGATGCTTAATGTCAATAGTTACCATGAAAATAAAAGTTAAAATAAGATAATATACTTTTTAAATAATTCAAAGAATCTCTTTAAATTTTTTAGCAAAGAAGTTTGGGTACCGTTCTGATAATGTGAAATTCAGTGTTTAACCCATTTAATCAAACCCATTTAATTAACACTTATGGCAAAAGATTTCAAGAATTTTTGAGGGTGGAGCCAAGATGGTCAAATAGGAACAGCTCCAGTCTCCAGCTCCCAGCCCCAGCGACACCGAAGACGGGTGATTTCTGCATTTCTGCTTGAGGTACCGGTTTCATCTCGCTAGGGAGTGCCTAACAGTGGGTGCAGGACA
Source organism: Hylobates moloch (assembly GCF_009828535.3). Lineage (NCBI taxonomy): Eukaryota > Metazoa > Chordata > Mammalia > Primates > Hylobatidae > Hylobates > Hylobates moloch. Next base: position 87,366,577 of record NW_026652276.1, read on the forward strand.
GTCGGTGAAGCGCACTGTGCGCGAACCGAAGCAGGGCGAGGCATTGCCTCACTCGGGAAGCGCAAGGGGTCAGGGAGTTCCCTTTCCTAGTCAAAGAAAGGGGAAACAGACGGCACCTGGAATATCGGGTCAGTCCCACCCCAATACTGCGCTTTTCCAACGGGCCTGGAAAACGGCACACTAGGAGATTGTGTCCCGCACCTGGCTCGGAGGGTCCTGTGCCCACGGAGTCTCGCTGATTGCTAGCACAGCAGTCTGAGATCAAGCTACAAGGCGGCAGCGAGGCTGGGGGAGGGGCGCCCGCCATTGCCCAGGCTTGCTTAGGTAAACAAAACAGCCAGGAAGCTCGAACTGGGTGGAGCCCACCACAGCTCAAGGAGGCCTGCCTGCCTCTGTAGGCTCCACCTCTGGGGGCAGGGCACAGACAAACAAAAACTCAGCAAGAACCTCCACAGACTTAAAGGTCCCTGTCTGACTGACAGCTTTGAAGAGAGTAGTGGTTCTCCCAGCACGCAGCTGGAGATCTGAGAACGGACAGACTGCCTCCTAAAGTGGGTCCCTCACCCCTGAGCAGCCTAACTGGGAGGCACCCCCCCAGTAGGGACAGACTGACACCTCATTCAACCGGGTACTCCTCTGAGACAAAACTTTCAGACGAACTATCAGACAGCTGAATTTGTGGTCTCACGAAAATCCGCTGTTCTGCAGCCACCGCTGCTGACACCCAGCCAAACAGGGTCTGGAGTGGACCTCTAGTAAACTCCAACAGACCTGCAGCTGAGGGTCCTGTCTGGTAGAAGGAAAACTAACAAACAGAAAGGACATCCACACCAAAAACTCACCTGTACATCACCATCATCGAAGACAAAAAGTAGATAAAACCACAAAGATGGGGAAAAAACAGAGCAGAAAAACTGGAAACTCTAAAAAACAGAGCACCTCTCCTCCTCCAAAGGAACGCAGTTCCTCACCAGCAACGGAACAAAGCTGGATGGAGGATGACTTTGATGAGTTGAGAGAAGAAGGCTTCAGACGATCAAACTACTCTGAGCTACGAGAGGAAATTCAAAACAATAGCAAAGAAGTTAAAAACTTTGAAAAAATATTAGAAGAATGGATAACTAGAATAACCAATGGAGAGAAGGGCTTAAAGGAGCTGATGGAGCTGAAAGCCAAGTTTCGAGAACTACGCGAAGATTGCAGAAGCCTCAGTAGCAGATGCGATCAACTGGAAGAAAGGGTATCACTGATGGAAGATGAAATGAATGAAATGAAGAGAGAAGGGAAGTTTAGAGAAAAAAGAATAAAAAGAAATGAACAAAGCCTCCAAGAAATTTGGGACTATGTGAAAAGACCAAACCTACGTCTGATTGGTGTACCTGAAAATGATGGGGAGAATGGAACCAAGTTGGAAAACACTCTGCAAGATATTATCCAGGAGAACTTCCCCAATCTAGCAAGGCAGGCCAGCATTCAGATTCAGGAAATACAGAGAACGCCACAAAGATACTCCTCGAGAAGGGCAACTCCAAGACACATAATTGTCAGATTCACCAAAGTTGAAATGAAGGAAAAAATGTTAAGGGCAGCCAGAGAGAAAGGTCGGGTTACCCACAAAGGGAAGCCCATCAGACTAACAGCTGATCTCTCAGCAGAAACTCTACAAGCCAGAAGAGAGTGGGGGCCGATATTCAACATTCTTAAAGAAAAGAATTTTCAACCCAGAATTTGCTATCCCGCCAAACTAAGCTTCATAAGTGAAGGAGAAATAAAATACTTTACAGACAAGCAAACGCTGAGTGATTTTGTCACCACCAGGCCTGCCCTAAAAGAGCTCCTGAAGGAAGCACTAAACATGGAAAGGAACAACCGGTACCAGCCACTGCAAAAACATGCCAAATTGTAAAGACCAGCGAGGCTAGGAAGAAACAATAGCAACTAACGAGCAAAATAACCAACTAACATCATAATGACAGGATCAGATTCACACATAACAATATTAACGTTAAATGTAAATGGGCTAAATGCTCCAATCAAAAGACACAGACTGGCAAACTGGATAAGGAGTCAGGACCCATCAGTGTGCTGTATTCAGGAAACCCATCTCACGTGCAGAGACACACATAGACTCAAAATAAAGGGATGGAGGAAGATCTATCAAGCAACTGGAAAACAAAAAAAGGCAGGGGTTGCAATCCTAGTCTCTGATAAAATAGACTTTAAACCAACAAAGATCAAAAGAGACAAAGAAGGCCATTACATAATGGTAAAGGGATCAATTCAACAAGAAGAGCTAACTATCCTAAATATATATGCACCCAACACAGGAGCACCCAGATTCATAAAGCAAGTCCTCAGTGACCTACAAAGGGACTTAAACTCCCACACAATAATAATGGGAGATTTTAACACCCCACTGTCAGCATTAGACAGATCAACGAGACAGAAAGTTAATAAGGATATCCAGGAATTGAACTCAGCTCTACATAAAGTGGACCTAATAGACATCTACAGAACTCTCCACCCCAAGTCAACAGAATATACATTTTTTTCAGCACCACACCACACCTATTCCAAAATTGACCACATAGTTGGAAGTAAAGCTCTCCTCAGCAAATGTAAAAGAACAGAAATTATAACAAACTGTCTCTCAGACCACAGTGCAATCAAACTAGAACTCAGGATTAAGAAACTCACTCAAAACCGCTCAACTACATGGAAACTGAACAACCTGCTCCTGAATGACTATTGGGTACATAATGAAATGAAGGCAGAAATAAAGATGTTCTTTGAAACCAACGAGAACAAAGACACAACATACCAGAATCTCTGGGACACATTCAAAGCAGTGTGTAGAGGGAAATTTATAGCACTAAATGCCCACAAGAGAAAGCAGGAAAGATCCAAAATTGACACCCTAACATCACAATTAAAAGAACTAGAAAAGCAAGAGCAAACACATTCAAAAGCTAGCAGAAGGCTAGAAATAACTAAAATCAGAGCAGAACTGAAGGAAATAGAGACACAAAAAACCCTTCAAAAAATTAATGAATCCAGGAGCTGGTTTTTTGAAAAGATCAACAAAATTGATGGACCGCTAGCAAGACTAATAAAGAAGAAAAGAGAGAAGAATCAAATAGATGCAATAAAAAACGAAAAAGGGGATATCACCACCGATCCCACAGAAATACAATCTACCATCAGAGAATACTACAAACACCTCTATGCAAATAAACTAGAAAATCTAGAAGAAATGGATAAATTCCTCGACAAATACACCCTCCCAAGACTAAACCAGGAAGAAGTTGAATCTCTGAATAGACCAATAACAGGTTCTGAAATTGTGGCAATAATCAATAGCTTACCAACCAAAAAGAGTCCAGGACCTGATGGATTCACAGCTGAATTCTACCAGAGGTACAAGGAGGAACTGGTACCATTCCTTCTGAAAGTATTCCAATCAATAGAAAAAGAGGGAATCCTCCCTAACACATTTTATGAAGCCAGCATCATCCTGATACCAAAACCTGGCAGAGACATAACCAAAAAAGAGAATTTCAGACCAATATCCTTGATGAACATTGATGCAAAAATCCTCAATAAAATACTGGCAAACCGAATCCAGCAGCACATCAAAAAGCTTATCTACCATAATCAAGTGGGCTTCATCCCTGGGATGCAAGGCTGGTTCAACATACACAAATCAATAAATGTAATCCAGCATATAAACAGAACCAAAGACAAAAACCACATGATTATCTCAATAGATGCAGAAAAGGCCTTTGACAAAATTCAACAACCCTTCATGCTAAAAACTCTCAATAAATTAGGTATTGATGGGACGTATCTCAAAATAATAAGAGCTATCTATGACAAACCCACAGCCAATATCATACTGAATGGGCAAAAACTGGAAGCATTCCCTCTGAAAACTGGCACAAGACAGGGATGCCCTCTCTCACCGCTCCTATTCAACATAGTGCTGGAAGTTCTGGCCAGAGCAATCAGGCAGGAGAAGGAAATAAAGGGTATTCAACTAGGAAAAGAGGAAGTCAAATTATCCCTGTTTGCAGATGACATGATTGTATATCTAGAAAACCCCATTGTCTCAGCCCAAAATCTCCTTAAGCTGATTAGCAACTTCAGCAAAGTCTCAGGATACAAAATTAATGTACAAAAATCACAAGCATTCTTGTACACCAATAACAGACAAACAGAGAGCCAAATCATGAGTGAACTCCCATTCACAATTGCTTCAAAGAGAATAAAATACCTAGGAATCCAACTTACAAGGGATGTGAAGGACCTCTTCAAGGAGAACTACAAACCACTGCTCAATGAAATAAAAGAGGATACAAACAAATGGAAGAACATTCCATGCTCATGGGTTGGAAGAATCAATATCGTGAAAATGGCCATACTGCCCAAGGTCATTTATAGATTCAATGCCATCCCCATCAAGCTACCAATGACTTTCTTCACAGAATTGGAAAAAACTACTTTAAAGTTCATATGGAACCAAAAAAGAGCCCGCATCGCCAAGTCAATCCTAAGCCAAAAGAACAAAGCTGGAGGCATCACGCTACCTGACTTTAAACTATACTACAAGGCTACAGTAACCAAAACAGCATGGTACTGGTACCACAACAGAGACATAGATCAATGGAACAGAACAGAGCCCTCAGAAATGATGCCGCATATCTACAACTATCTGATCTTTGACAAACCTGACAAAAACAAGAAATGGGGAAAGGATTCCCTATTTAATAAATGGTGCTGGGAAAACTGACTAGCCATATGTAGAAAGCTGAAACTGGATCCCTTCCTTACACCTTATACAAAAATTAATTCAAGATGGATTAAAGACTTAAATGTTAGACCTAAACTCATTAAAATCCTACAAGAAAACCTAGGCAATACCATTCAGGACATAGGCGTGGGCAAGGACTTCATGACTAAAACACCAAAAGCAATGGCAACAAAAGCCAAAATTGACAAATGGGATCTCATTAAACTAAAGAGCTTCTGCACAGCAAAAGAAACTACCATCAGAGTGAACAGGCAACCTACAGAATGGGAGAAAATTTTTGCAACCTACTCATCTGACAAAGGGCTAATATCCAGAATCTACAATGAACTCAAACAAATTTACAAGAAAAAAACAAACAACCCCATCAAAAAGTGGGCAGAGGACATGAACAGACACTTCTCAAAAGAAGACATTTATGCAGCCAAAAAACACATGAAGAAATGCTCATCATCACTGGCCATCAGAGAAATGCAAATCAAAACCACAGTGAGATACCATCTCACAC
>NW_026652276.1:87376891-87585399 GCF_009828535.3 Hylobates moloch
GACTTCTAGGCTCCAAAGGTATGAGAATATAGATTTACATTGTTTAAGTCTCTCAGTTTTTGGTATTTTGTTATGGCATCTCTAGCAAACAATTGTGAAAGGGGAATCTGGGTGAAACACCACAGAATTTACTACTGCCAACTTTTTGCTGTGTTTTTATCTACTTTGTGTAGAAAGTTTTCCCCATTTGCAAATCGTTTCTCTGGGGCTCTAGTTTGTCTTTTTTTTCTTGAAGAAACTTAAAAGAAGAAAGAATGAAATGAACCACAGGCCCATGGCAGCAGCTAATCTAGAGGACAACTGGTGTCAATATTTTCCTTCTCTATACCTATTTTAGATACCCGTCTCCCTTAGATAGCATCTCTTGTGGTCGATAAGGCTTATTTGGTCAGGGATCTGCACCATTAGTCACCATGCATTCTCAGATTGCTGTTGCACATCTTTCATTTATCATCAAAGTTGGTCAAAAAGTAGCAAGAGGTGGCCAGGTGCGGTGGCTCACGGCTGTAATTCCAGCACTTTGGGAGGCCAAGGCAGGTGGATCATGAGGTCAGGAGATTGAGACCATCCTGGCTAACACAGTGAAACCCTGTCTCTACTAAAAATTCAAAAAATTAGCCAGGCGTAGTGGTGGGTGCTTGTAGTCCCAGCTACCCGGGAGGCTAAGGCAGAAGAATGGCATGAACCTGGGAGGCAGAGCCTGCAGTGAGCTGAGATCTTGCACTGCACTCCAGCCTGGGCTACAGAGCTAGACTTAGTCTCAAAAAAAAAAAAAAAAAAAAAAAAAAAGCAAGAGGTACCATATTGAACTATGTAATTGTCAAACATATTCTTCCCCTTCCCTATTTTTTGATAGTAGCGCCTATTTCCTCTTAATAATTGGGGCCAATTTAACCTGTCATTATATTGACTTATTTCTTTAAGTAGGCTCTTCGGGCACAAGAAGCCCAAGGAGACAGAGCAGCCGTAGAACTTCTTAATGAACATTTACTAGTGTCCTCTGGTGGAAATGTCCTCCCTCTGAGAAGCAGGGTTTATAGACCCAAAGTGCACAGAATTGTAGAAATGGGAAGTACTCATTCTCCAAGACACTCACTGCAAGTGAAAAGTGGGTTTATTTCTATTTCCATCTTTTGGTTTCCACACCCAATGTATTCAACCTCCTGAAACACTGCACTATAAAATGATTATTGATTTAGAATATATTCTTGTTCTAGATTATGAAGTCCTATTCTACCAGGATACAATCCCAAGCAACTTTCTTAGCTACACTGTCAAAAGGCTGTTCCAATTTTTAACTGGCTAGCAGCTTCTGGGTGATCCAATATGTGACAGAGCCAGTGTTTTCCAAGGTTTTGTGTCTATTGCTACAACTCTTTTACTGTAAAGTGCATTATTTACAGAAAAAAAGCTGCTTTTTTCCTGAAGTGTTGTTATGCACAACCCCTTATTGTTAGATCGCTCAGTATGTTCCAGAGAGTGGTGCTTACAGAAGACTGATGGTTAGAAAAATCAAATCAAATAACTTCTTCCACGGTAGATGCTTCTTTCTATTTCTTTTTCTTTTTAGTGTAAAGGTCTTAACAGTTTATTCCAACCCTTATGAGTCCATCAATATGCCTGTTTCTTACATTTTTCTCATTCTTCACTTTTCACTATTTCTACTTGCAGGGCCCTGGCAAATCCGTCCTTTGTTTCCCACTACCTGCAATTTCATGAATGTTCTTACTTCAGATGACTTTTCTTTCTACACAAAGTGAATGATAAGGTGCAGTGCTAAACTTCTATTACAAGTAGATTTCCAGAACACCTTGAATGAGTCTGATACAAAGCAGAAGTTTATTTTTGTCTTGGGCCCATATATTATGCCATCTTATCTATGAACTAAACTAGTACTTTTTCTCTTCCTTCTGCTGAAAATGAGGGGCATCCCCAACCCATACAGCGATAGGTAAGAGCCAAGGGGAACTAACATGACAGTAGTGGTTAACGTGGGGTCTCGAATTTCTGATCTTGTAAATTATTTGTGCCTTTGGCCTGGCTTGTGCCTAATCCCAGATACATTACTTCAGTTTTGCACTTGGTTGCTGTAGGGCCCATCAGGTTTTATGACTTAGTGGATCTGGGAGACTTTAGCTCATGACAAACAGTTATAGCTTCACAATCACTTGAGGTCCCAAAATCAGATACTCTGCCTCTATCAGGGCATAGTACCTTGCTAGGGGCTATTTTTAATGCTGAATAGAAGGCATGACCATACACTATAACCCCAGAAGATTCTCCTTTTATGGCTGGCCATGAACTTCACTTATGTTGTTTAACATCCTGTTCCATCAAAGATAGAATAAAAACTGCTAAGTCTTATGGCCCAAGCATTAGGACAGCTTCACTGCAATCTTGATGTCCTAAGGAGCTCTTTCTTATACAAAGCCCCACTAAAAACTAGCAGCCTTTTACATCACCAGGAATATTGACTAGAGAAAGATGTTCACGCATGTGATATGCTGCTTCTAGAATCTAAAGAAGTCTACCAGGCATTGTGTTTCCATCTTAGTAGAGAAAGGGGCAAAATTATAATATAGATTAAAAGAACATTATTTAATTTAAAACAGCTTTTTTGGCAGGCCTCAGACCAGTAAACCCCTAAACATTTTACTTATATGTCATGTTGCTAAGTTTTTTATAGGATTTATCTTCCACCTTTAGTGTACGTTTCTTACAAAGGTCACTAACATGCCTGCAAATTCTTGTTCATCTGTTACAAATCACATGATGTCAGTGGTACAGTGAACAAAAGTGTTCTGCAGAAAGTCCAGACAGTCCAATACCTTTGGTTTATATTATAATGGAGGGCAAGAGATTAACATGTTCTTGGGACAGGACAGTAAATGAATATTGTTGTCTGTTGTCTGACTAATATGAATGAGAACTAATTTTGTTATGACTGGGATAGAAATGAACTCCCTTGCCAGATCAATGGCCACATGCCATGTAGCTGAGGCTATGTTGATCTACTCTAGCAGTTGCAATTAGAACTATTACACGGTTGAGTTTTTGGTAATCCATTGGCATTTTCCAGCATACGTCTGGTTTTTGTAGGGGACAGACTGGCGAATTAAATGGTGTATTACGGAGACCATCCCTGCAGTATTTTTTGAAGAGGTACTATCTTGACCTTTCTCATTCCTGGGGGAGGTAATACTATTTTCACATTACTGTCTTGCCCAGTGGGGAGCAGTTTCAGAATCCACCATTCGCCTTTTTCTGATTATAATAGCTCTTAAGCCACTGGCAAAGGAATAAATCTGTGTATTCTGATAACTATTAAGTATCTATTCTAATTACATGTTTATAAACCAGGCTTGGTCTCTCACATCTATAATCCCAACCCTTTAGGAGGTCAAGGCAGGAAAAACATTTGAGTCCAGGAGTTTCCAAGAAGCTTGGACAACATAGCAAACTTCATCAGTAAAAAACAAAACAAAAACAAAAACAAAAAAAAATTGGCCAGTCACAGTTGCCTGCACCTATAGTTACAGCTACTTGAGAGCTTGAGGTTAGGAGGATCACTTGGGCCCAGGAGGTTGAGGTTACAGTGAGCCATGATTATGCCACTGCACTCCAGCCTGACTGACACAGCAAGACTCTTTCTGAAAGATAATGATAATAACAAATATACAAGTAAATTATACATTTATCATCCAGGAATATTATCATCATGTGGATCCATGGACCACATGAACACACTGTGACCCAGACTAAGCCAAGGCTTTTATATATACTCAATCTAATGGGACGATGTAACAATACTTAGGGCCCGGTTTAAATATCATCTGAGGCATTGTATGCAAGAGTCCTTGAAAAGTTATGATATCCTCTTACAATAACCTGAGAAATGGCCTTAGGTTAATTTGGAGAAAGGTCTGGGGAAATCGGTCCTGTAAATATTTGTAATATTGTAGGATTCTTTCTTTTAGAGACTCAGTCATTCTATACCTGAGAACTAGCTCAGTTCCATAAACTGAGCAAGATGCCATGAATTTTTATGAGAATTGTGTCCCTAGACTTCTCAATATTCATCCTTGATTTATTTTGTTTGCATAAACTAATCTATACCATTGTTGATGTCCATCTATTTTGCCTCCAGAAACATAATGCTCAAGTCACTATCTATAGAGATCTCGGTGAGTCAGGCTCTTCTTGCTGTCAATAGGAATTTACCTTGAATTACTTTCATCTCCACTGTTATCAAATAAATTAGCATTTAAGAGTATCTCTTGTCATCAGCCCTAAGCCCAAAGAAGAGACAACAACAACTTTTTCAACAATTCTGCTGCCTTTGTCAAAAGTGAAATTTTTATCGCTTTGTTAATAGAGTATCTTCTAGAATAGGTGGATTTTCTAGCATGGCCACTTAGCCACTTATTTGAGCTTTTTGTTTTTTTCTCTAGTGTCTTCTATGGAAATTTTGGAATTTCTTTATCCCATATTATGTGTCTTTTTTTTCTGAACTTCTAAGAATTATCTTAGCAACTTCTAAGAATTATCTTAGCAACTTGTTAGTAATATTTCCTGGGATCTTTGTCAATGTTTTAAATCTTTTATAATGGGACAGACTTTCCATATGAACAAGCATTCCCTTATCCAAATTTCTGCCACAAACCCATTCCTACACACCTATCTGGTACCATCAGAATTCAATTCTACATACTCCTGTGCCTCTTGTTGGTGTATGTATGTGGCTAGGTTCTGCAGCAACTTCTGCAAATTCCCTTTTAACCTTTCACAATGCCAGTATTTTTCCAGCTAGTTTCTGTTGTAACGTGACTGTACTTATTGTTTTGGTGTTCAAGATGAGAGAGGGCAGCAAATCCTGAGGTCATTCACATGATGTCTTTTAAGGGAGAGGTTCTGCATCATATTCCAGCAAAAGGGACCATTACCCTCTAACAAGGAGTGGACCAATTCTTCAGGTGCAGAGAGCTCAGGGTAAATTGGGGATTGAAATTTTCAAGTACATTGACTTAGATGTCACTATCCTGAGTCTAGAGTCCCATGCCTTCCCAGTAAGGCACTGATCTTAGTTAGCCGACCAGACATGCTGTGACTGAATATTATCCTTTTCTGGATCTCTGCTACCACTATAATTAAGTCCTGTACCTGATGATCTTTTTCTGCTTTCTTACCACAGCAAATGAGTTTCTTTATATACTTCCAAACATGTCATCTTAAATTGATTAATCACTGTAAACCTTTCAGTGTTTTTCTTCAATGCATGGTTAGCCACATCTAATTCTATAGTACTTATTATTTTTCCATATGTCTCAAATACTTCAGATAGTGTGTCCACCAAATGCATTCATTTTGACTACTATTCCAGACCATTTAATCACCAGTGTAAGTTTTAACAATTGCACTTCTATGCCATGTCACAGCTATTAGTATTCTATCTGCTACTTTTAATTAGGGTCCTCGTTGCCAGGAGCCCAGTGAATAATGCATTTCTAAAATCCCGTTTTAAATTCTGCTTTCTAGGATTAACATTGTTATCAACCCTATAGGTTAGATTCCTTGGGAAAAAAACTTTGAGGCAGAAATTTGCATTCATGGACCTTGCTAGGCAGTGCTCTTGTGAAAAAAAAATACGTATAAAGGTGTGAGAGAAGTAAGGTTGGAAAGAAAAAGAAATTGAACTACAGAAAAAATGCAGGAGGCTCAGCTGACTCAATGGTGAGCTCTGAAGCTCAGATTTCCTTTAAAATTTGTCTTATTCAAGGCAATGGTGTTGAGCATTTGTACTCACCTGTAAACCTGTAATTGAATGAGTTCTGTCCCAGGGAAGTAATGTGACTTTGGAAAAGCCAACAGCTTTTGTCCAAAAGCAGTTTCTACAAAAGTATTAACCATGAGTTGTGAAAAGCCAAAACCCTTGGCAACTGAGAAAATGGTCTCATTATTAGAGAAAGGTAATTTCAGTGGCACATACAGCATCCATCACAGCTACAAAGTGATTACATAGTTGTATTAATTTTACTGTAATTCTATATAATACACGCTTAATCATTTTTAAATTTTTGTACATGCAAATTTTTAAAACAAAATACTAAATATTGGAAGGTGATGTGTGTGGCAATGCTTGTGGAACCTGGAGAGCATGAACAGCAAATTTAGCCAAGAGATAGCAAAGGCATTGGAGGGAAATGTAATTAGAAGCAGAATTGTGTCACTTTCTGCATGTTTCTATTTTTCTTGCCTTATTTGTGATTTTTTTTGTTGTTGTTGTTTCAGATAAACGAATGAGTAACTGAGTAGAGGTCTCCTTCTATTACTAAAGGATTTGTTACCCCCTTGAATCCTTCCTTCCTTCCTTCCCTCCTCTCTCTCTCTTTCTTTCTTTCTCTTTCTTTCTTTCTTTCCTTCTTTCCTTCTTTCTTTCTCTGTCTCTTTCTTTTTCTTTTCTTTTCTTTTTTTTTTTTTAAGCAAGGCCTGTCTCTGTTGTCCAGGCTGGAGTGCAGTGGCACAATCTTGGCTCACTGCAATTTCTGCCTCCCAGGTTCAAGTGATTCTCGTGCCTCAGCCTCCCAAGTAGCTGGGATTACATGTGTCTGCTACCATGCCCAGCCAATTTTTGTATTTTTAGTAGAAATGGGTTTTCACTGTGCTGCCCAGGCTGGTCTTGAACTCCTGATCTCAAGTGATCTGCCCACCTTGGCCTCCCAAATTGCTGGGATTACAGGCATGAGCTACTGTGCCCAGCCAATTTTTTTCTTGAATTACCACAAAATAGAGCTATCTGGTTATATGCTGCACTCCACTGATATGCACCACAGTTATATTTACTGGTTATAATATTTTTGGGCACAAACCACCTTAATACCCACCCCAAAACAACAGGATATACACTCTTCTCATTGCATACGGTACAAACTCTGAAACTGATCACACGATTGGGCATGAAAAAACCCTCAGCAAATACAAAAAAAACTGAAATCATAACAACCACACTCTTGAATGACAGTGCAATAAAAATAAAAATCAATGCTAAGAAAATCAAAACAATACAAATAAATGGAAATCAAACAACCTGCTCCTGAATGATATCTGAGCTGATAATGAAATTAAGGCAGAAATCAATAAATTCTTTGAAATTAATGAGAAAAATATGCAACATATCAGAATTCAGAATTTCTGGGACAGTCAAAACCATGTTATATTACTAAATACCCACATCAAAAAGTTAGAAAGAGGTCAGGCATGGTAGCTCACACTTGTAATCCCACACTTTGGGAGGCTAAGATGAGTGGGTAACCTGAGGTCAGGAGTTCGAGACCAGCCTGGTCAACATGGTGAAACCCTGTCTCTACTAAAAATACAAAAATTAGCCAAATTAGCTGGGCATGGTGTACACCTGTAAGCCCAGCTACTCATGAGGCTAATGCAAGAGAATCTCTTTGAACCCGGGAGGTGGAGGTTTCAGTGAGCTGAGATTGGGCCACTGCACTCCAGCATGGCTGACTCAGCCTCTCAAGTAGCTGATCCAAACACTGACCCAGGAAGAGTTTCAATCCCTGAACAGACCAATAAAATGTTCCAAAATTGAGTCAGTAATAAAAAGCCTACCAATCAGAAAAAGCCCAGGACTAGGCAGATCACACCCGAATTCTACCAGATGTAAAAGGAAGAGCTGGTACCATTCCTCCTGAAACTATTCCAAAAAATTGAGGAGGAGGGACTCCATCATAACTCATTCTATGAGGCCAGCATCATCTTGACACCAAAACCTGGCAAAGACACAACAAAAAAAGAAAACTTTAGGGCAGTATCCTTGATGAACATAGATACAAAAAATCCTCAGCAAAATACTAGTCAAGCAAATCCAACAGTATATCAAAGAAGCTAATCCAGCATGATCAAGTAGGCTTTACTCCTGGAATGCAAGTTTGGTTCAACATATATAAATCAATAAATGTGATTTACCACATAAACATAACTGAAAACAAAAACCACATGATCATCTCAACAGATGCAGAAAAGGCTTTCCATGAATTTCAACATGTTTTAAACAAAACTAGGCAGTGAAGGAACATTCTTCAAAATAATATGAAACATCTTGAAAAACCCACAAGGAACATCATACTGAATGGGCAAAAGCTGAAAAAATTCCCCTTGAAAACCGACACAAGACAAGGATGCCTTTCTCACCACTTCTATTCAATGTAGTACTGGAAGTTCTGGCCATGGCAATTAGGCAAGAGAAAGAACTACAGGCATTCAAATAGGAAGAGAGGAACTCAAACTATTCCTGCTTGCAGATGGTATGATTGTAAACCTGGAAAACCCCATAGTATCTGCCGAAAAGCCTCTAGATCTGATGCACAATGTGATCAAAGTTTCAGGGTACAAAATTAATGTACAAAAATCAGTAGCATGCCTATACACCACCAACTTTCAAGCTGAGAGCCAAATCAGGAACACAACCCCAACACAATTACTACAAAAATAATAAAATACCTAGGAATACAGTTAATTGGGCAGGTGAAAGATCTCTACAACAGGCCAGGCACGGTGGCTCATGCCAGTAATCCCAGCACTTTGGGAGGCTGAGACAGGTGGATCACGAGGTCAGGAGATCGAGACTATCCTGGCTAACATGTTGAAAACCCTTCTCTACTAAAAATACAAAAAAATTAGCTGGGTGTAGGGGCTGGTGCCTGTAGTCCCAGCTACTTGGGAGGCTGAGGCAGGAGAATGGCATGAACCCGGGAGGCAGAGCTTGCAGTGAGCCAAGATCGCACCACTGCCCTCCAGCCTGAGCAACTGAGCAAGACTCCATCTCAAAAAACAAAACAAAACAAACAAACAAACAAAAAGATCTCTACAACAAGATTTAAAAAACAGCTGCTCAAATAAATCAAAGATGACACAAACAAATAGAAAAATTCTCCATGCTTATTAATAGAAAGAATCAATATGATCAAAATGGCCATAATGCCCAAAGCAATGTACAGATTCAATGCTGTTTCTATCAAAGTTATCAATGACATTCTTCACAGAATTAGAAAAAATCTATTCTAAAATTCATATGGAAGCAAAAAATAAAAAATAAAAAAGAGAGAAAGAGCTTTAATAGCTAAGGCAATCCTAAGCAAAAATAACAAAGCTGGAGGCATCACATTTACCAACTTCAAACTCTACTACAAGGCTACAGTAATTAAAACAGCTTGGTAGTGATACAAAAACAGATGCATAGACCAATGGAACAGAGTAGAGAACCCCAAAATAATGTTGTACACCTATAACCAACCTGATATACAAGACCACAAAAATATGTAGTTGTGAAAGGACTCCCTATTTATTCAATAAACAGTGCTGGGATAATTGGCTAGCCAAATGCGGAAGATTGAAAATGGGCCCCTTCCTTACATTATTTACAAAAATTAACTCAAGACGGATTAAAGACTAAAATCTAAATCCAGAAACTTCAATACCCTGGAAAACAACCTAGAAAATACCATTCTGGACATAGGGCACGTCATGACTTCATGAAAAAGAGGTCAAAGGCAATTGCAACAAAAACAAAAATTGACAAATGGGATCTAATTAAATTCAATAGCTTCTGTACAGCAAAACAAACTATCAACAGAGTAAACAGACAACCTACAGAATGACAGAACATATTTGCAAACTATGCATCTGGCAAATGTCTAGTATTCAGAACCTATAAGAAACAAATTTACAAGTGAAAAACAACCTCATTAAAAAGTGGGCAGAGGACATAAACAGACACATCAAAGGAAGATATTCATGCAGCCAACAAGCATATGAAAAAAATGCTTAACATCAGTAATCATTAGAGAAATGCAAATCAAAACCACAATGAGATACCATCACTCACCAGTCAGAATGGTTGTTATTAAAAAGTCAAAAAATAACAGATACTGGCAAAGTTGTGCAGAAAAGGGAATGTTTGTGCACTGCTGGTTGGGAATATTAACTAGCTCAACCACTGCGGATATCAGTCTGGTGATTTCTCTAATAACTTAAAACAGAATTACCATTCAAACCAGCAATCTCATTACTGGGTATATACCCAAAGGAATATAAATCATTCTACCATAAAGACACATGCACGTGTATGTTCATCATAGCACCATCCACAATAACGAAGACATGGAATCCATCTAAATGCCCATCAATGGTAGACTGGATAAAGAAAATGTGGTACATGTACATCATGGAATATTATGCAGCCACAAAAAAGAATGAGATTATGTCCTTTGAGGCAACATGGGTGGAGCTGGAGGTCATTATCCTAAGCAAACTAACACAGGAGCAGAAAACCAAATACTGCCTGTTCTCACATATAAGAGGAAGTTAAACTTTGAGTACATATGGACACAGAGAAGGGAAGAACAGACACCGAGACTGCTTGAGGATGAAGAGTGGGAGGAGTGGAAGGATCGAAAAACTATCAAGTACTAGCTTATTACATGGGTGATGAAATAATTTCTACACCAAACCCCTGTGACATACAATTTGCTTATATAGCAAACCTGTACATGTACTTCTGAACTTTTATTTTTAAAATAAAAGTTAAAAAAGAATGTGGAATTAAAACAGAGGAAAACGAGCATGATTTTATGGCGTTTTATAAGCAATGTTCTGTGGTGAAAAATGGACAATGAACTTTAATGGGCATAATAATTAGTACTCTATTTTATAAAGTTCTTTTTATAATTTCCATGCATTATAACTTCCATGCATTATAACAAATTATTAGCTAAAAATACTCTAAAAATACTGTCTTCAAAAATATCATATTTTAAGAGAAATGGTAAAATCATGAGAAGTGAATAATTAACACAGAGTGGCAAAAGGTATAACTCAGAACAAGGACTAAGAATTCTGAAGTGGCATGTAATAGAACACAAAGTGTCTATTTTATGCATACATAAAATATACACTCACACATACAGACACACAGAGGCATGCACTGCATAATGGTATTTCAGTCAATGATGAACAGCATATACAACAATAATCCTATGAGATTGTAATGGAGCTGAAAAATTACTATTTCCTAGTGATGCAGCTGTTGTAAGGTCTTAGTGTAACACACGACTCACATTTTTATGGTGATGCTGGTGTAAACAAACCTACTGCACTGCCAATTATATATTAGTATAGCACATACAATTCTGTACAGTTAATAATACTTGATCATGATAATAAAAGACTATGTTACTGGTTTGTGTATTTACTATACTATACTATACTTTTTATTCCTACTTATATAAAAAAGAAAAAGTTAACTGTAAAACAGCCGCAGGCAGGTCCTCCAGGAGGTATTCCAGAAGGCATTGTTATCATAGGAGATGACATCTCCATGTGTATTATTGCCTCTGAAGACCTTTCCGCGCAGCAAGATGTGGAAGTGGAAGACCGTGCTATTGCTACAGATCCCAGTCATTTGTAGTCCTAGGCTAATATCTGCATTTGTGCCTTAGTTTTTAACAAAAATTTTAAATGTAAAAAAAAAATTCATAGAAAAAAGCTTATGGAATAAGGATATAAAGAAATAAAATATTTTTGTACATCTATATGATGTGGGTTTTAAGCTGTTATTACAAAAATATCATAAAGTAAAAAATATTAAAGTTTATAAAGTAAAAACATTATAGTAAGCAAAGGTTAATTTATTATTGAGGAAAGAAATTTAAAGAAATAAATTTAGGGCAGCCTATTTGTCCAATGTTTATAAAGTCTACAGTCATGTAGTGTCCTAGGCCCTCCCATTTACTCACCACTTTCTCATTGTCCCATTCAGAGGAACTGCTAGTTCTGTATGCTAATAAGTGCCTATACAGTTGGACCAAATTTTATCTTTTTATAGTGGTTTTACTGTACCTTTTCTAAATTTAAATGAACAAATACTTACCATTGCATTACACTGCCTATAGTATTCAGTAACATGTACAGGTTTGCAGCCTAGGAGCAATAAGCTATGCCATATAGCTTAGTTGTGTATTAGGCTATACCATTTAGGTTTGTGTAAGTACACTCTATCATGTTTACACAATGACAAATTCACCAAATCACGTTTCTCAAAATGTATCTCCATCATTAAGCAAAGTATAACTATTTATAGTTATTTAGAGACTTCAGAAATGTTTGAAGAAGAAATAAATTTCCCATGGTATATATGATATAGCAAGTTTTCTTGTATTCCTTTTTTTCTTTATTTTGATGAAGTTCAATTTATATGAATTTTCTTTGATAATTTTTTTGCATTTAGAGTTATATCTAAGAAATTGTTGTCCAATACAAACTCAGAAAGGTATTTTCTAGAACTTATCTTCTAGACCTTTTATAGTTTTACATTATACATTGAAGTTCATGATCTATTTTGAGTATGTTTTTATGTATGTTGTGATATAACAATCACAGGTAATTTTCACATCTGGTTATACAATGTTTTAGAATCATATATTAAACAATATTCTTTCAGTCTTGAATTTTTTTACATTGTTTTGGAAAGCGATCAGACAAATCCGTATATCTATTTCTGAATACTGTATTTTGTCCTAGTTTCTTTATTATTATTTCTAGTGCTATTTGTTTCAGATTCTATAGAATTTTCTATACAAAAGAATAATATGTCTGTAAATAATGACAGTTTTACTTCTTCCATTTTAATATGGTTGTCTTTATTTCTTTTTCTTATTGCATTGGCTAGAAATCTTGTACAATACAAAATAAGAGTAAGTGAGCATATCCTCACATTGTTTCTGATTTAGGAGGATAACGGTCAGACTTCACATTTAAGCTATATGTTTTTCCTTGATTCCATTTACCAGTTGAGTATTTTTATTAAAGTAAATTTATTAAATAAATTTTCATGGACAAGTTTTAAAGTAAAATTTCAATTTATTTAATAGGTACAGGGCTATTAGGTGATCTATTTATTCTTTTGTAAACTTTAGTAGTTTGTGTCTTTCTAAATATTTAAATACTTCATTTAAGTTGTTGAATATACTATTTTAAAGTTGTTAATAATATTAACACCAGAACATTTTCAATATTCATAGAATTTGTACTGATGTCACCTCCTATATTCTTGGTATTGGTACCTTTTACAGTTTGCACTTTATACCCGATCAGTCAGACTAGAGGTTTATCAATTTATTCTTTATTTTTTAAATCATCTTTTCCTTTCATTAATGCTTTCTATCATTTTCTGTTTTCCATTTTCATTGAACTCTGATGTCATTACTATTCTCTTTTTTCAATTTTTATTTTTTTATTTTAAGTTCAGAGATACATGTGCAGGTTGTGCAGGTTGTGCAGGTTTGTTACATAGGTATATGTGTACCATAGTGGTTTGCCGCATATATCAACTCGTCGTCTAGATGTTAAGCCTCACATGCATTAGCTATTTGTCCTGATGCTCTCCCTGCCCTCACCCCACACCTGCTGATAGGCCCTGGTGTGTGTTGTTCACCTCCCTGTGTCCATGTGTTCTCATTGTTCTGCTCTCACTTATGAGTGAAAACATGTGGTGTTTGATTTTCTGTTCCTGTATTAGTTTGCTGAGAATGACGGCTTTCAGCTTCATCCATGTCCCTGCAAAGGACATGATCTCACTCATTTTTATGGTTGCATAGTATTCCAAGGGATATATGAATTTGAATGCATATTTTGATGTATTCCAAGGGATATATGTACCGCATTTTCTTTATCCAGTCTATCGTTGATAGATATTTGGATTGGTTCCAAGTCTTTGCTATTGTGAATAGTGCTGCAATAAACATACGTGTGCATGTGTCATTATAGTAGAATGAATTCTAATCCCTTGGGTATATACCCAGTAATGGATTGCTGGGTCAAATGGTATTTCTGGTTCTAGATCCTAATTTGCATTCCTACCAACAGTGTAAAATCATTCCTATTCCTCCCCATTCTTGCCGGCATCTATTGTTTCTTGACTTTTTAATAATCAGCATTCTGACTGGCCTGAGATGGTATCTCACTGTCATTTTGATTTGCACTTCTCTAATGATCAGTGATGTTAAGCATTTTTTCATATATTTGTTGGTCACATAAATGCCTTCTTTTGAGAAGTGTCTGTTCACATCCTTTGCCCACTTTTTGATGGTTTTTTTTCTTGTAAAATTGTTTAAGTTTCTTGTAGATTCTGGATATTGGACTTTTGTCAGATGGGTAGATTTGTTAATTTTTTTAAAAAACCAGCTTCTGAATTCATTGATATTTTTTAAGGGTTTTTCATGTCTCTATCTCCTTCAGTTCTGCTCTGATCTTAGTTATTTCTAGTATTCTGCTATCTTTTGGATTTATTTCCTCTTGCTTCTGTAGTTCTTTTAATTGTGATGTTACAGTGTCAACTTGATGTCTTTTTAGCTTTCTGACATGGGCATTTAGTGCTATAAATTTCCCTCTTAGCACTGCTGTAGCTGTGTTCCAGAGATTCTGGTACATTGTCTCTTCATTCTCATTGGTTTCAAAGGATTTCTTGATTTCTGCCTTGATTTCATTATTTACCCAGGAGTCATTTAGAAGCAGGTTGTTCAATTTCCATGTAGTTGCGTGGTTTTGAGTGAGTTTCCTAATCCTGAGTTCTAATTCGATTGCACTCTGGTCTGAGAGACTGTTTTGATTTCAGGTCTTTTGCATTTGTTGAGGAGTGTTTTACCCTCAATTATGTAGTTGATTTTAAAATAAGTACCATGTGGCGCTGAGAAGCATGCATATTCTGTTGATTTGGGGTGGAAAGTTCTGTAGATGTCTATTAGGTCTACTTGATCCAGATCTGACTTCAAGTCCTAAATATCCTTGTTAATTTTCTGTCTCGTTGATTTGTCTAATATTGACAGTGGGGTGTTAATGTCTCCCACTATTATTGTGTGGGAGTCTAAGTCTCTTTGTATGTCTCTGAGAACTTGTTTTATAAATCTGGGTGCTCCTGTATTGGGTGGATATATATTTAGGATGGTTAGCTCTTCTTGTTGAATTGATCCCTTTACCATTATATAATGTCGTTCTTTGTCATTTTTTTAAAATCTTTCTTGGTTTGAAGTCTGTTTTGTTAGAGATTAGGATTGCAACCCCTGCTTTTTTCAGCTTTCAATTTGCTTGGTAAATTTTCCTCCATCCCTTTATTTTGAACCTATGTGTGTCTTTTTCATGTGAGACGGGTCTCCAGAATATAGCACGCCCATGGGGCTTGACTCTATCCAATTTACCTATCTGTGTCTTTTAACTGGGGACATTTAGCCCATTTACATTTAAGGTTAGTATAGTTATGTGTGAATTTCATCTGTCATCATGATGCTAGCTGGTTATTTTGCACACTGGTTGATGGAGTTTCTTCATAGTGTCTTTTGCCTGCATATTTTGATGTGTTTTTGCAGTGGCTGGTACCGTTTTTTCCTTTTAATATTTAGTGCTTCCTTCAGAAGCTTTTGCAAGGCATGCCTGGTGGTGATGAAATCCCTCAGCATTTGCTTGTCTGAAAAGGATTTTATTTATCCTTCGCTTATGAAGCTTAGTTTGGCTGTATGTGAAATTCTGGGTTGAAAATTCTTTTCTTTAAGAATGTTGACTATTGTCCCCCACTTTCTTGTGACTTACAGAGTTTCTGCTGAGAGATCTGCTGTTAGTCTGATGAACTTCCCTTTGTAGGTGACTTGGCCTTTCTCTGGATGCCCTTAACATTTTTTCCTTCATTTCAACCGTGGAGAATCTGATGATTATGTGTCTTGGGTTTGATAACTCATGTAGTATCTTAGTGATGTCCTCTGTATTTCCTGAATTTGAATGTTGGCCTGTCTTGCTATGTTGCAGAAATTCTCCTGGATAATAACTTTAAGTGCGTTTTCCAACTTGGTTCCATTCTCCCCATCTTTTTCAGGTACTCCAATCAATCGTAAGGTCAGTCATTTTACATAGTCCCATATTTCTTGAAGGTTTTATTTCTTCCTTTTCATTATTTTTTTCTCTACTCTTGTCTGCCTGACTCATTTCAGCAAGATGGGCTTCAGACTATAACACTTTTTCTCCTGCTTGATCGATTCGGCTATTGATACTTGTGTATGCTTCACAAAATTCTCATGCTGTGTTTTTCAGCTCCCTGGGTCATTTAAGTTCCTCTGTAAACTGTTCATTCTAGTTAGAAGCTCCAGAAATATGGAACGCTTCTCGAATTTAAGTGTCATCCTTGCGCAGGGGCCATGTTAATCTACTCAGTATCGTTCTAATTCTAGTATTTATGCTGCCAAAGCAAGCACCCCTTTCTTTTCTTGACTTTGTGTTTGATATTCTCTTTTTCTCTGTTTCAAACAGGAAATCTGAAGTCATTCATTGAGACCATTTGTCTTTTGCAATACAAATGTTAAGAGCTATTACTTTTTCTCTGAGTACCGTTTTAGCTACATCACATAAATGTTGCTTTTTAGTGTTTTTATTTCTCAGATCTAAATAGTTTCTATTTAATCTATTGATTTCTTTATTGAATGATAAATTCTTTTAAATTATTTAATTTTAAAACTTTAAAATTTCCAAATATTTAAGTATTTTATTTTGCAATTGACTTCTAATTTAATTAATACATTCAGATGAGAGTGATATTTTTCTTCTGACTGAAGACATTCTTTAACATTTCTTATAATGTAAATCTGCTAGTGAGAAATTATTTCAGATTTCAGATGTCTGGAAATGTGTGTATTTTGTCTTCATTTTTGAAATATATTTTCAGTGGTTATAAAATTTTAGATTGACAGATTTTTTTTTCTTTCAGAACTTTGAAGATATCTTCCCCTTGGGATAGTTAAAGTAGTGTGACAGGTACTAGGAAAATGGTGTGGGTAGCTTTTATTCAGGATTCTCAGGTTCCTGAGTTTGCTACCTTATTTGGGGCATAGACATTCATTCTGTTAAATGTAACAATGGATAATATCCTGAAGCCAAATGTCATACAGAGCTGCTCTTTTTCCTTTTTTTGTAATATTCTATAGCCTGTGAAAATCTGAAGTTACTTCTGAATTTTCTCTGCAACTCTTTCTCACTCCACTTATGTTGGGCACCATCTTCATAAGACACATCAGTTTATTTAGGTAGTGTGTCACTAGTTTAACCCAGAACAAAACTCTTTGACTGCTGACTGCTCAGTATGAGTTGGAGAGGTGGAGCAGAGATGCTAAACAATTAGAATGAATGCAGTATTATAATGCCCATGACAGTTAATTTTTAAAATATAGTTTCAACTCTTATTTTCAATTCTGATTATATAGGTTCAGGTTTATTAGATGGGTATATTGTGTGATACTGAAGTTTGGCGTACAAATAACCCCATCACTCAGGTAGTAAGCATAGTACCCAATAGGTAGTTTTTCAGACTTTTTCCCCGTCCCTCCTCCCCGACTCAGGTAGCCCTATGTTATTCCCATCTTTATGTCCATGTGTACCAAACACTTAGGTCCCACTTATATGTGAGAAAATTTGGTATTTGGTTTTCTTTTCCTGCATTAATTTGCTTAGGATAATAGCCTCCAGCTGCATCCCATGTTGCTGCAAAAGAAATTATGTCATTCTTCTTTATGGCTGCATAGTATTCTGTAGTGTATATGTACCACATTTTCTTTATCCAATTCAATGTTGATGGGAATCTAAGTTGATTCCACATCCTTGCTATTGTGATTGTGAATATCTGTGATGAAAATACAGGTGGAATGATCTATTTTCCTTTGGATATATGCCCAGCAATGATATTGCTAGGTTGAATGATAATTCTATTTTTAGTTCTTTGAGAAATCTTCAAATTGCTTTCCACAGTGGCTGCAGTAATTTACATTCCACCAACAGTGTATAAGTATTGCCTTTTCAATGCAGCCTCACCAGCATCTATAATTGTTTGACTTTTTAGTAACAGCCACTCTGATTGGTGTGAGATGATGTCTCATTGTGGTTTTAATTGCATTTCTCTGATGATTAGTGATGTTGAACATTTTTTTCACGTCTGTTTGCCACTTATATATTTTCTCTTGAGAAATGTCTGTTCATACCTTTTGTACACTTTTTAAAGGGCTTATTTTTTTTTTTTTTTTTGCTTGTTGAATTGTCTAAGTTTCTTCCAGATTCTGGATGTTAGACCTTTGTTGGATGCAGTTTTCTTCCATTCTGTAGGTTGCCTGTTTACTCTGTGTAGTTTCTCTTGCTGTGCAGGAGCTCTTGAGATTCACTAGGTCCCATTTGTCAATTTTGGTTTCTACTGAAATTTCTTTTGACAACTTAGTCATAAATTCCTTCCCAAGGCCAATGTCCAGAATGATATTTTCTAGGTTTTCTTCTAGGATTCTTATAGATTGAAGTCTTACATTTGAATCTTTAATCCATCTTGAGTTAATTTTTGTATGAAGTTAAAAGTGGGGATCCACTTTCATTCTTCTACATTTGACTAGCCAGGTATCCCAGCACCATTTAATGAATAGGAAATAACTTCCCCATTGCTCATTTTTGTCAATTTTGTCAAAGACCAGATGGTTGTAGGTGTGTGGCTTTATTTCTGGGTTCTATAGCTTGTTCCATTGTTCTATGTGTCTACTTTTATATTAGTAAAGAAAAAACCTGTTTGGGTTACTGTAGCCTTATGGTGTAATTTGAAGTCAAGTAATATAATGGCTCTGGATTTGTTATTTTTGCTTAGGATTACTGGCTATTTGAGCTCTTTTTTTGTTTCCACATGAATTTTAGAATAGTTTCTTCTAATTCTGTGAAAAATAATGTTGGTATTTTGATAGAGATAGCATTGAATCTATAGATTGCTTTGGGTAGTATTCTTATTTTCATGATATTGGTTCTTTCAGTCTATGAGCATGGCATGTTTTTCAATTTGTTTGTGTCATCTATGATTTCTTTCAGCAGTGTTTTATAGTTCTACTTGTAGGATCCTTAGCATCCTCAGTTAAATGTATTACTAGCTATTTTTTTCTGGCTCTTTTAAATGGAATTGCATTCTTGATTTGGCTCCCAGCTTGAATGCTACTAGTACATAGCAATGCTACTGATTTTTGTACATTGGTTTTATATCCTGAAACTTTACTGAATTTGTTTATCAGCTCTAGGAGCCTTTTGGCAGAGTCTTTAAATTTTATATAAAATTATGTCATGTCCATGACAGTCTTAAATAAGTCTGTTTTTACTGTTTGTTCTGAAACTTAGGTATAGTTAGATTTGGTATAAATGGATCCATTTTCTCCTGCCTAGGTTGTGAGCTATAGTTTCAGTATTAGTGTTTATTTTTTCTTAAAATTTTTACTTCTAGTATACAGAATTCTTAAAGGTCTCTCTAAGCACTTTTTATTAAATTTTAAAACATATTTTGTATGTTTTTAGGATAACAGTATTCATCATAACAGTTATTAAATAGTAAAGATATAAAATAGATATAAGAATATAAGTAAAACAAAAACTGAGTTTCCAATAGAGAGTGATATTAAAAAAAGGGAGAAACATTTCCCTACATTTGGCCACAGAACATTGTACAGGTTTGGTACATTGTGAGGCTGGTGCAATGAATGTGGTAAGTTTAAGTCAGAGATGCCCAAGGTTGGTAGAGATGTTCAAAAAGATTAACAAGGTCTTGTAAGAGAAGAATTACAACCATGGAACTGGTGACCACTGGAAGAAATGACAGTAGTGTCCCTAAAACATGGTGGTAATGTCCAGTGATGGCAAAGCCAGTTTTAGGAGCAGTGGGACCAGTAGAAGTAACAACATAAATTAGAAGTGGTATTCAGTGACCACGTCAGAGCAGGTGTGAGGGTGCCATGGAATGGTGGTGCTTGGTGAATGGTATGTTGTGAGCAGAAGCATCTGCACTGGTTAGTAAAAATGGCATTGTTGATAACAATCATGCCAGAAGCTGAATCATAAAATTGAATAAGTAGCATGAAACTATAAACAGCATGTATTGCCAGTGACACTTTGTTCATAATGTGTGAAACACTCTCTAACCAATTCTTATTAGCATGTAGGAAGATATACCAATAAAATGTAGATTGAAACGTATATTTTTTTTCTGTAGAGCCGTAGCCTTCTATCAATTTATTAATGATTTTGAATAGATTACCTGTGTCCTGGCTCAGACCTAAATTGGAAGATTCCATTTCTTTCTCCAAAGTCACCAATCCAGCTCAGATAGGTTTATCAATTTTTCAATAATGTATAAATATGCAGTTCAAATTTATACATTTTCTTCCGTTTTCTTTTTTGTGAGACAGGATCTCACTCTGCCACCCAGGCTAGAGTGCAGTTGCACAATCATGGCTCACTGCAGACTCGACCTCCCTGCCTCAAGTAATCCTCCCACCTAGACCCTACGGTAGCTGGGACTACAGGTACGCATTACTATGCCTAGCTAATTTTTTGTACTATTTGTAGAGACAGGGTTTCACCATGTTGCCCAGGCTGGTCTCAAACTCCTGGGCTCAAGAAATTCATCTGCCTCGGCCTCCCAGAGTGCTAGGATTACAGGTGTGAGCCACTGCACCCAGCCCCACACATTTAATTTTCATCAAGGCAATTAAATGTGTTCTCTATATATGGCTGTAATAGATATAGATATAGGTGTGTGTGTGTGTGTGTGTGTGTGTACACACATATATATATGGCTGTAGTTTCTTCAACTTTAAGGGAAAAAGTGATGTCTGGTACAATTGAATTCTCTAGATAAGTGTAATGCTTTCTTGTTCATTTAGGAAAATATTTGGGCAAGAATTAGTTTAAGCCCAACAGATAGAGCTATGGGAGTGTAGCAGATATTAGTGTTCCACTGACATCTTCTCTTCATTCCTTTATCATTTTCTTACAGTCTGGCACCCAGTGTGTTTTCTGTCCCTACTGCTAGCATCTGCATCTCTTTTTGGAGGAATGCCCTCAGGCTTCTGGAACCCACTTTTCCTACACACTGAAAGTGTCAGAAGTCCTTGGAAATATATATCTTTTTGGGTACAGTCATGTTTTCATAACTAAAAGGTGCAGGAAAGTAAATTATTTGTCTCCTCTACCCCATTGATGGGTAAAATGCTAAGCTATGAATTGTAGTCTTCAGAGCTTTCCTGAAGTTTGAGTCAGTTACTTTTTGGAACTTTGCTTGATTTAATACTATAATCCAGGATTTCTCTCACACTTTCTGGCTCCCAGAGACCCCTTTGTCCAGTTCTTCTGGACAGAATTTGGAATTGTCTTATTGTTTCAGTCTTCTGTGATATTGTGTGGTTCCATGTACCTTGGCCAACTTTGGGATAAAATGACAAGAGAAAATGAAAAAAAAACAATGAATATTCACTTCACACTCTGGACAACAGAGGTCCTGTTTCCTGGTTTCTCTGGTCTCAGATAATTATTTTCTCAGCATTTTGAGCACCTGATCGTTTTTGCTGTGGCAGTGCAATTCTGTAATTGGTTAGAACCAAATATGGCCAGCCTTGGTTAGAACCAGTAAAGAAAAGGGAAAACAACAACAACAAAAAAGAAACAAAACACGTAGATTCTCCTTTCAAACTTCCACAGGCACCAATCCTTTTTTTCCCCAATATTATAAGTAGAAATACATGGTATCTCTTAAAGTTTTGCTGTCAGCTTTTACTGGACAGTTACTGGATTCAGCCCACCCTTGGGTCAAGGCAGAGAGGGAAATTTAGAATGGCCTCTGCCTCCTGAGAAAACTCATACTTATTAGAGTTTAGTACTAAATTTTTGACCTTAGTTCCCAATTTATCTGTTATGATTTTATTGTTTTATATGTTCTGGGGTACTCATATAATTTTAAAATATTTTGTCTACAGTTTCAGTTGTAATCACTGGGAGATGGAAGTTGTACTCACTCCATCTTGACCTAAATTTTCTTTATAGTTTTTATCTTTCTGCTGAAATTATTTAACAACTCATGCCTTTTGTCCACCTTTCTAGATTTAAAAATATATTTTTTAGGGGTATTTTAAATTCCTTGCTTGACAATTCTTACATCTGAGTCATCACTGAGTTTAGTTGTGTTGATTGCTTTCTCTCTTGCCTTTTTTGTGTGTCTTTTGATTATTTTTAAACTAAATGCCTGATATTGTGTAAAAAACAGCGTTTGTGTCCAGAAGTAGGTGCTCCTCGTATTGTCTCAGGCTGTTAGCCTATGTGTGTGTGTTGTGGGAGGGTTGAGTGAATCTAATTAGTAATTGAGTTGGATTGATATTTTTCTTGTTGCTATCATTTCCTTCAGTGCACTGCAGGCTTCAGATTCCTCCAGTGGTGGTGAACTGCTCTTACTTTGTGCTTAGCGTGGGGCTTAGAGACTCTCTCAGAAGTAGTGAAGCATCTCCTAGGCCCAGGGGACAAGGTTTCTTGTTGTCCCTTCTCTCAGTGGCGTAAGTTTTGGCTTTATATGAAAAAGAAGTATCGAGGGAATGGGCAGTGTTTTATGTTTGTTCTAGAGTCAGTCAGACGTGTTCACTACAGGCATGTCTGTGCCACCTAGGGAAGCACTTTTCCTGCCTTGTTTTGAGCACCTGAAAGTGGCCTGTGGAAAATAACTTTTGAGTGGATGTGAACTCCACTCCGCTTTTATTTATTCTTAACTTGTAACTTCCTTTTGTGCTTCGTCAAAGGTGAAATGGTTTCTGTGTCCCATCTGTATTTGGAGGGACGTTTCACTCTTCGGAATCCAGTTCACTTAGGTTCTTGTAGCCTCAGATCTCCGATGTTTCCAAAAAGAATTATGATTTTGTAAATTAAATGGTTTTTTTTCTTATCACTATAATTTTGTTTTCAGCTTCCAACATCTAATGCAGAAGGAGAACTCTAATTTTTACTTGAAAATATTACCTTTTGCTGCAGTGAAGAGAATCGATTATAGTGAAGCAAGTGTAGATTGGAAAAATTAATTTGGAGGCCTATTATTTTGGATATAGGTTATAAGATGCTATTTTTGAAGGTCTATATGTCATAGGAGAGTCAACAAGATAGATATTTACTTTTAACATTTTTAGATTAAGTATTATTCTCCAGTAATTAAGAACCATAGTATTGAGGAAACAGATTCAACTTATCTTCTTGATCTATTATCATAAATTGTTTGTTTCTATCTCTCGATTCAAAATGCCTTTCTTCCTCCTAGTTCATGAATAAATCCTAGCTAACAGGAAGGGAGAAGGACCAAAGGGAATGTAAATACCTTTCATTTTAAAGGCCCAACGCAAAAGTTAGATCTGTTTCTTCTTGTATCTTGGTAGATAGAATTGATTGATGCGACCATACTTAGCTGCAAAGGATACAGAACATTATAGTTTTTAACTGGGAACCAAATACCCTGGAAACTTAATACAGACATAAGACAGAGTGGATGCAAGCAGGACACCTTATTAGTCATCACCATGGTCTGTCTTTTCCTGACTAAATATCGATACTCACCCGTTTTTCCCCACACCAAAGGTATTCGCAAATTATGAAAAGAGAAAATATCAGTGTTCCATATAATATTTGCATTTAGTTCCAAGTGCAAGATGTATTTTCTCAAGACCAAGCGACCAATAAAGTGAAAAAAAGTTATATGTAGTCTTGAGTCAACTCAATATATATTGATGCAGTAAGAAACATGAAAAACTGTATTTTATATTCTGTTTCAGAAAGGTAAGAATAGAATACATATAGTTGTCACAGTTACACGTCAATGTTAAAAATCTGCTGTGCAGAAACTCCAGAGACTTTCAGCCTTGAGAGCAGGATACATTTTTTAGATAGAAAAAATAAAAGCTTTTCTTTTTTATTATGCCTCATGGCCCCCATGCTCTCACAATAAAATTTGCTGTCAGGAAGAAACTCTCTCGTGTATTATCCTCTGTGACCATATCTGTAGTGGCATCGTGCAGTATGCTGTTAGTGTCCACACACTTTTGATGACTCTTCCTGCTACTGTGGGCTTGGGGATCCAGGGCTGCCTTTAAGAGTCAAATAGACATGGGCTTTGACAGGTCAAACTGATGATTTTTTGGTAAGATAATTTTTCCAAAATCTTATTGGACTTTCACTCTGTATGATTCCACTCCTTTTCATGTGATAGTAACCACATCTAAAAAGCTTACCTTCACATAGTTCTTAACTCCAAGGATTACACTTTTCAATTTACTGGTCTGTGTATAGCTCATTCACCTCAACTTCAAGTTAATGATACTTACCTTATGGGTATCGTAAACAACAGATTTGTGGGAAGGTAACACCTCTAAACTGAGAATAGATATTGGGGATGTTGGAATTTAAAAGGCTTTATCACAGATACCTTTGCAGTAGCTGAGGTGAGAGAGGATGGGGTTTAGAAAAAGTTAGTAGTAGGTAAAATTGAAAGAAGAGGCAAGATTTGATATGTATTTTGGAGGTAAGGCAGATAAAATAGGCTACTAGGTTATATATTGAAAGACAGAGAAAGAGAAATTCACAGAAGATGTCTAGGGTTTTGACCAAAACAATTGGTTTGATTGTGACACTACTGACAAAAAAAAAAGAATGTTTGAGAAAAAGAAATATCTACAATGAGAACCAATGTTATTCTGGAAAATTTCTACTTGGTCCTTGGGTTTTACCACTGTATTCTTTATAAACTTGTTTAACCATACTTTTATTCTTTCTTTTGCACCTTCTGAAAGCATAATTCTAATATGCTATGATATTTTTTGGTAGTTTTTTGGACTATGGAGTCAAGTTTAAGGTATGATGTGCTTTCATCATTTGTTTTTCAGATTTGAAGTTGAGATCTTCCTTTTTGTATTTTCTACTCTCATGTGCCAAACACTCACTTCTTGCCTATGTGGTGATATGAGTTTTAAAAGGCCCCTCATTCTGCTATAATCAGCCAGCTAAAACATCCTTTATATGCACAGAATAATCTTGTTTTTTTTATCTTCCAAAAATGCATGCATGACATTTAATGATGGCACTGAAAAAATTCATCAGTAGATACATACAAAATATACTCAGTGTTTTTAGCAGAAATAAGTGAGAACTCATCATTTAGGGACACTCTTCTAAGATCCACCATGGCAGAGTCATTAAAGAATCAGGTATGACATGAAAAAAATGAAGTCTGACTTCATCCCTTGAGAGGTGTTCATCTAATCTTCTGTTCTCTTCTAACTTTGTTTCCTTCCTGAATTCCAGAAAAACACAAGAAATCTTTGGGAATCTTTTATAAAAATACAGATTAAATTAATCATATAGTCATTAAACAACAGGTGAAAATACCCTTTATAAAAGATTGGTAAGATGTTTTATATTATTTTATCAAGATTCTTAACAGTGTTTAACAATTAGAGAGAACATAAATAATCACTAATTGTGCACAATACACTGCAGCGAAATAAGAGACTTGTTATAGTTCTATTTTTTAAACATTTTTTCTTTAATGACTTCAAATGGTACTGAAAACTATTTAATAAGTGAATATTACTTCCTCTTTCAAATAGTAAAATAAATGGCTTATACAGAGAACCGAAAAGAATAAAAGGAAAGTTACAAAATATGGGAAGAGTTGCTTGTGTCAGTTTAGATTTTGAACTACAGAGTTCCCAGCCTAAGCCTTTATAAAATGGCTTTAGACACTGGGCTATTAAAAAATGTGTTTTCCCTAGAGTAATACCTATGGTGTTCATCTTATCTACTAAATAATTCTAAGAATGATTATTTCGGTATTTTCATGAAGCACTTCGCATTATTTCCTGGTTTATCCTTAGGAGTAATAATTCTCCTTACCAAGGTAGGATTTTCCTTTATAGTTACTTATACTTCCCTCTTCAGATAGTTCCTTAAAAACAGTCTAATAAAATGCCTATTACTACCACGGAAAGCAAATGTAAGCCTTATTCACTAGACATAATATTTTTCCCAGTGATAGTGTTTATGTTAAAAACAAACTCCAAAGTGTTTGATGAACCTCTATATGAGAAAAAAATGATCCTTTGAGAACACAGAAAAAACTAGAGCTTCAATTTGTGTTAATTATTTAATCTGAAAATAAGAAAGAATGAAGCTGTACTAACAATATCTATATTGACATGGGAGACTTTATTATAGAAATATGTTCATTTTGTTACACAAATGAGGTATTTGTGATTAACATGTGTTTTCTTATTTTTTTATATTGGCAAATTAAATTCAGCCTGGTAGAATTATCAGAACAGGAAGAAGTAGGTGGCAGAAATAAAACATGATGTCATCAAATTAGATAATAATGTTAGATTTTTAAAACTAGAGTATTATATAATAGTATGGGATAATAACTGATTGAACATGGTCCTATGA
Organism: Hylobates moloch; assembly: GCF_009828535.3. NCBI lineage: Eukaryota > Metazoa > Chordata > Mammalia > Primates > Hylobatidae > Hylobates > Hylobates moloch. The sequence continues at coordinate 87,403,244 of NW_026652276.1, forward strand.
ATAAATTATTATTATCCTGCTGTCTCAATTTTTAAAAAATGGCTCTGATCTCATATTTCTAACTCCAAGATGTTGAAGCTAAATCCTTGCTTGGGTTTAAAATCAGGTAACATATTTTTATTATATAACCAGCATTTTTGGTACATTAAAATGGTGTCTAATATACAAAATAAGCATTCACTTATAACTTCACCTTTGCAACAAAGCAAACTTTGTTTTATGTGCTCCTTTTGTCTTACTATATAAGGCTACATACGTTTTTATATTTGATACACTTTTTTATTTTATTCATTTTTAAACCTTTTACATTATAACGTTGTTTGGAGGGAAAAAAAGAAGAAAGAGAAGTTCCTCCAGATATTTCAGAGATACAAAAATTATTGGTATAGTCAAAATTTGACAAGTCATTTGGAATTTAAAGAAACCTTCATTCCATGTTACTTATTTTTTCACTTAGAAGTTGTCTGTTCCAAGACTACTATCCTACAATTATTGAGCAACAGATTAAGGATATAAGAATAAAAGAGAGATTCATAAATTTGAGTTTAATGCTTCATTTGTCCAAAAGTCTTTTGCAGGATACATTGGTTAAAGCATGAGAAACTTTGCAAAAGTTTTACTACATAGAATCTATGAAAAAAATGATTGGAAGGCAGGATGAGTCCATAAAATCCCTGTTGGAAAGGATTATTTCACTGGAGGAAATTATTTAATAGTTTACAGAAGCTTGGCACTCCAGGGACCTTGGAGGTCATGGAGCCCTTGACAGACATCTAGGAAGTGACAAATATAAGCAGCTGTGTAGAGAGACTCTGTCTCAAGAGGGATTAGATTTATAGCAACTAAAAGAGACTCAGAACTACAAGATTTCAGAGAAAGAAACCTGGAAGAAATTAAGTTTCCTCTGACAGATAAAGCAACAGAGAAAGGATTTTATTTGCACAGGATTTTAGAACACTGGAAATAGTTTGGCACTAGCTGAGTCCACATCAATTTCCTGTCCGATAAGACAGAGGTCATTTGACATTAACTCCATCAATAACTTTTCTATCACAAAATCTGTCTGTGGCGTCTTCCTTTGTTCTTGTTTTATCGAAAATAATATTTCTGTTCTAACTTCCCTCCACTCGTGTTGTTGACTTTTTTCTTCCTGTCTTTGCAAAGATGGAGATTTAGGAATTGTTTGTCTTTCCTTGCAAGCTCCAAATCACTTTTCAACACTCTGCTAAACATCTTCACCTATAAGTTTCACTAGTAGCTCAAATTGGGATGTTTGAAATAAAGTTCATTACCTTCCTCACAACCTCAAATCGATTTTTCACTAGACGCTTCTCTTTCTGAGAACATAGCATTACTTGAACAGCCACTTTCCCAAAGAAGGAATCCAAATAGCTAATAATCATATCAACAGTCCTAATACATGTTATTAATAATTAATGAAATGCAACAACATCCTAGTATTGACATGTTAAGATAGCTCAAATTAAATATCAGCAAGGTCTAATTGAACAAAAATTAATGACAACTCTCATATGAGCTGGTAGGAGTACAAATTGATATGGGTTTGAAAAATAGTTTGATATTATAAGGTAGTTACTCTTGGCACCATTCACAACTTTTGACCCAGAAATTACACTCCCATGCTTATACCCAACAGGAACTCATGATAATATGCTTGACAAAAATTATTACAAGAATGTTTATTGCAGCATAAGTCATAGCTCAAAAGAAGAATGGATAAATATATTGTGGAATATTCATGCAAAATAATACTATCCATCAGTGGAAGCAAATAAACTGCATAGCACCGATGAGTCTCATAGCATGGATGGCATAGCACAGACGAGTCTTTATGCCATAGCATAGATGAGTCTCACAAACATGATATTAAGTAATGGAAATCAGATGCAAAAGATTATGTACTGTGTATTTCCATTTATATGTAAAGCTGTAAGTAGTGAAAACCTAAAAGTTAGTACAAATTCAATGAATTTTAAATATATAGCTAAATAAATGGATGCTCTCCCCTAAGCCTCTAATATTCTTGTTTGCTTTGTCTAGTATTCCCTTACACATACTTCAAGCCCCAAATCATAGCTTAAAGACAAGACTTTTTTCATCTTTATGCTCTTAGACCTTGTAATTTCTATGTCACAGAATTGATCACCATGTTATAAGTATCTTTTGACAAGATCATTTGGTTAATTTATCTTCGTATTTTTCATCTTGTGCTCTCCCACCCACTGTTTTCTAACGTGTAGCCTGTGACATGGACCTGTGTAACAATGCGATTGGTTGTTGAAATAATAAATGTTATTTAGCCTGCGTATTTGATGTCCTCAATAATATATCTTTCAAATGCTGTCTACTATTACATTTATGTTTCCATTCATTCAAGTGCTTTTTTATGTGAAAATATAGAGCAATGTGTTTTCATTTAATTATTTTATTGATGCTTTTTTCTCTTTCTCTCTACTAATACCTTTCAAACTTATCTTAGTTAATTAGTTAAGAGATCCCTTGATCTCTTAAATATGATTTCTCCCTACGTGTTAAAATGCTTGTCACACTTTCTATTTGATTTATATAAAAGTAATGTTAATTGCAGCACTATTCACAATTGCAAAGACGTGAGTTTACCTAGGTAACAAACCTGCACTTGTACCTCTGAACTTAAAATAAAAGTAAAAAAAAAAGTAATTGTGTATCTTTCTTATACTTCATGTTGGACTCTAAACTGCTTAAGGCTTGGGACAATTTATTAATGATTCCTTTATCCCTTTATTGCCTAACTCTGCATGTTTCACATGGTAGGAATTTAGTAGAACTAAACTGAATTTCGCTGAATTAAATTAGCTAAGTATGCCCTGTACTGAAATATTGTTACGTAGTACAAATTAAAATGTGAGGTAAGAAGATGTTAAGATCTAAGAAGCAATATCAAGCAGTAAAATCTGGTGAGTTGAATTTAAAAATTCAACTTAATATATATTCATTTCTAAATGAATAAAAGATGTTTTGCTAAATGTTGAAAGGCAGTACTTCCCAAATTATCTATAATGATGGACTAGGCTATTTAAACTCCAATTTACTGTAGAGTAATTCTTTTGAAACACAGTAAAATGGATTACAAGAAAATAAAATGTAAAAGCCAAATGATGTGAAATGCAAGTCTGAATTTTATTAGTAGATACAACAGATACAATATTTTAATTAAGTCAAAACAAAGACATATATAGGCAAGTACAAGAGTTGTAAAACTGTGGCTACTATGTGCTGAAAACCTGTGTATAGGTGATTAGCATAGTTAATTTTATATTGTAACTTTTTTGTTCCACACATATAAATAAATGAGTGATATAGCAATTGCTCAAATTAAATGCTTATGTAAGACACTTTGAATAAATACTGCTTATATCAATATTTAAATTTTTTGTATCAAATAAGTTTTTTTATTGCTGTATTTAATTTATCTAATCTAAATTACATAAATAACAGTGCTACCTGTGTTGCAAATATACATAAATAAACAGGTTTTTCATTTCATTTTAATGAAAAAGAAACCCATCTCACAGAATTATGTTGTAAGGACTTAAAGAGATTTTAATGCAATTCCATGAACCTCATAATGTTGGGTTTTGTTTTTCTGCAAAATGAAGCAAGGGGACTTCATTTTGAAATGATTGAATTCACTTTCAATCCTTCATTAGAAGCCAGTTCAGTAATTTAATTTTAATATTACAGTTTAACTTAAAATCAACTTTTGATGAAAGAGACAGATTCTGTATTTGTGAATCTCATGTGTGAATCTTCTTTCTTCTTCCTCTTTGTAAAAATATTACTACAATAAAATGAAAAAGACAGAAAAACCCACAAAACCAGTGTATAAAGAATTGTTAGAAGGGAAATAACCACCAGTTCATACAACAAAGCATTGCCAAGTGCCCCAGAAGCCCTTCTAAATGTCCTAATCCGGAATAAATTCTTCTCTCTTTCCAAAACAACTTAATCCTTTTAAGTTACAATAATTTCCTACTAAAAAAAAGTTTTATTACACAAATGCACATCACTAGACAATATCACTTAATCATGTCAATTTTTACAAACTGATATATTTTTTGTCTTATTCAGTGTATCCGTCATCTCTCTCTTTGTCTTACAATTTATCTCTTGAAGGACCCTGGTGTTTGACTGAGAAAGTTTTCCACTATCTGGATTTTGCTGGCTGCACAGTCACCGTGCATTTCAATATGATTCTCTGTCTTTTGTGTTTTCTAAAAGTTGGCAACTGGATCCAGAAGTTTAATCAGACTCAGATCCTTTTGTCAAGACTAAAGGGCATGTTGGGCAAGAATACAAGAAACATAAAAAGTCTGGCCACCTTTCTATTTGTAACGTTAGCATTACAACATTTGTAATGTTGAGGCTTAATGTGCAGATTTACTAATTCATTGTGGAAGGGGTTATAAAATGGTGGTTTTATAATTCTACTGTTTCTTTTCCAATCATTATAATATTTTCATAAAGATGTGCTTTTATTTCATTATGTGATAATACAATTGATAAAGGAAAGGGAGGTTAAAAACGCTGTCATTTCCCATTATTCTTCAGCTTTCAAGATGATGGATAAATTTCTTATTATCTTCTAAAATTGATAATTTTGTTTTTTCATAAAAATATTATGGGCTCATAGATATAAGCAAATTTTATGGGTAACAATCCATTGCAATTGTTATCATTGTTGAAGCTCAAGTTATTCAATTTTTTAACAGTGATAGTCTCTCTAATTTAGCTTGTAATTTTATTTCAAATGAGGTTGGCAGTTTCGACAGCTGATTCTTCTTCATGATCTGGCATGAAAAAATATTATTGCACCATCTTTTACATTTCCTGCCCTAGACCTTAATTAGCTATTTTTTCAAGAGCTCTGTATATTTAAGTTAAAAATGATATTTTAATATTTTTAGATGGTAGCCTTTTATTCTTAAAAGGCTGTATCTGGACTTTCTAAGATGACAGAGATGTTAAAAATTATCTATGCTGCTAGCTAGCTATCAAAATTAATAATTTTATATTGTCAATTTAGTTTGACTTTTTAATGGACTCATACAGTATTTATTGTGTCTAGCTTCTTTTTCCTCAGAATACTGGTTTTGAGATTTTTCCATGTTGTCATATGTATTAGTCAATTTCTTTTTATTGAGGATTAGGATTTTACTTTATAGTATGCTATAGTTTAAGGTTTGTTCACCTGATGATAGGCTTTTCTTATTATAAACAAAGCTGAAATAACCATATATGTACAAACCTTTGTATTCGTATATACTTTTATTTCCCTAAAAATAAAATAGCTGGTTATATGGCAGACATATGTTTAACTCTTCAAGAAATGGCTGAAATATATCATAAAGTGATTGCAATACTTTATATTCAAATTCACAGTGTATGAAAATCTGAGTTTTTCTACATCTTCATCAACACTTGATTTTGTTAGTCTTCAATTTTAGTCTTTTAATTGTTCTTCACTAACTGTATATAGTACTTTATATATAATTTTAATATTATATAGTATTAATATAATATAATATTAATGTTATATAGTATGTTATATATATAGTTGTATGTAGTATTTCAATTTTAGTTTTTTAACTGACTGTTCTTCACTAGATTGTATATAGTATTTTAAGTCTTGGAAATCGAAAATGCTACTGTGTGGTAAGTCCTGAAAGAACAATTGTTTCTTTCATAGTGGATTCTTTTGATTTTTACCTTATTTCTTTATGCTTTATATGTACATCTAATTTAAATAATGATGGCTTCCTCGCTTCATTAGGCAGCATATTACTCTAAACAACACCCAGTTATTTATCACTGTATCATTAAATGTAATTACAAAACTTAACTCGGTATATAAAAAAACAGTATTTCAGGTTTCTAGGAATATAAATGATCCGTAGTATAAGCCTCGGCCAACATGTAGGAAGAGGCAGATGAAAAATATTGAGGTGCCATTAACATGAAAATAGCCGACCATTCAGCTGTAATTTATATCTCAGCTAATATGGGCGAATGAAGAGAAGGCATTTAATAATCCTGTAATGGTCTGGAGAATTAGGCAGGTGCCAAGAAGTGAGCGGTAGTTTCATCATGTAGTAATATTAGATGGTGTGAGAAGATCAATGAATGAGTAGTTAATAATTTTTTATTAGTGGATGTGTTTTGCGAGTGTTGGTCATTAGTGTTTTTATAGTTGAAATACAACGATGGTTTTTCATATTATTAGTCATGGTTATAATCCATGTGGGAATAATGGCTTATGCTTTATTTTTATTGAGTATTCTTTTGGTTATAGGGTTTGTAGGTTTTTGTTCGAAACCTTCTCCTCTTTATGGAGGCCTGGGGCTAATTGTTAGTGGAGCTGTGGATTGTGGCATTGTGTTGAATCTTGGTAGAGCTTTTGAGGGTTTAATAGTCTTTTTGATTTATTTGGGTGGTATGATGGTTGTTTTTGGTTGTACTGTGGCGATGGCTATTGAGGAGTATCCTGAAACATGAGGGTCAAGTATTGACATTTGAGGGGCTTTATTATTAGGGTTATTAATAGAGTTGCTGTTGGTTTGGTGAATAGTTGAGTGCGATGGGGTAGGGATCACCATTGATTTTAATAGCATAGGGAGTTGAATAAATTTTGAGGGTGAGGGGGCAGGGCTGTTGCATGAGGATTCTGTGGGTGTGGCTGCCTTATATAGTTATGGGTGTTGATTAGTGGTAGTTGCTGGTTGATCACTGTTTGTTAGTATTTATGTTTCAATTGAAATTGCTCGGGGTAATAGATTAGATAATTAATAGTAGGGGTAGAATGGATGGAATAAAAAAGAGAAAATAGAGTTTAATTAGGCCTTTCTGAGTAGATATGGTAATGGAGGGTGAAATTTGGGTTTGTGAAACGGTCTTTGGTATAGATTTTTCTAGTCAAATTAGGTCTAGTAGAAGTGAAGCCAGATTTTGGCTTGTGGACAGGCTTGAGTGGGGGGTTGAACAGTGAATTGTGGCTGAATAAAAACCTAGTATGTTGGAGAAATTGAATATCTGTAATGGGTGCTTTAGTTTAAGGTTATTAGTTATGAGATTAAGCTCCATTGTTAATAAGAGCCCTAAGGTGGTCACACCTAGGGCTGTGAGTTGTAGATGGAGTGGTATAGTTATTGGGGGAGCTGAAGTAGGAATAATACTGTTGATCATAAGGAATCCAGCGAAGATACTGCCAATTGTTAGGCATTTAATTGAGTTAATTAGGAAGGGATTATTTTCGTTAATAATAATCAGAGCTGAGAAGCGAGGTTGCCCTATCAGAGCGAAGAAAATAATTTGGGTACTATAAACAGGTGTCAATGAGGTGGTGATAAGAGTAACAGAAAGCGCTCAGGTGTTGGTCTGTGACATATTTACTCTAAAGACCTTCGATAATAAGGTCTTTAGAGTAAAAGCCTGTGAGGAAAACACACCTGTAAGTGCGAGGCTACCAATAATAAGGGAGGAGGACGTGAAAGGTAAAGTCTTGAATAACCCTCCTATTTTTCGAATGTCTTGTTCATCATTGAGATTATGGATGATGGACCCTGAATATATAAATAATATAGCTTTAAAAAGGCATGGGTGCAGATGTGAAGGAATGTTACATGTGGCTGATTAATGACAATTGTGACTATTATAAGGCCCAGCTGGCTTGAAGTGGAAAATGCTACCATTTTTTTGATATCATTTTGTGTTAAAGGGCAGATCGCTGTAAATAAGATGGCAATAGCCCCGAGGAATAATGTAAAGGTTTGCATTAATGGGTTATTTTCTATTAAAGGGTAGAAGAGGATGAGCAGGAAAACTTCTACAACTGTAGTGCTAGAGTGGAGTAGAGCTGAGACTGGGGTTGGGCCTTATACAGCAGATGGAAGTCAGGGATGGAGACTGAATTGAGCTGACTTTCCTGCTGCTGCCAAGAGTAGGCTAATTAATATAAAGGAGTCATGGATAAGATTTAGAATAAATGCTTGTTGAAAGTCTCATGTGTTGGAGAATAAGACGAATCATGCTATAGCTAAAATAAAGCCAATATCCCTGATGCAGTTGTACAGAATTGCTTGGAGGGCTGCTGTGTTAGCATCTGCTCGGCTGTGCCATCAGCTAATTAGTAAGAAGGATATAATTCCTACGCCTTCTCATATGATAAAGAGCTGAAAGAGATTGTTGACAGTAACCAGAATTAATATCGTGATGAGGATAAGTAGGTATTTGAAAAATTGATTAATGTTAGGATCTGAATTTAAATATCATATTGAAAAGTCTTCAATAGATCAGGTAACGAATAATGCTACTGGGATAAATATTGTGGAGAAGTAGTATAGTTTGAAGCTTAGTGAAAGTTTAAGAGTTTGGATTGTCATTCAATGTCAATTTGAGGTAATAACTTCTTGATCTGTACATATAAACGTTGTAGTGATGAGGCTAATGATGAAGGCGCATGCAATAGATATTTTTATGTAAAATGGGTATGAACCTTTTTTTGCAGGGATTGGCTAAGGTAGTAATAATTGGTAAGATTAAGGAATTAGGGCTATTACAGTAGTGGAAAAATACATGTTTGTTACTTTTATTTGGAGTTGCATCAGTGTTTTTGGTTCCTAAGACCAATGGATGACTCTAATACATTAAAAGTTGAGAGAGCCATATTGTTAGGCATTTGTGCATGAGTTAGCAATTCTTGCATACTTTCTCTGTAGATAAGAAGTTGCAGGCTTCTATTATTAGATTCACAATCTAATGTTTTGGTTAAACTATAGCTACAGCATGAAAATCCCATAATAATTTTAGGGTATAAGGATAATAGGAAGATAGGTGCAAAATGTATAAATATTAATGTGTTTTCTCATGTAAAGGAAGGTTTCATACTGTTAAAATAATATGTAAGTGTTCCTTGTTATGTTGTGATTAGCATATGCAGGGCGTAAAGGGCTGTAATTAGTATATTAAGTCCTATAAGCACTATAGTGATATTTGATTAAGAGAATGAAACTATAGTTTCAAAGAGTTCTCCTATTAGATTAATGGTAGGGGGTAGGGCAAGGTTGGTGATATTTGCTAGAAGTCATCAAGAGGCTATTAGTGGAAGCAGAGTTTGAAGGATATTTGTTTTTGTATCTCTGATGTGAAAAGACCATGATCATGATTGGGTAATCTGAAAAATTTGGAGTACTTTATATTATTCTAAGTAGCCTTATTTTAACATTTTATAGATATACAAAAGAAACCTAAATAGTTGTCCCTCAATATCTCTCAGAGTATTGAAGTGAGCCTTTTTCCTACTTTATTTCTGTAAACTTTTGTGGGACCATAAATTTAAGAGTATTCTACGTATATGCCATGTGAAATTCTAAATAAAGCCACTGAGAGGAGCTCTAACCTAGATAATAAATTTCGTAAGCTCTGTTCCATCTGTCTTAGGTTGGAGAAGTTAACAAGAATTTGTTTAAAAACTTCAGTTTTAAGTTTTATTCATGAGAGGGCTGAAGAATACAGTCTTCCTTAAATGTACAACAATACTCAACTTTGCTCTGTCATACATTTTCTGTAGTTTTGAGTATTCTGAAATGAAAATGAATTGATGTTAACGTATACTTGTATATATGTTAGGTTATGAAAACTGTGAAAACATAGATAAAGAAATATTGCAGCAAGTTTTTGGCTCCTCAGTGGGAATTTTGGCATTCTGTGTTCCTGAAGCTTGCATTTCAGATGTGATGTAGAACCTCTCAATGCTCATTAATTGCTACCCACTCTTGGTGATTCATTTTTGGAACAAATAATCAGAACAAATCTAAAATGTATTTTTAATGGCTTTAAAAATGTAAAAAATAAAAGTGAATGACTTAAAATGTCATTTAAAATTATTAAAATGTCAACAAGTATAATATTAATTAAAAATAAAGTTTGATTATTGTCATAAAATTTGCTGTTAGAGAAAATGGCTAAATTTTAACTTTCCTATTAAAAAAATCAGGTTTATTTTTAATTTCTAATGATGGAAATTCAAATAGACTTCTCTCAATTTGGCAGGGAGGAATATTAGTTAAACAATACAGTAATTTGGAAAATTAAACTTTTACTTTTGAAGCAAGTTTTCCAAGAGACACAGACTGTATGTTTCTAAGAAACCAAACCTCTCGTGATTTACTTTTCATTCTCATAGGTAAATATCTATTCTACTTTTTTTTTCGGCGAGATTAGGACTGATACTTCTTCCTTGAAAAATTATCTCATGCAATCACCAAGTATAACTCAACACATTCTATGGATCCAATTCTGTATAAATGTCCTTGAGCCTTAGTGTGTAGACTCTTAGGACTTTGTGAATTTGGGTTGGAGAAGCTCAACTAATGTAGTCATATGAACAACATATTGTGGTGGGAAATTAAGACTCTTCATTGGCAATTCAAACTGAAGAGGCTTCATAGCTGTTAGTACTGTCATGAGTTGTGAATACATAGTGGTTGTTGGGTGACTGACTGTCTCTTGAAGTGCTGAGAGGAGGCCTTAGTTAGAGCTAACATGACTAATTAGGTGACATTCTGTCTTCTTGAAGCTTACATTTCAGATGTGATGTAGAACCTCTCAATGCTCATTAATTGCTACCCACTCCTGGTGATTCATTTTGGAACAAATAATCAGAACAAATCTAAAATGTATTTTTAATGGCTTTAAAAATGTAAAAGATAAAAGTGAATTACTTATTTGTGCAGGCATTTATATTTTTTTAAATTTTTGTTTGAAAGGGAAAAAAGTAGAAAAAAATCAGAGATTAAAATGTAGAAACCTAACTGCTACTGCTTCAATATGATCCTAAGAACAAGACACCAGAAACTTTTAGGTATGTCTCAGAAGAAGAAGTGAAAAGTATACATCAGTGTTGCTTAAAGAAGAATGATTTCCTAGAGTGGGCACCGCCTCACACTATTTTCTTCTGTCAACTCTCGGAGATGCTTATTTTGCAAAACCAAGCCTCCGTCAGGAAACTAAGTACTAAACTGCATGTGGAATAAAGGGTTTAGTTTTCAAACATCGGCATTCTGGAAAAGCATGCTGGTCCCTTGTCGGAATAAATGTTGGGCAAGACAATCAATATTATTTTCCATATAAGTAGTAGTCCTCCAAGTGGGGTGGGATTTTACATTCTTTTGTCTTACAAATACTTATTTCTTATATGTTCCAGGTAGTCTTCCAGGTGCTAAACATACAATGGTGAATGAAATAGAACTATATTGCACATAATATTAGATAATAGGGTATATTAATTACAAAATGGCTCTAATCTTTCACCTGGTTCTTCAAAGATAGTGTGACTTTAAAGCTCTTCCTTTAAGGAAGTGGAATCTATTTCTCATTTCTTGACTGTTGGCTGTCCTATGAACTGCTTTGGCAAATAGATATAGTGAAAGTGATGTGTGAGTTTCAAACTTAGGCCTCAAGATTCCCTGTGTGCTTCTGCCCTTTCTCAGAACCCTGCCACCTCCATGAAGAGAAACCTAGGATAGTCTGCTCCATAAGAGACCATTTGGTAAAGCAGCAAGTCATCCCAACCCTTCTGATGAAGCCATACTAGAGCAGATATTAGTCAGCCCACTCGCAAACATATTAGACAGCTGAGCAAATATTAGCAGAACTCTGTACCAGACCTCTATCTAACCAAAGATACATCTTTGAGCCCAGGCAAGACAGTAAAATCTGCCCAACCAACTTTAGATGTGACTTTGAAGTGGTTTTCTTACACCGCAAAAACTAACTGATATAGATGGTATACTTTCTTTCAGAAAATATGTATTAGTAAAGAATTATATACAAAATACTTTTATTTAGAATTGGTTTTATATAGAATGTATACAATATATAAAATGCTTGTGTATGCAAATAGATGAAAACATGTTGGAGAATATTTCACTGATGTAAAAATTTAAGGAAAATGGGGAAGATGTGTAAAAATTAAAAGAGATATTTGCTATAGATTAATAAGTGAATAATATAATTAACTTTATTTTAAGCATTGTAAAATTAATATTAAGGTAAAATATAATAATAATATACATTTTTATATTGATAGAAGTTTTCTTTAAATAAAAAGACTATGAATCCCTTATATTGACTTAAAACTATTTTCTCAGCAGTAGACAAGGATCTCCTGAGAGAGCTACTCTGCCCTTAATTTCTGCCAATATGAACATTTATTTGGGAATGTTTAAATCAGAAAAAAAAACTTGAAATAAAGTGAATTTTTGGAATTAATATTATTGGTGTCAGAGAATATTTGGCCCCATTTAATAAGCTTCTTAGCTTTGGAATTATAGAAAAATGCTCAAAACAACAAAAAAATCACATGAACCATGGAATGAAACTCAAAGAAGAGAAATGACTCAAGTTAGGTAGTAGGATTCTAAGAAATAAAATTTCATTGTAAGTAATTTTGCTAATCACTATTAAAGGTGATGATGATGTAATTCTGATCTAGACGTAAAACACAGCGAAAAGACTTTCAGTCTCAACTTCAGTCTTACTGCAACTTCCAGAATAAAAATTGTTAAAATATTTTCTCTTTGCTGTGAGGTTCTTATATGTCGTGACATATGTGTTCTCCATTTTTCAGGGGCATAAAGAGGGGAGCTTACTGCTAACTGCTTCCTAGAATATTTGGGAATAAGCTTATACTCATGTATTTTTTTCTACTACCCCAGGATTTTCCACCGTGAGGTAGGCTATGGTTTGTGTATACAAATAAGAGGCAGTATTTCTGAGACATGTGAGTCCCTCTTTGTCTATATGACTCCACTAGACATTATCCTTGTTAGAATATTCTATATTAGAATTATGGAATAGTAGACCTAGAAATAATTTTAAGGATATGCTAATCTCAGGTCTTCATGTAAAACAAAGGCCTTTAACTTTTTCTATAATATATAGATAGTGTATGTATATGTACACCAAGATTTTATTGTTTGGTTACTTAAATATGTGATTTGCAGAATTATTATTAACAGTGTGATCATATAATGATTATTTTTAAGTGGAAGAGTAAAATATAGTTTTATATAATGTACATTTTCTATTAGTTTATCATTATTTCTTTTTTACAACAAATTTCTACTGAGCACTAAATTTGGTTATCACGGCAGTGACAGATGGAAAAGAGGCATTCCCTAGCTAATTACAAAGGCTGTCCAGGTGTAGCAGCCAGAGCCATAAGAAACAGACAGCTGTACACTTTACTCATCTGTCAGGAATATTAATAGAGGTAACAAAATGTGTTCATATAAAACAAGGGTATAACTGAGCTATAACAAATATCAGTATTTCCCCTCTGAGTGGCACTCCAGGATGACATGTCATAGAAAACTGACAAATGATTTCTGCTCACCTTTCTATATTATTAACCTGTACCTCTTATTTGGTTCCTCCATGCTAGAGCCAAATCTCATGTAACTGGAATAATTGGGGAATAGTTTAATCTGATTAGTTTAAAATAAATTTCAAGCATCATATTTTCCAGAATTTGTATTCTTAATATATTTCAAATTAAAATGTTTCAGAATGTATTAATTTATTTTATAGTTTGTAAATAAAATGGAGAAATTAACTGATCTTATTTGATTCAGTAATTATAATTTGTTGTGTTTCTGATCAACTCCACATTTAGTAATTGAAGCTTTTGAAAACAAAAATTATAACTTGTATGGTCAGTTATCTAATCTAACTGAAATGTAGGAAGAAAATGATTTCATGTTTTTAAGAGACTAAATTTCTGAGCAGTATAATTTATATTTACATAATTTTATGTTATCTTTTTCTTTATATTTCGATGGCATAGAATAAGAAAAGGTCAAATATGAATTTGCCTACACTATTTTATTATTTTGAAAGTAAAGATAAGTATTTCATATGGTGAGAAACTCATCTTTATTTAGCAGTATTTTCATTTTCACAATAACACTGAATACAAAAGTAAAGATGCTTTCCATAATACACATAGAAGTCTCTTTTCATCTTCAGTAGAAAAAAATATGCCCTGTATGGTCAAACTGTAAAAAATTCTAAATAAATTTTTTTTTCTGAAATTCAGCAACATTTTTTATAAACAAATAAGTGGATATAAAGGTGGCAGTAAATAAAGACTTTAAAAAATGACCTATCTTAGAGAACTTTTATATTAATTTAAACATGCTAAATGATTAAAGACTATATTAAATTAATATAACAATTTTAAATTTTAAATGTGTGGATGTTTCTAAATATGAAAAATAATCATATCATAAACTGAAAAGATTTAGAAATGTAAACACAAACAATTCTTGCTTATCAATTCTCAACCAAATAATTTACATTTACCATCCACACTCATTTGTAAATATATTAATCCATTCTCATGCTGCTAATACAGACGTATCTCAGACCAGGTAATTTATAAAGGAAAGAGGTTTAATTGGCTCACAGTTCAGCATGGTTGGGGAGACCTCAGAAAACTTACCATCATGATGGAAAGGGAAGCAAACACATCCTTTATCACCTAGCAACCGAAAGAAGTGCCGAACAAAAGGGGGAAAAGCCCCTTATAAAACCATCAGCTCTTCTGAGAACTCACTCACCATCACAAGAACTGCAGCATGAGGGTAACATCCCCTATAATTCAATTACCTCCCACTGGGTGCCTCCCACAACACATGGGCATTATGTGACCTACAACTCAAGGTAAGATTTGGGTGGAGACACAGCGAAACCATATCAATAAATAACTTTTGTTTCAAAAAACACATGTCATTTCATAAAATGAAATGGATTTGAATGATCTGTTTTTCAATCTGTACCACTATGTTTGTGCCTTTGAGAAAGAAAGCATGCCCTGATATCCAGGATCTGGCCTTTTTCTATCAGCTGGGCCTTGTTGCTGATATGAGCTGGCCTTCTATTCAGAGATGTGCCTTGGTGTTCTATTAAACATAAACAATTTCACAAAATATCAGCATCAGATAAGGCCATTCTATGATCTGATGGGTCAGGACAAAAACATTCCATAATCATACCTGAACACAGACAACACATGGCCATTGCCTCTGCCACAAAGGACCAACTATTCTCCCACTCATAAGTAATGTGAGTGACTGTTGCTTTACTAACTACAGTTTTAAAATTGTTCTGTGCTGGGCATGGTGGCTCACACCTCTAATCCCAGCACTTTGGGAGGCTCAGGCGGGCAGATCACAAGGTCAGGCGATCAAGACCATCCTGGCTAACACGATGAAACCCTGTCTCTACTAAAAATACAAAAAAATTAGCTGGGCGTGGTGGCACGTGCCTATAGTCCCAGCTACTCGGCGTGCTGAGGCAGGAGAATCGCTTGAACCTGAGAAGTGGAGGTTGCAGTGAGCTGAAATTGTGCCACTGCACTCCAGCCTGGGCGACAGAGTGAGATTCCGTCTAAAAAAAAAAAAAAATTGTTCTAGTCTACCACCCTCCTAGCTAAGATTTATTCAAACATGCTGTCATAATATTACTCCTGCTTCCTGATAGCATTTCATCCAGAGCAAAGTATGCTTCTTGAAATATTTCCCCAAATTACCTAACACATACCCAAATTTTATAACCAGTCCTTTCTAACACCCTGTTGCTTTGACGGCCCATGGTTTTTCATGGTGTGTCTTCTCCTTTGCTTCAAGGAGCAATAATCACAACTTGTTCAAATACAAGTGTGTTCCTAGTGGTCTTTGGATAGAGGGCATTGACACCCTGACTAGATCACCGAGGTACCTGAATACATGCAAATGATAGTATAGCCACCTACCCCAAATCCCATTTTAATTTATTCACTGTGTATTTTTGTTAACTAAAAACTAAGTGACAATAACCTTTCGAAATTATTTTATTGTTCTTACAACGTGTTTCTGTGGATCAGTCACAACTCAGATGTTAACCTCCAAATAAATCCATTGAAATACGTTTGTAAGAGATCTTGTTGGTCTCTGAACACATTAGCCCAGTTCACCTGGAGGTTTTCAGTAGACAGTTCCTACACACACCAGTAGCTTCCTGCATCTTCCTGCCTGAGGGTGTTCTTCTTCTACTAGATAATGCCCAGGGAGTCCCAGAGCTGTCTGGAGGGGCTGGGTAGAGGTGGGGCTATTAATGCAAAGATGCAATCTCCCACAAACGAGGGATGGGAGCTGGTAGGTGATCACAACTTTTTCTCCTTCATTGAGACAATTCTGAAATGTATTCTCTTTAGTCATTCAGAGGGCTCTTATCAGAATTTAGCTGCAGTTCCTACCTGCTCATTGTCAATGCTTCCTTTATTGAGCTTCTTATCTTTTTTTGTCTTACTTCCTCACCTCATATGCCCTCTATGATCACTCACTGATTAAATTACATTCACCTAAATCCTTTGGAAAGAACTCAGTGAGCAGACATAACAGTTGAAAACCTCTAATTTGGTCACTGTTCATTCATATGGCAACAAGAAATCAAGTAGATATGTAAACTTAAGAAAGATAAGGTCCTGTTTTTTATAATTTCTGAACCAAATGCATTTTTACTGTAATGAGATAATACAGAAAAAAATTTTAAAGGCTAAATAATTAGTTTTTTGGATAGTAAAAAGAAATTGGTTCCTTGTTAATTATTATAACAATGTGAGCTTTGTTTTTGTATGATTACTGAAGTTGTTTTTATAGTAAAATATAAAGTCTGCATTTGGGGAACTCAGAATTAGCTTGACAAGTTCTTATCCATGATTTCATGGAATATAGACAAGCTACGTCTTGAAATTATATTTACATGGTTTAGTCAAATAGAGATTCATTGATTATGTTGTGATTTATGTAAAGAATCTGATTATCTTATTCCACTCAGTTAAACTCAACTAAGGCTTATTTTGATGTTTTAGACCATTTGTGTAAAATCAAAACAAAGCACAAAGAATGGATAAGCATAATTTTTCATGCGCCTCTTTAAACAATCTTTAAACTGTTACTTTTCATTTTTTCCTTAATGAAATTATTTTCACTGAAAAAAATTAAAAACAAACAAAACAGACAGCAACAAGGAATCAGTTGCTGCTGAGATCTCTAGCTTGGTATAATTACTAAAACTTTCATCATTTGGAGCATATTGGAATGAAATATATACCTTAAGAAATAGCTCTAAAACTTGAAAGATAAAAGGACATTAATAATTATGACAACTAGTTATACAATTAGGGACTGGATTGACTTTTGTTATCCACCAAACAGACCTTGAAGAAAAAAAGTTGACTAAAAGATTAGTCAACTACCAACTCAGGGCATGCTGGAAAAGACAGAAAGCCTTATGGCAGTGTATAACGGAACTCTCATTTTCTGTAGCTAGAAGGCAGATTTGTATTGGTAAAAAAATGAAGATTTAATTATAAAGTATCATAGTAACAAAGGAATTTATATTCATAGTCCTGGCAAGGATGTAATGTAGGGGTCAGACAATTATGGCCCTTAGGTCAAATCCAGCCTACCACTTGTTTTTTTTTTTTTTTTTTTAATAAAATTTTATGGGAGTACAACCATTACTACTCATTAGCCTGTTTTTTATGACTGCTTTCACTCAACACTCTACAGAATTGAATAGTTACGACAGACACCATATGGCCTGCAAAGCTAAAAATATTAATTATCTAGCCCTTTCCAAAAAATATTTAATGCTTCCCATCCTATAATTTAATGTAGGCCTGACTTTAGTCAGGACCCTAGTAGGAAAGAAGAGCAATTCTGAGACCTGCGCTGAGGACATTTGGGGAAATACATATAAAATTTTCAAATTTGTAGATTGCCTGTTCCCTCTGGTATCTAATAAGCTAGCAGATTCCCTAGTTAGAGATAAGGCCTCCTATTTCTTGGAGACTCAGCAAAGACCTTGCTTTGGGCAGATGTTTCAAAATGTAATCCTCGAACTTCTTAAATAACTAGGTTCAGATCTCAGCATGACCTAGGAAGGTCTCAGAGTGTTCTTGATATAAACAAAAATGGAATATTTACCAAAAGATATTCAGGACCTGGTTAATATGTTGTAGTGGGGACCAGGATGACATGACCAAGAACAGATCACTGGATAGACTCCAGTGACTAGTATTATATTTATGGCTCAAAACAAAACAAAACAAAACAAATCAAAACAAAAACCTATTAGCTACTAAGATTTTGGGTTCCTATTTTCCCCCAAGAGATAACTTGATTAAAAAAAGAAGAAAAAGTGAGCCTCATTGTGATATCTGAAAGCTTAACTACTCAAGGGGGATTTCTGGAATGGCTTTTTCTATCCTCAGTCTTCTTCATATTATTATTATTATTATTATTATTATTATTTGAGACTGAGTTTCACTTTTGTTGCCCAAGCTGGAGTGCAATGGTGTGATCTCAGGTCACCGCAACCTCTGCCTCCCAGGTTCAAGCAATTCTCCTACCTCAGCCTCCCAAGTAGCTGGGATTATAGGCATGCACCACCACACCCGGCTAATTTTTTATTTTTAGTAGAGACGGGGTTTCTCCATGTGGGTCAGGCTGGTCTCGAACTCCCAACCTCAGGTGATTTGCCCACCTCGGCCTCCCAAAGTGCTGGGATTACAGGCATAAGCCACCACACCCTGCCCATATTACCTTTTATAAGCACCATGGAGAGTGAGAAAAGTCTTGTATTCAATGGTTCAGAGACCCATGGAGTGTTAGATAATGTCAGTAAACCTACAGAGATTTTTAGGTTTCCTGGCCTGTGGAATAAAAGTTATGATACATGATGGGTAAGGCTAAGTGTAACCTCTCAAACTTCCCCCTGCCTGCCAAGGTAAAAACAAAAAAACAGTATTATATCCTGGAGGATGGTGGTGGGGGATGGGGTGGTCAAGTTTAGTGAGATTATTGTAGACTTATAGGATAAAGAATGGTGGTCACTGTCATATATCTGATTAATTTTCTAGTCTGGCCCCTGAAAAAATATGGTAAGTAACTCTTGGATAATTATTGTAGCCTGTTGCAGGCTTAACCAAGTAGTAAACCCAATCCCAGTCACTGAGGCAAATGTGGTATCACTGCTAGAGAAGAAAAATAAGGCCTCACCTACATGATATGTGGCCATTGATTTGGTGAATCACTTCCTTCTTACTTCAAGTTTAAAAAGGGATCAAAAATTTTTCACATTTACATGGGATAGACACAATTATTCAGGTTTTCCTCAGAGTTATGTTAACTTTCCTACCCACTGTAATTATATATATGTGTGTATGTATGTATGTATGTATGTATGTATGTATGTATGTATCTACCTACCTATCTATCTATCTTTCTATTTATTCATCTATCTTTTAGAGACAAGGTCTCACTCTGTTGCCCAGGCTAGAGTGCATTGGTACTATCATAGCTCATTGTAACTTTGAAACTCCTGGGCTTAAACAATTATCTGGCCTCAGCATCCTGAGTAGCTGGAGTATCTGGGACTGCAGGTGCACACCACAGTGACCCACTAATTAAAAAAAAATTGTAGTGACCAGGTCTCACTATGTTTCCCAGGCTGATTTTGAACTTCTTTCCTCAAGTGATTCTTTCACCTCAGCCTCCCAAAGTGCTGGGATAACAGGAATGAACTACTGCAAACAGCATGTACTAATATTATACAAGGCTATCTGGCACACCTTGCCATTTCATAGATCCATTACATTGGTGATATTATGCTGATTAGACAGGATGATAAATAGGTGGCTAGTTCACTGGAGGGGCCTTAGGAAAACACATGTATTTTACAGGCTGAAAGATAATCACTATGAAGATACAAGCACTTGCCACATTGGCAGAATTTAGGGATCTTGTGATCAAGAATGATCTAGTATAACTTCTCCAAAGTCAGAGACAAATAGTTGCATTTTGCATCCATTACCACGATGAAAAACCACTGAACCAGGTGAGCCTCTTTGGGTCCTGGTGGTAAACCATCTCACATCTGGAAGAAATAAGCTGCAAGTTTAGAACTGAACCTGAAGCAGGAGAGTGTTTTGTAGCAGATCCAGGTCACAGTGCAAGAAGCAATGCCAATAAAGTCATACATTCCAAAAGAGTCTATGGTATTAGAAATGGTGGTGATAGAAAAACATGCTACATGGAACTTATGACAAAGCCCAATGCTATAGTGAAAATGCAGAAATTTGGGATTCTACAGCAAAGCTAGGTCAACCTCAACAGAGAATTGTAGGGACTTTGAGAAATCTCTCTTGGCATGTTATTGGTAGAGACTAAACTCTTGATAACAGAACCAAGTAACTATGCATCTAAACTGATAGTAATGAGCTAGGTTCTGTCAGCCCTACCAAGTCATAAATTTACACATACTTGTACATTTTAAATGGAAAATCTAAGATTGAATCTAGATAGGACTTGACAGCACAAGTAAGCTGCGTGATCAGGTAAATAAAATCCATATATTACTCTACATGTGTATAGGCACACTTACCTCAGCTTGCAACCATGGTCATATGAGGGTCATGTATCACCAACTGAGAGAGGAAAGCCCAAGTTTGTTTCATAGATGTGTCAGCTACTATGTGGATGAAAACCAATAACAGATGAGTGGAGATGTGAGTGGTTACCTGGTCAGGCAATTAGGGCGGAGGAGACGTGGGGCCCTGAATCAAGAATGTAGACAAATACCCGAGCAGTGGCCAGTGGCCTGGTCAATTTCTCAGGGACATGACAGCAAAAGGATTAGTAGATATGAGACAGAGATCTAAGGTAGAAGCATGTCTATGAACACATGATAGTATATGTGAATTTTGAAGATTTTGTATTACTTCTCAGAAAGTATCTACCATGGAAGAATCACTAAACAACCAAGTAGACAAAATTATTCAGCCAGATAAAGTTAGCCAGCCTTCATCATTGGCCATGCCAATCTGTTATAATGGGCAGAGGTATGTAATGATCATGGTAGTAGAGATGGGGGCTACATCTAGGTCCAAAAGTATGAACTGTATGGCCTCTGTATTTTCCATTTTCAGCAACAGCAATCAAAATTGCAGTATTGGCCAGGTGTGGTGGCTCATGCCTGTAATCCCAGCACTTTGGGAGGTTGTGGGTGGATCACTTGAGGTCAGGAGTTCGAGACCTGCCTGGCCAACATGGTGAAACCCTGTCTCTACTAAAAATACAAAAATTAGCCAGGGGTGGTGGCACACACCTGTAATACCAGCTACTCAGGAGGCTGAGGCATGAGAATCCCTTGAACCTGGGAGGTGGAAATTGCAGTGAGCCAAGATGGTGACATTGTGCTCTAGACTTGGCAATAGA
Organism: Hylobates moloch; assembly: GCF_009828535.3. NCBI lineage: Eukaryota > Metazoa > Chordata > Mammalia > Primates > Hylobatidae > Hylobates > Hylobates moloch. The sequence continues at coordinate 87,424,624 of NW_026652276.1, forward strand.
ATGAGACTCTGTCTCAAAAACAAAACAAAAGAAAACAAAAACTGCATTATTATTTTTTGTAGCTAGATTATTTGGCAGTATCAGTCGAAATGTAAATATTGCCTATTCTCTAAATTACCAATTTCACTTCTAAGAACATATACTATGAAAATATTTATGTATTTAGGCACAAATTTTATAACATGTATGATTTGACATATAGCACACACAAATAATATTGTCCCAGAGTATTTCCATTACATTTGCAGTTTGGTTTTGTAAGATGTCTTTCTCCCTTTCTCCTTTTTTCCTCTCCTTCTGTCTTACTTCTGTTGTTCTGCATTTGTTTTTTGATAAAGAAAAAACAAAAACTTTTAAAACATTTGAGGGTTGCTAAGTAACCCTAGGAAAGCTTACATGCAATAGAATTTTAGACACTCTGATTTTATCCTTGGTATATGCTGCTGAAAATTTATACTAAGAGGAATTAATACTTGGAACGCTTTATTTCTCCTAAGGTCTTGGTGACTCTGGGTGGGAAAATACATTTTCACATTACATGTAACTCTGGTGTGTGAAAAATGAAAACAATATATATATTTAACCCCACAGCCTTGAAAAGCAGTTAGGAAATCCCTGAGAAAGCAAATGTGATTGTGGCTTCAACTTTGCTTGAAAGTAATTTTTCAACTGCAATCAACTTTTACCTTCCATAAGAAAAGGAACTGAAACTCAAATAAAAGTATTTAATCATGAACGTTAAATCAGGAAGGTTCTTAAAGATTATTTGATCTCAAATTTTTATTTTGTGAGTGGTAAAATGGTAGTCTATTTGCTTAAGTCAGATAATAACTATCAGCTGATTCTGTGCTCTTGACTGTGATCTCCACTCCTTGCTTATTTTACAAAGACCAAGGCAGTCACTGTAAATTTCCTTCCCTTATTTATGATGTTTTCTCTAATTTATAAAAAAATTCTACAAACTATCTTATTAAAAAATACAATTAGTGATTAAATATTTTGACAGAGAATGGTCTTTTAGTTTTAGAAATAATAAAAAATGAAAATTTTAACCCTGTTTGTTTCCTGGAAAATAGGAAGTATTATGTTTATTGAAAAAAGAAGAAAATGTTTTGTCACATGCATTAGTTTATGACTTATGTCACTATTTTCCATATCAGAGAAAAATTAGTATGCTACTTTTTTTTTAGCAATTCTCTGATCTGGTAATCTAAGGTTTTATGCTGGATTATAGCAGAATTTTAATAGCAGCAGCACATTTAATTATGAACTTTATATTTTCTTTGTGGATTATCCATTAGATGGCAATATTATCATATATATTTGGAATTTTTGAATCTACTTCTATGCAGTACTGAGAGAAATAGTGCTGCTTTTTTATTTTCATAGTTCTAAAATAAGATTTATGATGGATGCTACCTTATAGTTTAAGGATGATTGTGTGCAAGACAATATTGCTGTGTGGGGCTAAACATGCTGTGCTTGAAAGCCATTTTATGACAAGTTGATGAATCTTACACAGAACCTCAAGTACTTCTATCTTTTTAAACTACAGTTCAAATGGTGACTTCAACCTTGGTGATTTTTTATAAAATTTGGCCAACACATAGTGAGATACACATGTGCTGTAAAAGTGGGAATTCTAGTTTATGACGTATTATTCCAATCAGTGGAGATGAAAAAGGCTTTTCCTTATAATTTTTTTTAAATAATAAAATAAGCAAAATTTCAAAATAAAGTAGTGGTAAAGAACGTAATAGTGCTTGGCTATTGTGAATTGTGTGGCCTTTAGACAAATACTTAAGTCCTCTGGCCTCAGAAAGAGTACCACTCAAGATGAGGTCTGTGGACCAATGCCTTCATCACCTGCATCAGCAGCACCAGCAACACCTGGAAAGTTAATAGAAGTGCAAATTCTCAAGGGATGCCCAGAACTGCTGAACTCTATATATTCTGTGGGTGAGACCTAGCGACCTGTAAGTTAACACACTCCCCAGATGATTCTCATGCCACTAAAGTTTGAGAAGCTCTGCTTTAGATACTCTATTTGAAATGAGGGATTAGACTGTATTTCTGACTGAAGTCACTTCCAGCAGTTAAGTTAAATGGCTTATTAATTATAAGTGATTAAGGAAGGGAATAATGACAATGAAGGATGATGAATAACTGTAATAAAATTAATTTGATTTTATCATCTTTCCGATTGAGTTACATTTTAATATGTCAGAGGCATAAAAAGATAAAACTATTCTTTCAACAAGAAGGTGTTCTAATATCAGAATGTATATATTTTAATTGTTAGGACTAATTCAATTAACCTTCTGAAAGCACATGCTCTTCTTCCTTAATTAAATTTTTCTTTTTTTGAGAGACAAGTTCTTCCTATATTGCCCAGACTGGTCTCAAATTCCCGGGTATAAGCCTCAAATTTTCACCTCAGCCTCTTGAGGTGAGTAGCTGGGACTATGGTCATGCACCAAGTGCACCAAGCTTAAAATTTGTTATTTTTTAGATTATTGTAGATTCACATGCAGTTGTAAGAAAGGAAACAGATTCCGTGTACCTTTTATCCCAGTTCCCTCAAGGGTAGTATCTCACAAAAGTACAGTAAAATATCACAGCTAGGATATTGACATTGATATAGTAAAGATAGCTATACCCACTTCCTTCCTGTCCTTCCAATGTTCTAAGTGAATTGTTTACTTTTTTATTGTTGGTTTTAAAAATTGTATACATATTCTACATAATAGTCCTCTGTATAATACCTAGTATGTAAATATTTTCTTCCACTCTGTAATTTATCTTTTTATTCTATTAACAGGGTCTTATCCAAGTCAACAGTTTTTAATTTTGATGATGCTTAACTTAGCAATTTTTCTTTTTATGAATTGTGCCTTTGTTGTAAAATATAAGAACTCTTTGTCTGGCCCCAGATCTTGAAGATCCTCTACGGAAGATTTTATAGTTTTATGTTTAAGTCTATTATGCATTTTGAATTAATTTTTGTATAAGACGTGAGATTTATGTCAAAGTTGTTTTTTTTCTAGTAGATGTAAATTACTCCAGCACCATGTGTGGAAAGGCTAACCCCTAATTGAATTGGTTTTGAGCATATATGTTTTTATAAACAACAGTTAAAGTGGGTGATAATAAGGAGGATATATGAAATTGAACAAATAAAATTTTAGGAAGTTATTAGGGAAGGATAAAAGGAAATGGATTAGGGCTGAGTACATTTGTGTGTCTCCTGTCAGTTTGTGTCCTTTATGAGAGCTAAAGAGGAGAGAAAGAAAGAAATACCTTTGAAGGGGGACTAATCAGCATTAATTAATTAATTATACAAGAAAGCAGAGAAAGAAAGAATATAGTGCGATAAGACTCTACAATCTGTTTAAACATATGCCTTAAGGGAGCCAACAGAAATTCCGGTGAAGATGGGTAAGCATCTTCCTTATTTATTCTGTTGTAGGCATCCTCCAAGTGGGAGCACCAGACAATGCTTTGAGATGTGAGATGAGAGTGAAATAAAAAATCTTTTATTTTGCTTAAATTATCTGTAGGCGCAAAAGACTCTAAAATGTAAGTAGTATAAATCATAATGATTCAATTAATATAACCCAGGTTTAGAAACATAATATTACTTGTTTTTGAAATTTCCTCTCTTCCTTGCCTCGTCCATTCCTTTCTTTTCTCAGTCAGGTGAAAAGCCACACCACTGTTCTGAATGTTGTGTTTAAGATTCCCTTGCCTTTCATCATAATTCTATATGCTCTTTTCCTTTACTTTATATAGTTCAATTTTATGTGTATATGAAGGAATTAGGCTTCCTATATTCGCCTATAACTTGTGTTTCTTGGTCACAGCTAAGATTTTAAATATGTTTTTGTAGGTGTGCACAGCTGTAATGCATTCATTTTCAGTGTTGTATCACATTCTAGCCCATAAATACAGGTGGAACCTTTAGGTCATTTGTCTTTCAGTGCTCAATAACGTTCTTCCCAGGTGTCTCTAACGTATGGCCATTGATATTCTTGAGCAGGACTCTTGGAGCATATAAATAGCAAGAATTCCTCTAGGGCGTATTCTCAGGAATGGAATTTCTAAGTGTTTTGCGTATCTTCAAATTTATTATATAATGTCATTCCAGGCTTGTTGTTCTATATTACATTATGATAAGCCATTTGTTCTTCTGAATGTTCTACATCTTTTCTAATAATTGACATTTTCAGATTTTAATATTCTTGCCTATCTAGTATATGTGTGAAATGACATCTTATTGTGGTTTTATTTTTGATTCTTCTAATTTTCAATTTGATTAAACTAAATCTTTAAAAATTATGTTGGTGCAAAAGTAATTGCAGTTTTTGTCATTACTTTTAATGCACCAACCTAATAGTTACTAGTTGTTTCTTCCTATGTATTGTCTCCACAATATTTTTGCCTATTTTTTAATTGGATCACTTATCTTTTCCTTGTTGAGTTACAGTCATTCTTTATTTATAATATATATATATTATGATACGTGCACACAAACATTTATATCCCTTAAATAACTGAAAATATGTTTTTCTCATTTGTTGCTTGTTTTTTGGTTTGTTTTGCTGTCTTCATATGAGCAGAAGTCCTTAATTCCCAAACAATGATCTATATGGTTTTTGGTTTAATATATTTTTAAAGAAATCCTGCAATCAGGCACCCAAAGAAAACAGTGCTCTGCTCTACTGTGGCTGAGCTGATACGTATGGTGCAAGACAAGAGTCCTCTTTACTGTTCCCTCTGTTTTCTCAAGCAGGAGTCTTGCCCCGTAGCCACAGCTGGGAATGTGCTGAGCTTCACCTGAAGTCATTAAATATCAGAGCCACACCCAAGTCCCTCAATGTCGTATCTGTGTATCACTGCCGGTTATTCAAGGGCCAATGGCTCTTCAGTTAGTAGGTTGTTGTAGATATCTCCTTTTGGATAGAATTAAAGATTTCTTAAAGTTCTGCAAGGACTAATGCTGAAAACTCACAGCTCAATTGCTTACTGGAAAGAAGCTGCAGGCCCAAGTTTATGCTCTATTTTCAGGGCAACTGACACCAATGCTTGGTCAATGAAGTTAGATTATAAACTTTAATTTTTTACTTTTTCCAGTCCTGATTTCCTGAATAGAAAAGGAAGCTTTAGCCTGGTGACTAGCTCAGGCACAAGTACATTAGTTTTGGGCAAAGATACTGAGCAGTCACCTTTCTGACATTACAATTCCACTAATCCCCTTGCCAACTTACTTTCCCATTCTCTTCTTAAAAAGTGACATCCAAAGGATTTGCCCATTATTTTATTGGTTATGTGCAGACAGGTCTGAAATCTGACTGAGATTCAAATTTGGACTTTGTTTCAGTTTTCAAAACCCATATAGAATAGTGTCTAAAAGATCAGGCTCTGGTGCCAGTCTAAATCTACATATATTCTCTGCTATCTACTAGCTCTTTGTTCTTGACCAAACTACACTAAACCTCAGTTGTTGTTTTTTTTGGAATTTCAGATAAATATATCATTTATTACAGCAACATTAAAATTACTAAGAATTATTTCTAAAAAGTATGTTAAAATATGTCAAAAATAGGCTGGGTGCAGTGGCTCACACCTGTAATCCCAGCACTTTGGGAGGCCGAGGCGGGCAGATCACGAGGTCAGGAGATCGAGACCATCCTGGCTAACATGGTGAAACCCCGTCTCTATTAAAAATACAAAAAATTAGCCGGGCGAGGTGGCGGGTGCCTGTAGTCCCAGCTACGCAGGAGGCTGGGGCAGGAGAATGGCGTGAACCCCAGGGGGCGGAGCCTGCAGTGAGCCGAGATGGTGCCACTGCACTCCAGCCTGGGTGAAAGAGCGAGACTCCGTCTCAAAAAAAAAAAAAAGTCAAAAATAATATTAACAAGTATGTTAATGTCTAATATTTTAATTTTTAATCCCAAAATATTAATTAAATTTTGTCTAATATTTATTGATGATCCATTATATTCTTCTCAACATACTAGATTTGAACACTGTGCTAAGCATTGGAGACAGTTCTAGTCAACTTAATTGAACTACTTATTTTAAAATATATTCTTGTGGTAAAAATATGTTGTTCTAATTTTATCAAGGAAGTCATTAATATTCAGCTACAAAGAGTGAGCTCTTAGCCTATATATTTTAAACAAACACCTCAGATTAATTTTCTATCTCAGCTGGCATATAGGCAGGAAATTTTTAGTTGGTCTTTTTCTGTCCATTTATTGCTGCTGGGAATTTGTCATCTTTCCTGACTCACAGACTCTCAAGATATTGACTATTCCATAGTTCCCAATGGTTTTTTTCTTGCTTAAATTTTCTCTTGAGCTCCATTTTGCAACCAGATCAATTTTGCTGTCAGCAGCTTGTCCTGCCACTATAGAGAATGTCTCAAATAATGTACTTTTGCCATTAGTCCTACTTCTGTGCAAATTTAAGTTTCTTCTAACATGCTTAAATTTTTACAATCAAATACTATGTTGACTTTGTTTACCTCTTTTCAAACTAGAGTCTCCCAGTTCATGCCTGAATTAGAGTACAGATCATTAATTTTCTGAAAATAAAAGTGAAATTCTGAATTACTTTTTCATGTTAACATTGTTAATACATAGTCTATTCATCATTTACATTAGGCTTTATTTGTTTTTTTCTTATTTATTTATTGTCCCCTGCCTTATTCCAAGGAGGATTTAAATTGCTTTAGGAGTTTAGATAGTTATTTTTCAGTCTTGTCCAGAATAATAATCTTTGGGGATACCATTATTTTTCTGAAAAGTACAATCTGTGTTCCATAGAACTGACTTGAAACAGGCCTTATATAACAAATCTATTATAATATTCGGATTATAGGACTGATTTTGCATATGTATAGATATCTACTTCTTTATTATACATATTAATAATATACCAAACAAAACTCACAGTAAAATGAAAGCAAACCTCTTCAAAATGCACTTTTGTATTTCCCACAGAGACCAATTAGTTTTATTATACCAAGACATTCCTGAAATTTATGTGAAAACATTGAAAGATGAGTGACCAGAGAGAATACGACTCATTCCCTCTGGATTTAATTATAGGATATAACTCTAAATACAAGGCAATGTGTGTGGAAGACAAGCAAATCTCCTTGGATTTGAGTGAAAGTTAGCCATGCCACATTTCTCCTCTTTGTATTTCACCTGGAAATTGTTCATTAATTTAGAAAGTACACTTTTTTTGACAAAGTAGATATTATATGGTACCTTACTGACTATAATATTCAATAGTTTTATATGTCAAGACTGTTCCTGAAGAAATGGAATTGCAATAAAACTACAAACCAATGGTTGATTTTATAGTCAATTGCACATATCTAAATCAACCACTGGCAATTCCATTTATCATATGCCTTAATTCTTCTCGTCACTCATTCCTAAATTGTTGTATTTTCTTAACTGAGTTACTTATACATATTAGTACCAGGTTTTGAAGACCTTTAAAATATCAGGCTGTGTTTCTATCTAAAAATGTTAAGCTCATTGTTAAATAATGATAGGTCATTATACACAACCCTTTGCTTCCTATAGCTATTCTCTTTAATATAACATAAAATCAAAATTGTTTAAAATAACACATTGATGAACAATCACACTTGAAAAAGCATACAGATATGCTTTTTCACCAATCAACTGCAGAATAATCACAGTGAACAAAGGTATAAATATAAAAAACTGGAACAGAAATAATTTTGTCCATAAAAATTCCAATACTACATTTTCTTCCTGGTTTTATTCTTTTTCTTTCTAATTCTTAAAGACAAATTAAATTCTTAAAGACAAATTATTTTGAGTTGAAAGAAAACTCATTTATTCTCATGTTTATGTGTGCGAGGGTTAGCTGAAAATCAGCTGGACTAAATTAGACTCAAGGCTTCAGTACCTGGGCCCCAGGCTCCAGGCTCCAGGCTCCAGGAATGGATACAAGCTTATTCCATATTTGTCTCATCTTCCTTGAACCCGCACCTACAAGGCAAATGGTCTCTTCACGTTCCATTGTGAGGTCCAGACACTCTAGGATGTATTCCTCTCCTGGCAAACCGTAAGATCATAATAGGATCCAAGCCATGTCTCTGCTTGTAGCAAAATCATTACCTTCTATTTGCCAAAGTGAGTCACATGGCCAAGCTGAACATTACTAAAGGAAGGAATTCTATTTCACTCCCAATGAGAGGGAAAGGACAGTGAAATTGTCTGAAAAATAATCCAAATTATCATTTATATATATTTATTCTGTATTATCTGCTTTTACTTTTATCTTTGTATTATAAAATGTGATTTTGCTTCAATATATTCCATTAGATGTCTTATTTCATCAAATTGATTTTTGTTGTACTGTATGATATCAATTATTTATGTTATGATTATAAAAATATGGTAACTGTTCAATGTTATTAATTTAAAATAAATACATTTAATGAGCTTCTTTTCAAATGTTTTTGCTTTCCTATTTTTTCCTTTCATTCATGAATGAATCTGTTACATGCATTTCAAGAACCTCTTTTATGAAAGACAATTTACAATTTCATGAAAATATGCCTTGAACTGAGCTAGCTTTGGAGATTCATGTGTGACCTCACCCCAATAGTTAATTTAGCATTCTCTTACTCTAAATTAATCCTGAATCATATTTCTCAAATTAAGTGAAGGTCTACATAAATCTTGTTCAAAGCTTCTACCAAAGATGGAGCTTGTAATTAAGCAAATCAAATATTTGTAGTTCTTTGTCAGGTAATTATTATTTTGCTTTTTGTAAGTAAGAGAGACAATATATTTTGTAGAGGCAATTTCCAAGGTAAGTGGTGTTTTGTTCCAGGAAAATGTGATTTATAATGTGTAACTTTTATAGAGATCTTCCTGCTCATTTTTTAAAATTTGAGACATTAGAAGAACCATTACCTTTTAGGTCTTTCTCCCAATCTTTGATACTAGTACCATATTTTTGATGAATCTTTCCCTGGACATAGGATAGCATATGTAAGGATAGGGAAATTTTCTTATGCACCATGAAATTTGAGATTCTTGAAACGAGTTATACTTTTTCTAAGCTTCTGCTTTAACTAGAAAAATTGTTTCTCTCTTGTGTGGTACCTATTCTTAATTGATTAAGTAGTTGTCAAATATTTGGATGGCTAATAAAGTGAAACCTATAAAGGTCATTGGTGACATTTATTTCAGCCACATTCTTCAGGAAAATATGAGAAGCAAGTGTGATATTCAGGAATCTGCTTACTTTGTTATCTCCTGTCAGGTAGAGATTTCCCAAACCTATTAGAGAGGGATTGTGGCTCTGTATTTTAAGGATTTTAACACCTCTCATGGCTCTAATATATTATATAGTGTTCTGGAACCAGCCCACCAAAACAGAAAAGGGATGTCCAGTCCTTTCTACTTCCATATATGAGTAAAGCAGTGGTATTAAGATGTAGCCACATAGAGAGATTTACCTTATAAACTTGAATGAAGAAAACAATATTGATAATTATTGGAAATAGAACAATCTGTCTCGGCACGGTGGCTCACGTCTGTAATCCCAGCACTTTGGGAGGCCTAGGCCAGTGGATCACCTGAGGTCAGGAGTTTGAGACCAGCCTGGCCAACATGGTGAAACTCCATCTCTACTAAAAATACAAAAATTAGCCGGGCATGGTGGTGTACACCTGTAATCCCAGCTACTTGGGAGGCAGAGGCAGGAGAACTGCTTGAACCCGGGAGGTGGAGTTTTCAGTGAACCAAGAATGTGCCATTGCATTCCAGCCTGGGCGACAGAGCAAGACTCCATCTAAAAAATAAATAAATAAAAGAGATAGAACAATCTAGTGTCCCAGTGCAAAATAGATTCAGTTATATAATATGAGGATTAAGAAGAATGTCATTTTTCATAACTATGAAATCTATGTTGGTCATACCTTTCTCCCGTTACCACAGTTTCTCTCTCTTATACACAAATATGTATATTATTTGTCTATTTTACTCATCAGATGCTAAATGCGACAAAAACATAAAAGAGCCATCCGCATACTGATGTTGATAGTTGCTACTTCCAGTTTCTAAAATTCCCAATTTATGTAACTCTTTGCACTCCCACTGATCTCCTGCAGTTTTGCTTAGGAGTCACTTCTTTCATGCTGCTTTCCTAATGATTATAAACTACTGAGAGCATCAGTTTAAATTATGTGTTATTTCTGTGAAATATACATACTTCTATTGCTACAAAAATTATATTACCAAGAAGGCCAAATAGAAGCTTCCACCAGTTGTCCTCCCCACAGAAATATGAAATGTAACAACCACCTACACAAGAAAGCACCTTCATAAGAACCAAAAATCAGGTGAGCAATCACCTGGTTTTAATTTGATATCACTGAAAGAGACACTGTAAAGAGTAGGAGAGATAGTCTCGAATTGCTGACATCACACCTTTTCCATTCCTTAGCAGGAACTGCATGATATGGAGAATCTGTATGCTTGGGGGAGGAGAAGTGCAGTGATTATGGGACTTTGCCTTGGAATTCAGTGCTGCTCCATCACAGTGGAAAACAATACTTTGCAGAACTCAGCTGATGCCCACAGAGGGAGCATTTAGAACCTCTAACCAAAGAGAAATTGTCCATCTCCTTGCTTGGAACTTGAGTTTCAGCAAGCCTCACCGCTGTAGGCTAAGGTGCTCTGGCATTCCAATTAAACTTGAAAGGCAGGCTGGGCACAGTGGCTGGCCAGGCGCAGTAGCTCATGCCTGTAATTCCAGCATTTTGGGAGGCCAAGGCGGGTGGATCACTTGAGGTCAGGAGTTTGAGACCAGGATACCAACATGGCGAAACCCCATTTCTACTAAAAAACACACAAAAAAATTAGCTAGACATAGTGACGTGTGCCTGTAATCCCAGCTACTAGGGAGGCTGAGACAGGAAAATTGCTTGAACTTGGGAGGCGGAGGTTGCAGTGAGCCAAGATTGTGCCACTGCAGTCCAGTGACTCCATCTCAAAAAAAAAAAAAAAAAGAAAAAGAAAGAAAGGCAGTCTAGGCCACAAGAACTGCAACTCCTAGACAAGTCCTAGTGCTGTATGGGACTCAGAGCCAGTGGTTGTGGGGAACAAGTGACCTAGTGAGACTAGTTGGGCGTGACCAAAGGCATACTTTGGTGCCACCCCTCTCCCAACCCCTGGCAGTACAGCTCACATCTCCAAAAGAGATTCCTTGCATCTGCTTGAGAAAAGGAGAAAGAAGAGTAAATGGAATTTTGTCTTGCAACTTGGATACCAGCTCAGCCACAGTAGAATGAGGCACTGGACTGAGTCCCAAAGCACCCATTTCAGGCCCTAGCTCCTAGACATTTGTAGACACACTGTGGACAAGAAGAAAACCCACTACCTTGAAGGGAAAGACCACATTCTGACAGAATTTATCCCTTACTGACTAAAGAGCCCTTGGGCCCTGAATAATCAGCAGCATTAGTCAGTTATTACATGCCATGGGCCTTAGGTGACACTCTGAGAGGAGCTGGCTTCACATGTCACTCAGCATATTCACAGCTGTGATGGTTATGGGGAGACACCGCTTCTGCTTGAGAAAAGCAGAGAGAAGAGTAAAGTGACTTTGTCTTGCAGCTGCAATGGGGAAGAATACCAAGTGGGCTCTTGGGGTCACCAGTGCCAAGCATTGGCTCTTGGATGACATTTCTGGACCTTTCCTGGACCAGAGGGCGAGTTATTGCCCTGAAGGGTAAACCTAGGCCTGGTAACATTCACCACAAGCTGACTGAAGGGACCTTGGGCCTTGATTGAACATTGGTGGTAGCCTGGCAGTATTCTCTGTGGAACTATGGTGGCAGTGGCCCTGCAGTGAGGATCCTCTGCTTGTGGAAAGGAGAAAAAAAGAGTGGGAATAACTTTGTCTTTTGGCGTGTCAGCTCAACCACAGTAGAATAGAGCACCAGGTAAATTCCTAAGGTTCTGGACTCCAGGCACAGCTCCTGGATGGCTTCCCTGGACCTACCTGGGCTGGGGCAGAATTTTCCACCCTAAAGGGAAAGAGACAAGCCTTGTTGGCTTTGCCATCTGCTGACTGTAGAGCACTGAAGTTTGAACAAACATGATGTTGGCCAAGTAATGGTTATAATGGGCTCTAGATGAGACTCAGGGCAGTGCTTGCTTCAGATCTGACACAGTGCAGTCCCAGTGGTGGTGGCCACAGCAGTCCTTTTATTGCCCCTCCCATAGCTCCAGGCAGCTCAGCAAAGAGAAAAAGACACCATTAGTTTGGGGGAATGTAAGAGAAGAGAACAAGAATTCTCTGATAATCTAGAGAATTCTTCTGGATCTTATAAAAGACCACAAGGCAGTACCTCTGAGTCTGCAAGAGCCAAGCATTACTGGGCTAAAGGTGCCCCGTAGTACAGATTGAGTTGCAGTGACTGAAGTTACCACTTCACCCAAATCCCTTCAAATACCTGGAAAGCCTTCCCAAGAAGGATGGGTACAAATCAGCCCAGACAATGAAGACTACAAAAATTCCTGACTCTTCAATGCCCAGACACTGACAAATATCCAAAAGCATCAAGGCCATCTAGGAAAACATAATCTCACCAAATAAGCTAAATAAAGCACCAGGGACCAATCCTGGAAAGATAGATCTTTCAGACAGAGAATTAAAAATAGCTGTTTTGAGGGAACTCAATGAAATTCAAGATAACATGCAGAAGGAATTCATAATCCAATCATACAAATTTAACAAAGCAATTTAAATAGTTAAAAAGAATCAAGCAGAGATTCTGGAGCTGAAAATGCAATTGGCACACTGAAGAATGCATCAGCATCTCAGTTGCAAAACTGATCAAGCGGAAGAAAGAATTGGTGACTTTGAAGATATGCTCTTTGAAAATACACAGACAGAAGAGGGGAAAAAAAGAATAAAACAGAATGAAACATGTCTACAAGTTCTAGAAAGTAGTCTCAAAAGAGAAAATCTAAGAGTTACTAACCTTAAAGAGGAGGTAGACAGAGACATAGGACCAGAAAGTTCATGCAAAGAGATAATAAAATAGAATTTCCAAAACCTAGAGCAAGATACCAATATTCAAGTATAAGAAGGTTATAGAACATTAAGAAAATTTAACCCAAAGGTATTTAATAATCAAACTCCCAAAGGTTGAGGATAAAAAAAAAAACAAAGGATCCTAAAAGCAGAAAGATAGAAGAAATGAATAACATACAAAGGAACTCCAACACATCTGGCAGCAGACTTCAGTAGAAACTTTACAGGCCAGGAGAGAGTGGCATGACATATTTAAAATGGTGAAGGGAAAAAATATTTTACCCTAGAATAGCATATTCAATGAAAATATTCTTCAAAAAAGAAGGAAAAATAAAAAATTTCTCAGACAAACAAAAGCTGAGATACTTCATCAACACCACATCAGACCTACTAGAAATGTTAAAAGGGGTTTTTCCATCTGAAACAACAGAATGTTAATAAGCAATAAGAAATCATCTGAAGGTACAAAATTTACAGGTAATAGTAGGTAAGCAAAAAATCACAGAATATTATAACTAACACTGTAATTGTGTTGTGTAAACTACTCATATCCTCAGTAGAAAGATTAAAAGATGAACCAATTGAAAATAAAAACTACAACTTCTCAAGACATAAACAGTACAAGGAGATATAAATACAAAGGACAATGTTAAGAAGTGAAGAGACAAAGTGTAGAGTTGTTATTCATTTTCTCTTTTCTTGTTTGTGTATGCAATTAGTGTAAAATCATCATCAGATTAAAATAATGAATATTATTTGCAAGTATCATGGTAATCTCAAATTTAAAAAATACAGAGGATACACGAAAAAGAAAAAGCAAGAAACTAAATAACATAACCAGAGAAAATCACCTTCACTAAAAGGAAGACAAGAAGAAAGAAAAACAAAAAAGGAAGCAAGACCAGAAGACAATCAGAATACAAATAACAAAAATGGCAGGAGTGTTTACTTATCAATAATAATATTGAATGTAAATGGACTAAACTACCCATTCAAAAGACAGAGTAGCTGAATGGAGTAAAAAAAAAAAAAAAAACCCAAATAGGAACAAGACACACATACACTGATAATAAAGCAATGGAAAAAGGTATTCCATGCCAATGGAAACCAAAAAAGAAAAAGTGTAGCTATATTTGTATCACTAATAGATTTCAAGACAAAAACTATGAAAAGAGACAGAAAAGGTCATTATATAATGACAAAGGGCTCAATTGATCTAGAAGATATGAAAATTTTAAATACATATGCACACAATACTAGAGCACCCAGATATATAAAGAAAATATTACTAGAGCTAAATAGAGAGATAGACTTCAATAAAATAATAGCTGGAGGCTGTAACACCTCACTTACAGCAGTGGACAGATCTTTCAGACAAAAAAAATCAACAAAGAGACTTTAGGCTTATTCTGCAGCCTAGAATAAGTGGACATAATAGATATTTACAAAACATTTTATCCAACAGATGCAGAATATACATGATTTTTTATCAGCACATGAATTATTTCTCAAGAATAGACCATATATTAGGTCACAAAACAAGTCTTAAAACATTCAAGGAAGCTGAAATAATATTAAGCATGTTCTCTGACCATGATGGAATAAAACTATAAATCAATGACAAGAGGAATTTTGGAAAGTATACAAATACATGGAAATTAAGCAATAAGCTCCTGAATGAAAACAGGTCAATGAATCAATTAAGAAAAAATTTAAAAATGTATTGAAACAAATAAAAATGGAAACACAGCACACCAAAACTTATAGGATACAGCAAAAGCAATAGTAAGATGGAAATTTGTAGCTATATGTGCTTAAATAAGAAAAGTAGAAAAACTTCAAATAAATAATCTAATGATGCATCTTAAATAACTAGAAAAGCAAGAGGAAATCAAGTTCAAAATTAGTAGAAGAAAGGAAATAATTAAAACATAGCAGAAATAAATGAAATTGAAAAAAAGAAAACAATGCAAAAGATCAATGTAACCCAAAGCAGCTTTTTTGAAAAGATAAACAAAATTGGCAAATACCTTTATCCAAATTAAGAAAAAAAAAAGGCTGGGAGTGGTGGCTCATGCCTGTAACCCCAGCACTTTGGGAAGCTGAGGCAGGCGGATCACCTGAGGTCGGGAGTTTGAGACCAGCCTGACCAACATGGAGAAACCCCGTCTCTAAAAATACAAAATTAGTCGGGCGTGGTGGCACATGCCTGTAATCCCAGCTACTCAGGAGGCTGAGGCAGGAGAATCGCTTGAACCCAGGAGGCGGAGGTTGCAGTGAGCTGAGATCGCGCCATTGTACTCCAACCTGGACAACAAGAGAAACTCCGTCTCAAACAAACAAAACAGAGAAGCCTCAAATAGAGATGAGAAAGAACACATTACATCCAATACCACAGAAATTTAATAGATCATTAGAGGCTACTTTGAGCAACTATATGCCAATAAATTGGAATACCATGGAATGGACAAATTCCTAGATACATACAACCTACCAAGATTGAAACATGAAGAAATACGGACCGGCACAGAGCAATAACGAATAACAATTGACACCATATAAAAAATCGCCTAGCAAAGAGAAGCCCATGAAGCAAAGGCTTCACTGCTGAATTTTACCAAACATTTAAGAAATAACTAATATCAATCATACTTAAACTATTAAAAAAATAGAGAAACAGAAAATACTTGCAAACTCATTCTACAAGGCCAGTATTTCTCTGATACCAAAATCAGACAAAGTCTTAAAGAAATGTAGGCCAAATATACCTGATGCACATTGATGCAAACATTTTCTACAAAATATGAGCAAACAAAATTTAACTATACATTAAAAAGATCTTTCATCATGATCAAGTGGGATTTATCCCAGATATACAAGGATGGCTCAACATATGCAAATCAATCAATGTGATTCAACATGACAACAGAATGAAGGAAAAAGCGTATGATTATTTCAATTGATGCTGAGAAAGCATTTGATAAAATTGTACTTCCATTCATGATGAAAGCCTCAAAAACTAGATATAAAAGGAACATACCTCAAAATAATAAAAACAACCAATGGCAGACCCACAGCCAGTATCATCCTGAGTGGAGAAAAACTAAAAGCCTTTTATCTAAGATCTGAAACATGACAAAGATGCCCACTTTTGCAACTGTTATTCAACATACTACTGGAAATTCTAGCTATAGCAATCAGACAAGAGAAATAAATGAAGAACATCCAAATTGGAAAGGAAGAAGCCAATTATTTTTGTGTGCAGATGATATGATCTTATATTTTAAAAAACCCCTAAAGATTACATACAAAAACTATTAGAAGTGATAAACTTAGTAAAGTTGCAGTACACAAAATCAACATACAAAAATCAGTAGCATTTCTATATGCCAACAGTGAGCAATCTGAAAAAAAAACCAATAATGCAATCTCATTTACAATAGCTGCAAATAAAATTAAATATTTAGGAATGAAATTATTCAAAGAACTGAAAGATCTCTACAATGAAAACTATAAAGCTCTGATGAAATAAATTGGCAAGGACACCAGAAAATGAAAAAATACTCGATGTTCATAGATTGGAAGAATCAATATTATTAAAATGTCCATACTACCCAAAGCAATCTGCTGATTCAATGAAATCCCTATCAAAATGCCAGTGACATTCTTTACAAAACTAGAAAAAAAAAACTGTAAAATTTGTATGGAAACATAAAGACCCAGAATAGCCAAACATATCTTGAGCAAAAATAGCAACACTGGAGGAATCACATTACCTAACTTCAAATTGTGCTACAGAGCTATATGAATGAAAACAGCATGGTAGTGGCATAAAAACAGACACATAGACTGATGGAGCAGAATAGAGAACCCAGAAACAAATCCATGCATCTATAGTGAACTCATTTTTGACAAAATGCTAAGGCCATACATTGGGGAAAGGACAGTCTCTTCAACAAATAGTGCGGAGGAAACTGGATATCCATGTGTAGAAGAATGCAACTAGACCCCTATCTCTTGCCATATACAAAATCGAATCAAAATGGATTAAAAACATAAATCTAAGACCTACACAATCACTGAAAGAAAACACTGGAGAAAGTCTCTGCGACATTGGACTGTGCAAAATATCTTGAGTAATTCCCCACAAGCACAGACAACCAAAACAAAAAGTGGACATATGGGATCATATCAAGTTAAAAAGCTTCTTCACAGCAAAGAAAACAATCAACAAAGTGAAGAGACAACCTACAGAATGGGAGAAAATATTTGTAATCTACTCATCTGTCAAGGGATTAACAACTGGAATATATAAGGAGGCTAAACAATTATATAGAAAAAGGATCTAATAAACTGATTTAAAAACAGGCGAAAGATCTGAATAGACGTATCTCAAAGGAGGACAAATAGTTAACAGGTATATAAAAAGGTGCTCATCATTATTGATCATCAGAGAAATGAAAAGCAAAACTACAATAAGATATCTCACCTCAATTAAAATGGTTTTATTCAAAAGCCATAATAGATGTTGTCGAGCATATGGATAAAACGGAACCCTCATACACTATTGGGGGGAATGTAAATTAGTACAACCACTGTGCAGAACAATATGGAAGTTCCTCAAAAAGCTAAAAATATAACTACTATATGACCCAACAATCCCACTGCTAGGTATAAACCCAAAAGAAAGGAAATTAAGATATTGAAGTGATATCTACGGTCCCATGTTAATTGCAGCACTATTCACAATAGCCATATTTGGAAGCAATCTGTGTCCATCAACAGATAAATGGATAAAGAAAATGTGTACATACACACAATGGAGCACCACAAAAAATGCGATTCTGGTATTTGCAACAACATGGATGGAACTAGAGGTCATTGTATTAAGTGAACTAAGCCGGGCACAGAAAGACAAACTTTGCATGTTCTTATTTATGGAAACTAAAAATTAAAATAATTGAACTCATGGAGATAGAGAGTAGAAGAGTGGTTACCAGCAGCTGGGAGGGGTTGCATAGTGGAGAATGTGGGGATGGTTAATGCATGCCAAAAATGGAAAGAATGAATAAAATCTAATATTTTTGATAGCATGACAGGGTGACTATTGTCAATAATAATTTAATTATACATTTTAAAATGACTAAAAGAGTATAATTGGATTGTTTGCAACACAAAGGATAAAGGATTGAGGTGATGTATAGCCCATTTACTCTCATATGATTGTTGTGCATTGCATGGCTATATCAAAGTATCTCATGTATTTCATAAATATATACACCTACCATGTACCCACAAAAACAAAAAATAAGAATTTAAGAAAGTAACTCTACAATATCAGCCTGTTTTGACTGTATGTAAAGAGATACCATAAAAGAAAAAGAGCAGATTACATTTTTTTATTTGTAAGTGCAGTTCAGTTCACTTTGCATTATTTTTCTTTTATTTTTCCTAGCTCTGGTACTGTGCTTGGCAAATGTCAGTTACTAAATATATACCTGTTGAATGAAAATGATTTAATCTAAAAAATGGGGAAGCTTGAAAAGTTTTATTTTCAATCTTGAGTTTATTAATATTTTCATCCTACCCATAATTGCTTTTCCCTTACCCTGGGCATTGTTCAAGATCTGTTATAATGGAAAGGTAGGAAGAAATGCCATTTAAATAAAAAATAAGAAAAAAATAGATATGTATATCTTGGCTACCTATGAAGGATATAGATATTTCTCGTGTGTAATTGGAATTTTAATTTTCAAAAATCTAAAGCAGAGAAATGGAGTTATGGGACAGCTCACTGTAGCTGAATGACAAGTAAGGATAAATGAAGAATTGCTCTTTGAATAGCACACAAGTAATAAAAGCTAAGGTGCTAGGGTAAACAAGGTGGGGGAGGTGTCCTGAAGATGAAAGTATTAGAAACTATAAAGAGTTAGCTATTCAGAGGAATGCAGAGGTACAGCAATGTAGCATTAAGTAGCTTATGTTGATTCATTTTTAAAGAACTTCTGCACAGCAAAAGAAACTATCATCAAAGTGAACAGACAACTTACAGAATGGGGAAAAAATTTGCAATCTATCCATATGGCAAAGTCTAATATCCAGAGTCTACCGGGAACTTAAACAAATTTACAAGAAAAAAACAACCCATGAAAAAGTGAGCAAAGGACATGTACAGACACTTCTCCAAAGAAGACATTCATGCAGCCAACAAACATATGAAAAAAAGTACATCACTAATCATTAGAGAAATGCAAATCAAAACCACAATGAGATACCACCTTTCCCCAGTCAGAGTGGTGATTATTAAAAAGTCAAAAAACAACAGATGCTGGTGAGGGTGCGGAGAAAAAGGAATAGTTTTACACTGTTGGTGTGAATGTAAATTAGTTCAACCATTGTGGAAGACAGTGTGGTGATTCATCAAAGATCTAGAAGAAAAAATACCATATGACCTAGCAATCCCATTACTGGGTATATACCCAAAGAAATATAAATCATTCTATTTTAAAGATACATGCACGTGTATGTTCATTGTAGCACTATTCACAATAACCAAGACATGGAATCAACCCAAATGCCTATCAACAATAGACTGGTTAAAGAAAATGTGGTACATATATCCCATGGAATACTATGCAACCATGAAAAGGAATGAGGTCATGTCCTTTGCAGGGACATGGATGAAGCTGGAAGCCATCATCCTCAGCAAACTAACACAGGAACAGAAAACCAAACACCACATGGTCTCACTCATAAGTGGGAGCCGAACAATGAAAACATACAGACGCATGGTGGGGAACAACACATACTTGGGCCTGTCGGGGGTAAAGGGAAAGGAAGGCATAAGGAAGAATGCTAATGGATGCTGGGCTTAATACCTAGGTGATGGGTTGATAGGTGCAGCAAACCACCATGGCACACATTTACCTATGTAACAAACCTGTACAACCTGCACATGTACCCTGGATCTTAAAATAAAAGGTGGAAATAAAAAAAGTACAAAAAAAGAAGTAAAATTTTTAATCATTGTTGACTTTATATTTGTAGAGATTGAGGAAAGTTTGAGTTTCAGGAGCAGGCTCAGGCTTCAGGCATTGACATTTGAGGAAGTGGAGATAACATTCACATAGTCATGGATCATGGGCCACATAGACCATCTTATCTTTCTATAAATATTGTTTGCTTTCTCATGCCTGCTGGCAAAAATTGATGGAATCATTTTGGAACTATAGCTTTTGGATGCATGTACTAGGATATATTTAATAGAAAATCAGAAACAAAGGAGTGGAAATGCAAAATGCTCTTGTACATTGACATGTTTGTGGGTCACCAGTTCCTAGGATATATTAAAAACAAAAGGGTATAAAGAAGACTAGGAATTATCATATTGTAAAATGGAGCAAAGAAGAAATAGCTTATAAAGGAGAATAAAATCAAATGGCCAGAATAGTAGAAAAAGATACAGAAAAAAATGATATTAAATCATCAGCATCAAATTAGGCCACAGAGTATAGAGGAATTAAAAATGGCTATTAATAATTAGAAGATTGTGAATGATTGTAACAAGAGTGATTTCAGTAAAATCATAATAGAAATCAGATTTCAGTGGTTGTAGAAACTAGTAGAAGAAAAAATAGAAATAAGAAGAATGATGGTAAGACTATTAGAAATTATTGATGCTGCCGTACTAGATGAAATGGTTTAGGACACTGGTCTGGGAAGTGACTTTTTGGTAAAGACCTTAAAAACTTCTAGTAGTTTTATGGTTTTGGATCTTACGTTTATGTCTTTAGTCCATTTTAGTTGATTTTTTAAGTGGCGAGAGATAGTTTCATTCTTCTGCATATGGATATCCAATTTTCCCAGCACCATTTATTGAAGAAACTGTTCTTCCCCAATGTGTATTCTTGGCACTTGTGTCAAAGACTAGTTGGATGTACATGCATTAATTTATTTCTGGGATCTTTATTCTGTTTCATTTTGTTCTATTTTTAGTTTGTTTCTACATCAATACCAGGCTGTTACAGATACTATAGTGTTTTAGTATATTTTGAAGTCAGGTAGAGTGGTGCCTCCTTCTTTGTTCTTTTTGCTCAAAATTACTTTGGGTGTATGGAGTCTTTTATGGTTCTACATGAATTTTAGGATAACTTTTCCTATTTTTGTTAAAAGTTTTATTGGTATTTTGATAGGTATTTCATTGAATTTATATATAACTTTGGGTAGTAAGAACATTTTAAGAATATTATTTTTTTCAATCCATGACATAAAATATTTTTCTGCTTATTTATTTCACAGATTTTTTGTAGTTTTCATTGTAGAGATCTTTTATCTTCTCAGTTAAATTAATTCCTAGGTATTTTATATTTTTGGCCACTATTGTAAATAGGGTTGCTTTAATTTCTTTTTCATTATCAGCATGTACAAATGGTCTTGATTTTTGTATGTTAATTTTGTATCCCGCAATTTTACTGAATTCATTAGTTCTAACTTTTTTTTTTTTTTTTTTGGTGTAGTCTATAGGATTTTCTATACATAAGGTCATGTCACCTGCAAACAGGAACAATTTAATTTCCTTCTTTCTCATTTGGATGTCCCTTATTTCTTTCTCTTGCCTAATTCTGTGGCTAGGACTCTTAGTGCTATGTTCAATAAAAGTAATCAAAGTGGGCATTCTTGTCTTATTCCATATTTTAGAGTAAAAGCTTTTGACTGGCCCTCTTCAGTATGACATTAGCTGTGTTTTTCTTATATAAGGCCTTTATTGTGTTGAGGGACATTCCTTTTATATTTAATTTGTTGAGAATTTTATGATGAAGGAATATTGGACTTTATCACATGCTTTTTTGCATTTGCTGATATAATCATGTGGTTTTTGTCCTTCACTCTGTTAATGTAACATTTATTGGTTTGCATATTTTGAACTATCCTTGCATCCCTGGGATTAATCCCACTTGAACATAATGAATAATCTTTTTTGTGTGCTTTTGGATCCTGTTTGCTACTCTTTTGTTGAGAATTTTTGCATCTGTGTTCATCGAGAATATTGACTTGTAGTTTTGCCTTTTTTACTGTGTCTTTGTCTGGTTTTGGTATTAAGGTAATACTGACCATGTAGAATGAGTTTAGAAGTATTCCTTATTCTTCAATTTTTTTGAAGAAGTTGAGTATAATTGGTATTAGTTATTCTATACATTTTTGGTAGAATTTAGCAGTGAAGTCATTATGTCCTGCTTTTGTTGTTGTTGTTGTTTTTGTTTGTTTTTTTTTACTTGATGGGAGATTTTCTATTACTGATTCAACACAATTACTCAACTCAACTCATCATTGGTCTGTTAAGGTTTTCTATTACTTTATAATTCAATCTTGGGAAGTTGGATGTGTTCAGTGATTTGTTCAGTTCTTCTGAATTTTCCACTTTGTTGGTGTATATTTGTTCATAATAGTCTCTTATAATCCTGTGTATTTCTGTGGTATTAGTTGAAATGTCTTCTTTTTTATTTCTGATTTTAATACTCGAGTATTCTCTCTTTTTTTCTTAGTCTAGCTTCCAGCTAAAGGTTTCTTTGTTCTTTCAGAAAATGAATTCTTTATTTCATTAATCTATTGTATTTTTTTCTTTTTTGTTTATTTCTGCTCTGATATGTATTATATTCTTTATCTACTAATGTTGGGCTTGGTTTGATTGATCTTGATTTTCTAGTTTTATTTTTTTATTACCATTATGGAACCTTTATTTTTCATGTGATTTCTGTACATAAGGAGTATAAGAGTAACCCTTTTACAAGTGGAACTAATTTGCTAGAACAATGACAAAACTGAACTGGTATTTGATGTGAATCCACAGGAGTTTAAGCTTCAAATCCAGCCAAGAAGTTTGTTACAATATCTTTCAGCTTTGCATCCGGTTATTCTGAGATCTTTCCATCAGCCCTGATAGTGCCCAACAGGGCTTGGTGCCGGCTGACAACATGAGACAAGAAAGAATTCTCAAACTTTGTAATCTTGCTGGGCTCCAGTTTATCAAGATACTCCCTTACACCCACATAGATAACAGCCACTTGTTCTTCAATAGCCATGGGAGAATACTGTCCTTGCTTTAGCAACTCAGACGCACACCACTCTTGAAGTATAATATTAGTTTATTTGAGCTTTCTTATTTTTTATTTATTTGTTTATTTATTTATTTATTTTTGAGATGGAGTCTCGCTCTGTCACCTAGGTTGGAATGCAGTGGCCTGATCTTGACTCACGGCACACTCTGCCTCCCAGGTTCAAGCGGTTCTCCTGCCTCAGCCTCCCAAGTAGCTGGGATTACAGGCACCCGCCACCATGCCAAGGTAATTTTTGTATTTTTAGTAGAGATGGTGTTTCACAATGCTGCCACCCTGGTCTCGTACTCCTGACCTCAAGTGATCCTCCCACCTTGGCTTCTCAAAATCCTGGGATTACAGGCCTGAGCCACCGCACCTGGCCTCTTTTTGCTTTTTGATGTAAGAATTCACTGTTATGAACTTTCCTTTTAGAGATGCTTTTGCTGTAATCCCATAGATTTTGGTATGCTGTGTTTCCACTTCAGTTTGTCTCAAGAAATGTTAAAATTCTGAGACATTAGTTGTTTGAGAGCATGTTGTTTACTTTCAGTGTATTTGCACAGTTTCTGGATTTGTAGTTTTATTCCATTGTGATCAGAAAAAAATTTTAATTTAATTTTGCATTTTAAAAATTCATTGAAACTTGTTCTGTGACCTAATATATGGTCTATCCTGGAGACTGTTTTATCTTCTGTAAGAAGAATGTATATTCTGCAGATGTTAGATGGAATGTTCTGTAAATGTCTGTTAGGTTCATTTGGTCTAGGGTGCAGTTTAACTCAGGATTCTTTGCTGATTTTCTGTCAGGATGATATATCCATTGCTGAAAGTGGGATGTTAAAGTCTGCTACTATTACTGTATTGAGGTTTATCTCTCTTTAGGTTATTAATATTTGCTTTATATGTTTAGGTGCTTCAGTGTTTTATGCATGTTTACTTAAAATTATTATATATGCTTATCATTACATAATGACATTCTCTGTCTTTTTTACTACTTTTGACTTAAAGTCTGTTTTATAAGATATAAATATAGCTACTCTTCCCCTTTTTTTGTTTCAGTTTGCACATAATATCGTTTCCCATTCACGCAATTTATGTGTGTCTAGGTGAAGTGACCTTCTTATAGGAAGCATGTAACTGGGTCTTATTTTTTTTAATCCATTCAGCCACTCTGTGTTCCTTAATTATAGAATTTAATTCATTTATATTCAAGTAATTATTATGGGTAAGGACTTAATCCTGCCGTTTTTTTTTTCTTATTTTCTGGTTGTTTTGTAGATTGTTTTTTTTTCCCCCCTTTCTGTCATCCTTTCTGGTTAAATAGTTTTTTCTAATAGTGTGTTTTGATTGCTGTTTTTTAATTTTAGTGTATTTATTTTTTTTGCTTTGTGCTTACCATGAAGATTACAAAAACATCTTATAGTTATAACAAGTTATTATAAATTGATAACAATTTAACTTTAATTGTAAGGATAAGAATAACCAACAACACACACAAAAAAAAACAAAAACAAAAACAAAAAACACCTGTCCTCTTTAATTGCATTGACTCTCCACATTTTGAATTTTGGATATCACATTTTACATCTCTTTATAATGCCTATATCTTAATAAGTTAGGGTAGTTATTATCATTTTTAATAATTTTGTCTTTTAGTCATCAAAGATATAATTATATAATTGCTTACATAACACTAAAATAGTATTAGAATAAGTAATAAAGTAAGTCTAATTTTGTCCATATACTTAGTTTTGCCAGTGGATTTTTTACCTTCAAATGTTTTTCTGTAACAGGTTAGTGTGCATTCCTTTCAGTTTGAAGAACTCCTTCATTATTTCTTATATGACATGTCTAGTAGTAATGAATTCCTTCAACTTTTGGTTGTCTGGGAAAATATTTATCTTTCCTTCATTTCTGAGGGATAGCTCTGTTGGGTACAGAATTCTTGGTTGAAGTTTCTTTCCCCTTCTTCATCATTCTGAATGATTCCTCCTGGCTGGCAAAGTTTCTGCTGAGAAGTTAGCTGCCAGATGTATTGGAGCTACATTATATGTTTTTTACTTCTTTTCTATCAGAGGATTTTGGGATCCTCTCTTTGTCTCTGATCTTTAAGTGTTCGATTATGGATTATGTCTCGAGGTAGTCTTATTTGGGTTAAATCTGATTACTGACCTTTGATTTTCCTGACCTGGATATTTATACATTTCTCTAGGTTTGGAAAGCTTTCTAATATTTCTTGAAATAATAATTCTACTCTTTTGTCTTTCTTAGCTCCACCTTGAAATCCAGTAACACAGATATTTGCTTTTATGATGTGGCACCATAGATTTCATAAGCTTTTTCTCTTCTTTTTTATCCTTTTTTCTTTCTTCTCTGACTGTGCATTTTCAAATATTTTGTCTTTGGGCCCACTGATTCTTTCTTTTGTTTGAACAATTCTGCTGTTGATTCTCTTTATTGCATTATTTATTTTAGTCATTGTATTTTTCACTCCAGGATTTCTGTTAAATTTTAAAAAATTATTTCAATATCTCTGATAAATTTATCTGATAATCTTGAATAATTTCTCTGTATTTCCTTGATATTCACTGAACTTCTTTAAAACAGCTATTTTGAATTCTTTGTTTGCAAGATTACATATCTCCATACCTTTAAGGTCAGTCTCTGACTCCTTATTCTGTATGTTTGGTGAGGTCACATTTCTCTGAATGTTCTTTATGCTTGTGGACATGCAATATGTTCTCCACATGGAGGGATTCCATATTTTAATATTCATATTCTGGCTTTGTTTGTGTCTGTCCTTCTTTGGTGGGTCTTCCAGAGATTCTAAGCAGACTGTTATGTTCCATGAGCCCATGCACACTGCAAATGTCTCAGCACTGGAGGGTTCTCTAAGCCCATGTGTATTGTGAGTCTTGCTAGGGCTCTGAGATTGGCATGGTTCTTTCATCTGGGTGTTATCACCTGGGGAAGAACAAGGAGAGTACCTAGGCTGGCCAGGGCCCTTGCCTGTAAGCCTGTCCCAGTGGCCCAAACTGGAGTGTCTCCCAGGATTAGTCTGCACAGTTGGGACTGCAGAGAGAGCACCTTGAGCCAAGACAGGACCGCCAAGATCTGCTGTGGGATGAAAACTAGTGAGTGTGCCCAGATGGCCTACATGGATGTGCCTTCCAGTAGTTCCTTGCAGGGGCAGAGAGGTTTCCCAACTGCAGAAAGAAGGGCTAGAGCTGAGACTGTCCCCCTCAGGATCTGCTGTTACATAGAGGTTGTTCAGCCCTAGCACATCTCATTGGTTCAGATGGGTGCTTGTTTCTCAGCCGGTCACTTCACAGGTGGAATAGATTCTGCAACTGCAGTGAGAAGGGCTGAAACTGAGACTGGGTCTCCTGAGGATCAGCTGTGGTGCAGAGGCTGACAACCCTGTTTTGTTATATAATTCTAGCAGAAAGATCATGTTAGGTTGAGGTCATCTGTCAGGGTAGATATGGTGGTATACGTTTGCTATTTAAAGTATTCTATAATTGTGATAGATTAACTCTGGGACTGAAAGTTTCAACTGACTTTCAAAGAGAGGAAGTCACACTAGGAAGGATAATCTTAATTGGAGAGTACGGAGCTTAGAATAAGGAAAAGCAGGTAGAGGTTTTTGTGGTAAATTTAGGAATTAAATATTATAGATCTGAGTGTGGTAGTAGTAGAAATTAAAGAAGAAGGTTATTCAGAGATTGAAAGGAAAAAGAAAGGTTCTGAGAACTGTTCTGATAGGGTGCATGAAGAAGAGAAAAACTAAATGGCTAAGGAATCGAGACTGAATGGGTAGATGACAAGGAGTCAGATTTTTAAATTATTGTTATTTTAGGGTGGAAAAAATTTTATTTTAACCATTTAAATTTTATGATAAAAAAGATGTTATGTAAAAATGTTCAGAAGAAAACCATATCAAAGAGAAATACCTCACAGACAGAACTGATTGCATGACATTTTTCTTACCAGCAAATTTTACCACTAATTAGTGAACATAGATAAGGGGACGAGCATTTCTTGTCACAAAAATGAAAACGTCAAAGCTCAAGGTACTTTAATTAGTTCAGTGTAATTCTGCATAGTCAATATAATTATTCATAGCAATGTTATGGCCTTTGATGTTTAATTCTTACTATTTGGGGAAACTACATCTTTATTCAGCAGTCATTTCTCTTTGGGCTTTATAGCTAGTTTTCAGGATCCCATCACTTACTAACCAATCTCTAGATTCTCCAATCAAGACTTTTCATGGAAATTGTTCACTTGTGTGCCTTCAAACAGACGTCCATAATCTGCTGATTTAAAACTGTCTCCATATTTAACTTGCATATAAAATGTTTAAAGACAATGTAACAGCAATCTGTTATGTATAATGTGAAGGTGATTAGAAATATGTAGATGAAACATCAGAGCAAGAAAGGAATATTTAAAATTTAGCCACAAAGGAATAATTACAACAAAAATAAAGGTAGGAATATGATGCTGATAATAAAAATAAAATAAAATTATTTGCTATAATTATTTCCATTTTGTAAATGAGGAAGCTGGAGTGTAAGGAGAGGGTTGAGATGCTCACATAAGTTTTTAAAGGCAATCTGGTTCTGCGTCTTAAATTCTTCACTGTCTCTGTAACACAGTATCTGATGGCACAAAGTAGCAGCGTTCAGACCTGACTATGTTAGAGTCTCTCCAGCTGCAAGTAAAAGGACACTTGACTAATTGTGCTATAAAAAATAGCGGCCTATGTTCCTCATGTTTTAGAAATTCTAGAGATAATTGGTCCCACGGATGGGCCCAAGTCATTTATAAACTTCCGCTCTACCACCCTCTGTGTGTCAGCCTACTGCTCCTCACATGACAAAAACTAGGCCCTATTTCAATTATATATCAAATCTCCCCATTAGTAAACATAAATATTCTCCTTACCCTTTCAGTTTTATCTATCATGGCAGGCAGCTGAGGTGGACTTAATCAAACACAACTACATAAAATCCTACCATACTCCTCAATCACTCACACAGGCTGAATAATAGCAGTGCTAATATACAACCCAAATATTACCATTTTTAACCTGGCCATATATATTACTCTAACAACTACCGCATTCCTAGTACTCAACCTAAACTCAAGCACTACAGCCCTAGCACTATCTCACACCTGAAACAAATTAACCTGACTAACACCCCTGATCCCATCTATTCTACTATCACTAGGAGGCCTTCCTCTGTTAACTGGCTTTCTACCCAAATGAATTATCATTGAAGAGTTTACAAAAAATAATAACCTTACCATTCCTACTGCTATAGCTATTATAACCTCCTTAACCTATACTTTTACATACACCTAATCTACTCTGCTTCAATTATACTATTCCCCATGTCCAACAATGTAAAAATAAAGTGACAATTTGAAAATACAAAACCCAAACTACTCCTCCCCCTACTAACCATCCTCACCACCTTCCTCCTACCAATCTCCCCACTTACCCTATCTATCTCCTAGAAACTTAGGTTAAACAAGACCAAGAGCCTTCAAAATCCTCAGTAAGTAAATAATACTTAATTTCTGCAATACCTAAGGACTGCAAAACCCTACTCTGCATCAACTGAACGCAAATCAGCCACTTTAATTAAGCTAAACCCTTACTAGATTAACGGGATTTAAACCCACAAAAATTAACAGCGAAATACCGTAATCAACTGGCTTCAATCTACTTCTCCTGCCGCAGGGGGGGAAAAAAGGGCGGGAGATGCCTCGGCAGGACTGAAGCTGCTCCTTTGAATTTGCAATTCAACATGATGATCACCTCGGGGCTGGTAAAAAATGGTTTCGCCTCTGTCTTTAGATCTACAGTCTAATGCCTTACTCAGCCATTTTACGCAACCCCCCAACCCGCCCCCCCACCCCCCACCCCCCATCCCCCTACCTATATTCACCAACAGTTGATTGTTCTCAACTAATCACAAAGATATCGGAACATTATACCTGTTGTTCGGTGCTTGACTTGGGGTCCTAGGCACAGCTTTAAGCTTCCTTATTCGGGCTGAACTAGGTCAACCTGGCAACCTTCTGGTAATGATCATATCTATAATGTTATCGTCACGGCCCACGCATTCGTCATGATCTTTTTCATAGTAATACCCATCATAATTGGAGGCTTTGGCAATTGACTGGTCCCCCTAATAATTGGTGCCCCCGACATAGCATTTCCCCTCATAAATAATATCATCTCTTCTTGTGGTCATAGAACATTGCTGTCACGTGTCCAATTGTACGCAGTATTGTACCAAATCAGAATGAAAGAAGTCAGGGACGGCCGGGCGCGGTGGCTCACGCTTGTAATCCCAGCACTTTGGGAGGCCGAGGCGGGCGAATCACGAGGTCAGGAGATCGAGATCACGGTGAAACCCCGTCTCTACTAAAAAATATAAAAAATTAGCCGGGCGTGGTGGCGGGCGCCTGTAGTCCCAGCTACTCAGAGAGGCTGAGGCAGGAGAATGGCGTGAACCCGGGAGGCGGAACTTGCAGTGAGCCGAGATTGCGCCACTGAACTCCAGCCTGGGTGACAGAGCGAGACTCTGTCTCAAAAAAAAAAAAAAAAAAAAAAAAGAAAGAAGTCAGGGACCTCTCTTTGCTTCTCCTCTCCTTTCTTCTCTCTTATTTTCTGTTTTTTTTTCCTTCCTTCCTCTCCTCTTATAATTCTTCTCCTCTCCTTCCTCCTCTTTATCTCTTTGTCTCTCTCTCTCACACACAGACACAAACACATGATAATGGAAAACTTTTGACTCCCAGAAAATCGTTCTCTTATATTTTTATATTTCCAGTTATAAATTGCCTCCTAATATGTGGACAAATGATGGGAGGTGGGTAAGTTAACTAAGATGAAGTGGGTATTAGTTGTTAGATAGCAAACCTTTATTATCTCTCTTGTCGTTTTTAGTTTCCAAAGGGAAAAGTATTTACTTGAAAATGTGATTAAGAACATAACACTTTAGATCCATAATGCCAGGTGTTAAATCCCAGTACCAAAGCTTATATAGGAGTAACTTTGGAAAATTTAGCTAAATGCTCTGTTCTTCAGTCCTTTGTTCTGTAGATTTGAATAATACGGACAGATCTAGTAAATAGGTCTAAGTAAAGCAGCTAGCGCTATTACATGTTAGTTTTATTTGTTATCATTACTATTATTATTCAAACATAAGTCACATGAAATATTTTAACTGCATATTCTACATGCATTTTCTTGCTTTTTCAGTTAAGATCAACTTTAGATGAAATCTACCATTGAATCTTGTGTTTATTGCCACCTGATATTTTACTCAAGTTATACATACAGACTCAAAATTGTGCTGTTTTGGAGTTTGTCAAGGTATGGAGATAGTTCAGAGAAGAGAACTAAGAATGGAATTCCCACATCTTGAGGCTGGGAAAAAGTAGACAACAGATGGATAACAAAATTTCCAAAGGTAGATTGTTTCAGTGCTAGAAAAGCCAGAGAAAAGAATTTGAAAAATCAGATGCACTGAAGTGGTTAAAGAAGCAAAGGTTTAGAATAGACCACTGAATTGTACTTTGCAAGTTTGTTTGTGACCCTCTAGAGAACATTGATTGATTAGGGATATAAACAAATTTGAAGTTAGCTAATTAAAAGTAGATTGGGAACTAAGTGAGAGAAAGTCATTCCTGAGAAAGTCTTCATGCACAGCAGTGCTTCCAGGGGTCAGGATTGGTGGGAGGGTAGGATGTAGAGAAGATATGATTCAGCTTTCATAAAGAAGTGTGGTGGCAAAAGGAACTAGTCAGATGCCATGGTCCTAGTCAGAAGACATGAGTCAGAGATTGACCAGTTCCTAAGTGTGACTAGGCAGTGTGACTTGTCACACTGTAAACAAGACTTAAGACTGATTGGAACATAAATTATTGTAACTTGAATGATCCAATCTTAGCAAGTGCTGAAACTCATGGCTCATCTCTGTTGGATTAGATATTAGTTCTGAGGTTGGAGGAAGACAATCATGACTGTTAACATGATATCATATCTAGAAAACTTAACCAGGCTTACTGGGCTTAGAGTTCCTAATACTTTGTGGCATAATTGGATCAGAAACTACCATGGACCTAAAACTATAGAAAGTCATCATCTGTAATCCTAACTTAAAGAAACTGAAAAATGAAAGACAGTGCAAAAGGAGGTGGACTTCTTTCCTCACATACACAAGACAGATTATTTTATATTTAGAATGAAATGTGTGTGTCTCCTGGTTGATGACTGAGTGAAATAGATATGGTGAGTAGATTTGTGATTGACATGAATGCTAATCTTACACTAAGTAAGTTGCATTACATTATAACAGAAAAACATGAAAGGTCATGTTTGATGAAAATCAGCTTTGGAAGAATCCACAGTTCATGAATAATAACCTTCAATAAAGGGAAATGTAAATCACAGAAATGTTACCAAGAGAGGAAACACACCAGTGTTTGATATGGTAGTCTATTAACTGATGTAATGGAAATGAATAACTTTCTATTGAAACACATCTGTAGAATGGAAAATGGGCCAGCTGTTCATAGGTCCTCTGTCATTTACACTAACTCAGGGAGACTGAAAGGACAGTGATTTCTTAAGCTAAATATGCACACAAATGTTGAGAAAAGTCAGGAAAAAGAAAAGTCAGAGAAAAGTTAGGGTGCCTCATTTAATTTCATTTTCCTTATTGGTGTTGATTATTTACAAACTTTCAAATTTGGGCTAGTAAATTTACTCCTTATTTTTTGAGGGAAATCATTCACATCTCGTAGTGGTAAAATTTCTTACACTTTTTTGAGTTTTGAGTACAACACATATATCATTAATAAAACGTGAATAAAATAGAAATATTTAACTTAATTATCTAATATTAGGTACATATCCATATAATTACTACCCAGAACAAGAAGTAAGATATTGATGACACCTCAGGACCCTCTTCCCCTACCTTATTTACCTATATTATCACATCCTACTCATTCTGTAAAGGTTTCCACTCTCCTGAATTTTATGGTTTTGAAAAAAAATTGCTTTGCTCTTGTTTGGTTATTGTGTTTTATTATTTAAGAGAAACTCATACTAAATAGTTTTGCCCATTTTTAAGCTTTAGTGAAAAGGAATAATGAAGTATGTATACTTTTGTGCCTGTCTTCTTTTCCTCAAATGTTGAAATAAACAATAGTTCACTATAGGGATTCAAACAGCAGACCTGTGGAGACAGAAGACTCAGTGAATTTAAAATTTGGACAACGGAAATTGTGAATTCCAAGAATTGTAGGAAAAAAAAATGAGAAAAAATAAACAGGGCCTAAAAGACCCAAGAGACACTACCAGCACTACCAAAGTACCCATTGTGTAAATCCCAAAAGGAGAAGAGATTGAGAATGAACAGAATATAATAGTGATTATGTATATACACAAACAAATATCTATATTCATATAGAGATATAATCCTCACATTAACATGTCTATATGTATGCACATACACATACATATATAAATAATAATAACTGAAAACTTTTTAAATTTGAGGAAGGCAGCTATATATCCAAGAATTGCAATGAAGTTCAAGAAGGATAAATTCAAAGATATTTATACCAAGACATACTATAATCAATTTATTCAAAATAAAAAGCAAAGAAAGCCCACCACCAGAAAACATTCCCTGGTGAACTTCATGAAACATTTAAAGAATTAACATCAGTCCTACTCAAACTCTTCCAAAAAAATAGAAGTGGAGGGCACATCTGACACATTCTATGATGCCAACATTACCCTGATATCAAAGCGAGACATAGTTACCACAAGAAAAGAAAACAGCAGACTAACATACCTTATGAATACAGTTTTAAAAAATACTCACCAGAACACTAGGAATCCTAATCCAACAGTGCATTGTAATGATAATAACCTACGAACAAGTGGGATTTATCTCAGGCATGCAAGGTTGTTCAACGTACCATATCAATCAATGTTTTATACCACATCAATAGAATGAAGGAACACACACACACAAATATATACATACAGACACAGAATCATCTCAAAATATGCAGAAAGACATCTAACAGAATTTAACACTCTTTTATAATAAAAACACTCATCAAACTAGGAATAGAACAGAACTTAACATCTTGAAAGGCATTTACCAAAAATCCTATTACCCTCACTGATGAAAGACTGAAAGCCTTCCTTTAAGATCAGAAATAAGATTAAATGCCCATTATCCCCACTACAACATTACACTGGAAGTCCTTGCTAAAACAATAAGACAATTGTATGAACACCATTGCAATCAAGATAGAGAATACTTCCATCACCTTTCAAATCCCCTTGTGCCCTTTTACAATAAATCTGTTACCACAAAAGCCATGTCTTGACAAACACTGATTTATTTTCTGTCCTTTAATTTTGCCTTTTTCAGAGTGTCATAGAACTTGAATCATACAGGATGTAGCCTTGAGTTTGGCATTATGACTTGGCAAAATGTATTTAAGATTCATCCACATCCATCGTCATCCATATCAGTGCTTTGTTTCTTTTTATTGTAAACTTGTATTCCATTGTAAAAATATACCATAGTTAATTTGTCCATTAAACAATTGAAGGACAAATGTTGTTCTAAGTTCTGGTGATTACAAATAGAGCCACTTTTAACATGTGCCTACAGATACAGTGGTTTCCCCCTTATCAGAGGGGGCTACATTCTAATAACCCCAGTGAATGCCTGAAACCATGACAAGTACCAAAGCGGATATATATTGTTTTTCTGTATATATACTTATAACATTTAATGTATAAAATAGGCATAGTAAGAGATTAAAAATAACTAACAATAAAATAGAACAATTATAATAATATACTATAATAAAAGCTATGTGACATCTCTCTCTCTCTCTCTCTCCCTGTCTCTCAAAATATCTTATTGTACTGGACTCACCCATCTTGTGATGACATGAGATCATAAAATTCTTATATAATGAGATAAAGTGAAGTGAATAATGTAGGTGCTGTGTTATAGCATTAGCCTACTATTGCATTTCTGAGTATAGGTGAAAAAAAACCATGGAAAGTGGAACTAAGGATAAAAGGAAACTAGTGTATTTTGTGTTGACATATGCATGATTTCATCTATTTCTTCTTAAGTGGACATTGGTAATTTATGTCTTTAAAGTTAGTCCCTTTTTCCCAAGTTATCAAATTTATAAGCATAAAGTTCTTCATAATATTTTCTTATTTTTTTGGTATTTTTATGCATGATATCTATTTATTCTGTAATTATTCTAAATATTTAAATTATTTTGTCAGACCATTCAACATTTACACTCATTTACACTAAATTGTTTTCTTTGCTGTGTTTCTAAGCAATAGATTTATGTCATTTGGAAATTTGATTTACCAAATATTTTGAAGAAGGTTTTCCATTGCTGCCCACCTTAACCATATTCACTCTTAAAATTTCATGTGGTTTTTATTGGTCATTATTATTATTTTTGGGACTGCAGCATTGGTGATTTAGGCCTTCTGCATCTCCATGGATTTGGAAATTTTGAAATAGCAGCCAGACACATTATAGCTTTAATTTCTGGTTGCATAATTATATGACCTTTTTTCTATGAATATGGTGCCATACTTTGTTATAGACCAGAACCCCAAGAAGTGGTTGGTAACTGCTCTTTTTAGATCTTCATAAACTGGAGACCCCATCACCAGCCTCTCCTCAGAGGACATAGGCTTTCAATTCTGACTGACTTTTGCTTTCCACTTCAAAATGAACAATTGTTGTCCACATTATCCTTCAGGAACTAATCTTCTGGCAACATCTCTTTTCACCCAGACACAGAGCTAAGTAGACCTAAAGTGTCAAAAATCCCCACAGATCATTCATGTAAAATAGTTTGTTCAGTTTCAACTGCATGGAAATATTTAACTTTCTTTTTAAAAGTCATATATTTCTAATGTTCTTTTGATTTATATATTATCTGTGTATGTATAAAAGAAAGGAGTTTCCTCAAAGTGTTTCATAGAGCAATGCTAATCAGTTCAACTTCTGTTATTTACTAAACTTTCTAGTCACAAACTTTGTTAAATTGAGATGTTTCCAGGAATGTTGTGGTTATAAACAGTGCAGAACAATGTAAGGCAGCTTAGATGCTATTTGGACTGTGCACACAGATTAAAAACGCAAATAAAGTAAAAAACAGTTCGCTACTAGAAAGGCTAGAAAGGGGAAATACTATTAAACGCATGAATTGATTTAAAAAATAAATATTCATGATACCACTTAACAATTTAGAATTTATGAGTATAATTATATCAATCGCTTTGAATAAAACTGTTTAGAAAATGTTCTAAAGGAAAGAATTATTGAAGAATCAGAAAACTGTCGGAACAAAAGGGGACATGAGGCCAGATATGAATCATGCTTTCTTTCCAAAGAAAACTAACAATAGGGATAGTGAATTAGATAGGAGATAGCATCCCAATTCCATTAAACTAATACATTTGCACTTATAGCCTCATATGAATTCCTTGTTTTTGTCTAGAATTTTATACGCCTTGCTGTTCATGGAAGTATTTACATCAGTAATGTTGCAATAGAGTATATTACATCTTTTATACATAAAATCTTTGAAGGAAAAAAGCACTTCTGCTTAATTAATTTCTGGGTTTGACTTTAATAGACTATTTTATTCAAAATCTAAGGACACTGCCACAGAGAGCAGGAGAGCCTGGGGACTCCTTGGCTGGGGCTGAGTGTGGTTACCCCACACTATAGCCACAGCCAACATCAGCTCACACCACTTGGGACCCAGAAGTTCATCCTGCCATGGGGGCAGCCATTGCTACATCACACTGGTTGCCCAGGGGCCTGAGAACCTACTCACTTGTCTGGACGACTGCTGCCACTACAGGCATTGGAGCAAGCTATCTGGAGGCTAGAGAACCAACCCGCTTGTTCCTGCTAACAACAATGCCAGCGTACACATACCTGGAGTCCAAGATCAGGCATGATCAGCTCACTGCTACCACCACTGGGTCCCAAGACAAAGCCTTCCAATATCCCTGCATCAAGAAAACCTTCACCATAGCCTACACTAATAATCACACCCTAAACCAATAAGAAATCACAGATGCCACTGATGCTGTTTACAACTGAACAACTCATACAGAAACTATACTTCTGCACACACCCAGAGTCAAAGACAAAGGGCCATACTCAACCAACACCATTAATACATCTTTAGGAAAATCCTCTGTGAAACCAAATTCAAAAGATTGGAATAAGTAACTGCTACACTAGATGTGCAGATATCAATGTCGGGATAAAAAAGCAGGAAAAGCAAAAAAAAAAAAATGACACACCCAAAGAAACACAGTAATTCCCCAGCAACAGATAGCCCAACCAAAAAGAAATGCATGAAGTCCTGAAAAAAGAGTTCAAAATTATGATACTAAAGCAGCTGAGTAAGCTTCAGTAGAGTTCTGAAAAACAATACAATTTTTTTGTTTTAAATTCAGGATATGAATGAAAAATTTACCAAAGAGATAATTCTTATTAAAAAAAAAAAACCCAGAAACTCTGAAATAAAGAATTCCTTTAATGAAATACAGAACACACCTCAAAGCCTTACCAATAGGCTGGACTGAACAGAAGAGGGAATTTTAGAACTTGAAGACAGAAATTTTGAAATAATCCTGTAAACAAAAATAAGGAAAAAAGAATGAATAAAGTCTGCATTATATATGGAACACCATAGAGCAAACAAATATATGAATTATTGGTATCCAAGAAGGTGAAAAAAGAATGAAAGGGTTTGAAAATTTATTTAATGAAAATGAAATAATGGATGAAAAGTTCCCAAGACTGACAAGGGATTAAGACATCTATATACAGAAGGCCCAGCAATCACCGATGAGATTTAATCCAAAAAGACTTCTCCACGGCACATTGTAGTCAAACTGTCTAAAGTCAACAACAAAGAGAAAATCTAAAATTAGCAAAATAAAAGCATCTATTTACTTATAAGAAATCCCCCATCTCACCCCATTTGAAATGGCTTACTTCCAAAATACAAGTAATAATGAATGCTGGTGAGGACGTAAAGAAAAGGGAATCTTCATACATTTGTTGATGGCAATGTAAATTAATACAGCCACTATAGAGAACATCTTTAAGAAAATATTCTCCTCTGTGGTAGGTTTCCAAAAAATGGAAAAGTAGAGCTGCCATATGATCCAGCAATCCCACTGCTGGGTCTATATCCCCCAAAAAGGAAATCAATGAATCAAAGAGATATCTGCACTCTCATGTTTTTTGCAGTTCTGTTCACAATTGCTAAGATTTGGAAGCAACCTAAGTGTTCATCAACAGATGAATGGATAAAGAAAATGTGGTACTTATACACAATGCAGTACTATTTAGCCATAAAAAATGAGATTCTGTTATTTGCCACAACATGGATGGAACTGGAGATCATTATGTTAAGTGTAATAAGCCAGACACAGAAAGACAAACATTACAAGGTCTCACTTATTTGTGGGATCTAAAAATCAAAACAATTGAACCTATGAAGATAGAGTATAGAATGATTACCGGAGGCTGGGAAGGGGCAGGGAGAGGGAGATGGGGACGATTAATGGGTACAAAACATAGTTAGAATGAATGAATATGGCCTAATATTTGCTGGCACAACAGAGTGACCATAGTCAATAATAATTTAATTATACATTTAAATATAACTAAAAGAGTATAATTGGATTGTTTGCAACCCAAAGGATAAATGTTTGAGAGAATTAATACCCCTATCTTTCATAATGTAATTATTATGCATTGTATTCTTGTATCAAAATATCTCATGCACCTCATAAATATATACATCTACTATGTGCCCACAAAAATTAAAAATTAAAAAAGTGTCCCCCATCAGACTAACAATGAACTTCTCAGCAGAAACCCCAAATGCCAAGGAAGACTGGATATATTCAAAGTGCTAAAACAAAAAAATACAAACTGGTATGCAAATGGACTATATGCAGCAAAATTATCCTTCATAAGTAAAGGAGAAATTGTCTTTCTCAGACAACCAAATGCATTTATGGAAAAATGTTATATAGCTAGATTATGACACAGCAAGTAAAAGCAGTACCAAAACATAAGAAATTCAATCTAAGCATATTTTTCATTCCAGATGACAGAGATATATGGAAAACAGTATACCTCATGGTGATAGGTTTACACTAAAGAGTTATGGGCTAATATAGCTGGGACTCAGGTGTGCTATTATTTTCTGAGATAGATCATGAATCCTGAAAATACTGAATAAAAACTTAATACCTAAGTTGTGAATAAACGTTAGAAATTCAGACTTAAGTTTAAACATAAAAGTATCGTGTGTACATTTCAGATATTCCAAATACTCTATGATATTAAATTTGTATTATTGTTTAACAATAATAAAATCATAATGTATAAATTAAAATATACAATAAAATTGTATAAATATTATATTATATATAAAATTATTTGTATAGCAATTATACAAATTTGTCAGAGAAGCAAGACAAATAACAAATAACATGAACAAATAACTATGAGTAATAATAAACTAATCGTTGCTGTAAATAATCCAATTAATACATTTTGATAGACATTCCTTTATGCATTAATTCTAAGTAATAATTTATGAACTATCAAAACATATGTGCTATCTACAGATTTTAATAATTTTACTTATTAAAAAGGTTTTTCTTGTGATTTTTAAAGTTACATTAGAATTTATATAATTTTATACCCATTATTAGAAGGTGTTAGCATAGCAATAAACTAAAATTAAATTTAATACTTAAAAGTTATGTCTAAGATGTAAGACAAATGTTAATTCCTGATGAGAAAAATATTCGTTGCTCTCCAAAACAGCAAGGAAGCAAATGGTGCATGAAGACAAGAGTTCATGTACATGAAATTCTGACATTCTTAATAATTTTGAAAACTTTATCATTTTGTGATTTTTTTGAAAGGGAAATCAAATGTTTACCCCTAAAATTAATCCTGGTTGATACTTTCTGATATTTTTCTTGCCTACCTGGTTACACAAGGTACAGATCAAGTTCTTAAAAAGGTATGATTCTTTTAATAGCTTTAGAATTCCTGACGTACGAAGTATCAAGACAATGAAAGTAACTAGAAATGAAAAGTTTTTCTGAGAATCACAAGATGTGAGAACTAAAAATACAAATGTCATTAACAAGATAACTCTAGCCTCATATTTAGTGATGTGTACAAAGGATGTTAAATAGAATTATGTGTTGTTTTATGCTATCTTGGAGCAATAATAATAATAATAATAATAATAGCAACAACAACAAGAAAGCAGCAGCAACAGAAGCTGCTGTTAATTGCATACACCTTGTATGTCAAATATTTTACATATACAGTCACATTTAATAGTGCAGTAACTCTATGAGTGTGGGAATGAAAGAGCTGAGGAACTAAGGAATTAAGTAATGTTCCAGTTGTCACAACATACATGGCAGAACAGGGATTTGAACCCAAGGATGTGATTTGAGTCACCATCTTATATACTGCCTTTAGAAAAGTGACTATATTTTGTCCAAGAACTAATTGGAAAACACAATAATACTGCCCCTTGATTTGTCTTAATTTGAATTGTTGACATGTATAAACCTTCTAGGCTATCCTCTTTTCTTAAAGCCTTATTGGATGTAGTAAAGACAGAGAATGCAAATTGGTGGGCTAGTCTGGTGGCAATAATATGGATTTAAAATTTGACAGACTCTTGTTTTTATCTCCAACTACCTTTTATATGCTTTTATATATGTATAACTTCATGAAAATTTTATACCATCTTTGAATCTCGATTTCCTCATAGGTAAAATGGAGCAACTCAAACCTACCTCATACAATTATTGTCAATATTATTGAGGTAATAACAGTATCTGTAAAGTTCTGAACATAGTGCTACAGCAGATGGTCAGTAAATAGTAGCTTCTATTGCTGTTTATATGATTATTAGCCCCAAACACAGTGATCATTTTTATGCATCTTTTTAATCTTATTTAGAGTTCAAATGCTATAAACTATAATATCAGTTTAAATATAAACGAAACACCGCATGTTCTCACTCATAAGTGGAAGTTGAACAATAAGAACACACGGACACAGGGAGGGGAACATCACACACTGGGGCCTGTCGGAGGGTAGGGGGCTCCGGGAGGGAGAGCATTAGTAGAAATACCTAATGTAGATGACAGGTTGATGGGTACAGCAAACCACCATGGCACGTGTATACCTATGCAACAAAACTGCACATGTACCCCAGAACTTAAAGTATAAAATACACATATATGTACACACACACACACACACACACGTGTGTGTGTGTGTGTGTATACTGATCTTGGGACAGACTTTAAACATTTAGGTAAAAAACACTTTCTTTGAATATTCTCTATTGTAGTGCCACTTATCTCCTTTCACAGTAATATGCTAGTAAACAAATAATCCACTTGAGTCCAAATCATATGCATTGCCTAGTTGAATGTTTCTCAAACTATTCCACTTGTGACTAAGCTACTTGAGAATTCTGGAAAACTCGCAAATCATTGTATACTTAAAAACAAATTGTGACAATAAATTACTTTTATATTACTTAGAAAAAAGACAGTATAGGCCAAGTGCGGTGGCTCACACCTATAATTCCAGAACTTTGGGAGGCCGAGAGGGGCAGGTCACGGGGTCAGGAGATCAAGACCATCCTAGCTAACACAGTGAAACTTCATCTCTACTAAAAATACAAAAAATTATCCCGGAGTGGTGTCACGCACCTCTTGTGCCAGCTATTCGGGAGGCTGACGCAGGACAATCTCTAAAACCCAGGAGGTGGAGGTTGTAGTGAGCCAAGATCACGCCACTGATCTCCAGCCTGGGCGATAGAGTGAGACTCTATCTCAAAAAAGAAAAGAAAAAGACAGTTTATAATATACTGGTGGTATGTGATCATAGAGAACACATATGAACTATAAATTGTGAAGTATTCAGTGATTCACTCAATATATATGGCTAACAGGATCAAGTGGAAGATGAGGAATAAATATTCTGCTAGAAAAATAATGGAGCCTTCTTGCTATCGGAAGAGATTTTAAACGTGTTAGTACGCTGAGCTCCCTGAATTCAAAATGTCTTCAGAACTTTAAAAAATTCCACTTGAGAAATATACTTAATAGCATAAAATGTGAAAAATTGATTTCAAAATACATGACTACTCTTCATAAAATTATAATGCTTTTCTTGCATTGATTTTAATGTGATATTTCTAAACTGATTTCTTAGCCTATGTTTTATACAAAGTTGATAATCTAGGACTTAAAATGCTGTTGCCATAAGGAAGAGAAGAGATTGAAACATATATTTGAGTTTACAATTTGATTTTAATGAAATCATCTGGCTGAATGTAAAAGCAACATCTGCATCCTTGTCTTCTGCAGGAAGCTGTGGTTAATTTTTGTGCAGAACAAAGAATAGAGTAATTAGAATGTTTGATGAGTTTTTTAAGATATTTTCACTTCCAAAAAGAGAACATATAGTTCCTTGATCAAATGTTGGGAAAACCTGACTTAATGTATGTGATTTTCACCACAACAGTAAAACAACAGAAAGGGGATTGTTTCACTGCAGTGTTCAAGATCAGTGCAATTATCATTATTCTCTTAGATTTATAGAAATCATTTTTGTGATATCATGGACTATCTTGAATACTCATTTTTCATATACATATTAGAAACATACAGATTCTCACTATTACTAGTTATAACAACTGTGTTTGGTCTAAATCAATTTCTCAACCTTGGCAGTTTGACATTTGGGGTTGGATAGTTCTTTGTTGATTGGGGCTGCCCTCTACATTGTGGAATGTTTAGCAGTAGTCCGGCCTCTACCCACTAGATGCCAGGAGCTATCCACTAGATGGCAACAGCAACTCCCCTCTTTGATTTGTTTTGACAATCAAAGCCTTTGTTCTAAGCAATGCCCAATGTCTCCTAAGGGTCAAAATCCCAGCCAATAAGAACCAAAGATCTAACCCTTACATTTTCAAATTTATCATTCATTTGTTCATTCATTCATTTGTTAAAAGTGTATTCTGTGACAAACATGGTCTAGTGCTGTTTTGAATAACAAGAGTTAATCACAGCTTTTGTTGAAGTAGGAGCCTGATGAGCCTATTTTTATGAACCTGCAAATCCTTCTGGGTCAAAGACTTATCTAAAGTTTTTAACCTTAAACATTCCTTATCTTCTTCAGTGTGGTGATAGAATTCATTCTTAATACAGTTGGGTTTATTTTTTTGACTATTTATATTCCTTTACAGGTTCCCAGCATATCCTGATTGGTTTTATTTATTTATTAGGGGATATGTGAACACTAATATGGTTCAGAGTCAATGCTACACAAATTATAATCATAGCAGTGTCCCCTTCTTTTCATCTCTTTTACTCAATTCCTAGTTTTTCCTTGTTTTCACTCTTCCGATCTGGGCCCTGTAACTAACAAATCTCTTTAGTTTCTGGTTTAACCTTCATGAATTTCTTTTGTACAAATGAGTATATTTGTGTGCATGTGTGCACACACACACACACGTTGTTTCCTTACATCTCTTTCTTTCTTACACAAAAGATAGCATACTATATATACTTGTTTGCATTTTGCTTTTTTCTACCTAACTGTATGTCCTGAAAGTGACTCCAGTCACTATAAAATCAGTTTATAGAGATTATCTTATTCTTTCCTACAGACAAATAGTACTTGATTGTGCAGATGTATCATAATTTAGTCAACCATTCTTCTAGGTGTTGGAATTTAGAATGTGTCTAATAGTTTTCAAGAGCAATGCTGCCATGACTAACCTGTCGGTATATATGGTTTTAGGCATATCTTTAAGAAAGTTTCTTAGCAGTGGGGTTATTGGATCAAAGGGGTTAGGTGCATTTGTAATTTTGTTGGATATTGCTAAATTCCTCTCTTGAAAAATTGTAGCAGTTTGCATTTCCACCAACAATATAGAAGTATTACTGTTTTCCCACAGCTTTACCAACAGAATTTCTGGTTTTACTTTTTAATTTCTGCCAGCTGATGGATGAGAAATGGTATTTAGATGTTGTTTTAATTTACATTTCTCTAATTATGAGAGATTTTGAATATTTTTCATATATAAAATATATACGTTTCATATAACATATTATGAGTGTATTGCATGCATGTGTGTGTGTATTTGTCTTTTCATGACTTTGTCATTTTGTTTTCTACTGGGTTTTAGACCTTTGTTCTGAAATGATGCTTTAAAGTATCCTATATGGTACTATTTATTTCTATGTCTCCTTGTACCTCCTGTAGAGTTTTAACTTCATAAACATGATTGTTACATATGAGTCTGGCTGCAGGCCAAAATCCTATGTCAGATCTTTAAGGTCCAAACATGAACGATAACAAAGGATTTACCTGGCACATTTCATGGCTGAAAGCCACCATCCCACACAGTACTTTGTGCAGTGCTGTAGTCTCTAGAGAGGGTTGTCATTAAGTTTTGAGCTGTACGCCAGCGCCCGCCACCTCCCCAGCCATGTGCACTGATCCACCGGAGCTTCCCATGTTCTCAGTTTGGCTACTTATTATTCTATTTGACTGTCTTGACACCTGGCTGCTCTGCACAGCACAGGTATTACTAAATACTTTATCTTTATTTCTAATACTTGTTTTTTAACGTTCATGAATGTCCTTGCTTTTCATATTTAATGCTTTTGGGATTGATTTGTACTTTGGTAGTAGAATTACTGCTGTAGTTCTCTTTATTCATTTTCCAATATGTATTTGTCCACACCTTTATTTTTAGCTTTTATAGATCATTTTGTTTCAGGTTTGTTTTCTCTTGTAAAGAGTGTATACTTGAATCTTGATTTAAGACTTAAATTAAAATTTTTTCTCTCATTAGGCAAGTTATGCTAATTCAGATTTATTGGCAGGACTATGTTTGATCTCAACTCTGTCATAAAATATTATAATTATATCTCTTTGGCAATAATAACTATATTTTTCCTCTGGGAGATGTGGCATACACGTGTGTGTGTGTGTGTGTGTGTGTGTGTTGTAGTGGTTACTTTTATACTTAAAACCTTTCTAATGCCTTTAGGCTCCTGCTTGCTTATTTAATCTTTTAGTTTCTTTTTAAAACACGGTACCCTTTATGCTCTTTTATTACAACAATTATATTTTCCTCTTTCCTTCTCCTTTCTCCTCCCATTTTGTATTTGCTTTATTTTTATTTTGTCAAAATATTTACATTTGTTTATTAGTCTTCCACCCTCATGTCTACCATTGTTTTTGTCTTAGATGTACATTTATATAATGTCTATATTGCCACTACTCATCCTTTTGCTT
The DNA here is from genome assembly GCF_009828535.3 of Hylobates moloch. Taxonomy (NCBI): domain Eukaryota; kingdom Metazoa; phylum Chordata; class Mammalia; order Primates; family Hylobatidae; genus Hylobates; species Hylobates moloch. The sequence continues at coordinate 87,469,331 of NW_026652276.1, forward strand.
AAATTTTCCATCATCACTGGGTTGGATGAGGTTTGTCATCTAGAAACCTAATAGGGACACGATTCCCTAAGCCTTGCATGTTTTTTAAAAAATTGTTTAGCTATAGCTTTGATACTTGAAGGAAAACTAGGCTGGAAATAAAATGTATGGTGCAAAATATATTTCCTCATTAAATCTCTTATTAAGTTTATTGCCTTGCTTTGAATATTGGTATTAAAAAAAACTGATGTTTGTCTATTTGTTTTACCTTTGTAAGTCATTTACTCTTTATGCCTGGTAAGATTGAGGCCTTTATCTTTTGAAATGGAATGATTTTAGTAAGATGTGTCTCAGGGTAAACATTTCTGTGTTAATTTTCCCAGGTATTCAGTGAGCATTTTCAATGAGTAGATTGAAGTCTTTTTTTTTTTTTTTTTTTTGAGACAGAGTCTCGCTCTGTCGCCCAGGCTGGAGTGCAGTGGCGCAATCTCGGCTCACTGCAAGCTCCGCCTCCTGGGTTCACGCCATTCTCCTGCCTCAGCCTCTCCGAGTAGCTGGGACTACAGGCGCCCGCCACCACGCCCGGCTAATATTTTGTATTTTTAGTAGAGACGGGGTTTCACCGTGGTCTCGATCTCCTGACCTCGTGATCCGCCCGCCTCGGCCTCCCAAAGTTCTGGGATTACAAGCGTGAGCCACCACGCCCGGCCGTCTTTTTAAAATTTTTAGAATATTTGCTTATGTTATTGTTTTAAATATTAGTACTCTTCATTTTTTTTCTCAAGGACTGCAATATTATGAACAATTTTTCTTCCTTGTTTCCTATTTCCAGTACTTTTATGCTTTCCATTTTTACTTATTTCTTATTAAGAATTATTCTCTTAATTCTCTTATTAAGAATTATTCTCTTAATTCTTAATTGTTTTCCTGCTTTTCTCTGATGCCTCTTACTAAATGTACTTTTGCAACTATTTTCCTCTGGGAATTTTACAATTATTTGTTTATTTATTTTGAGACTGAGTTTTGCTCTTGTTGCCCAGGCTGGAGTGCAATGGCATGATCTCAGCTCACTGCAACCTCTGCCTCCCGGGTTCAAGCGATTCTCCTGCCTCAGCCTCCCATGTAGCTGGGATTACAAGCATGCGCCACCATGCCCAGCTAATTTTGTATTTTTAGTAGAGACGGGGTTCCTCCATGTTGGTCAGGCTGGTCTCGAACTCCCGATCTCAAGTGATCCGCTTTCCTTGGCCTCCAAAATGCTGCGATTACAGACGTGAGCCACCGTGCCTAGCCTACAATTCACTTTTTATATTGAGATGATTTTTTTCTCCAAATCATCTTCTGCAATAGCTCTGAATGAACTTAAATTTTCTCCTGTTCATTTTTGTGATGTTGTAGCGTTTTACAAGTTTCCTAGTTGAATGGTTACCTTCGTTTGCCAGCAAAGCAAACTCCAGGTAATTTGACTAGGGTGTGTGTTTGAAGAGAGAGCACAGCATTGTCTTTTTGTTTTTGTGGTAGGCATATGGGTTTATGATTCTAATCTTTATGATTGCCTTTTGTCTTGAAGAATTTCAAATTCTTCCCTTTTCTTCTCTTTTCCCTTTGTTACCCAATTGCCAAAAGGTGCTTATTTCTCCTTTTTCATCTTTAAGTTTCTCAGAAGCTGCATGTTTCCAAGAGTGCTGATTTAAGCCATGCCTGCCCCTTTATATCACATATACTTGGGCATTCCTTCTCTGTAGCCCATGCTTCAACCATACTGTAAGTTGATCATTTTTGTTTTAATTTTTAGTATTTTTAGACTTAGGATGGGCTTAGTCTTTTGTCTTTTTCTAAGTTTCTTCTTTTGTCTTCTTTGCAATTTTCCTAATTGCCTTTGCTTGCCCCATAGTCTTAGAGTGTGTTGGGACGGGGAATGTAGCATGCAAGATTGGGTGCTGGATTTAGTGATTTTTTTCTTTTTACTTAGAGTCATTTTGAGGTTTCAGCAGTCTCTGCCTTCAATTTATATTGAATATGCGGTTTGTGATAGAATTTAAATTTTACTTCTGTTATCATATGGTGAGGAAATACTGTAATATAAATGGGTATGCTGCTACCTTTTTCTTCAGCTATGTAGCTGTGTCAAATCACTACATTATAAAAAATTACCAAAAATATGTTCTAAGATAGAGATGAGATGTCTATTAAACAAGTTTAGTGAACTTGTAGAATACATCTTATATACCACAAACAAAAATATAATTAATAATTACATGTAAAACCTTATTCATATAGGCCTATTATATTTAATCATCATCTTGGTTTTAATGTCCATAATGCATATGTCAAATATGTGCATAGAAAGGTAAGAATAACTTTATACATATATATAGGTTCTGTTTCCCTGAAGAACCCCGATTAATGCAGATTTAAATTTTATCAACTGAATGTTTGTGTTCCCTCAATATGCATATGTTGACATCGTAATGCCTAATGTGATAGCTTTAGGAGGTGAGAATTTGGGTAAGTAATTAGGTAATGATTGTAGAGGCTTCTTGAATGTGATTAGTGCGCCTGTAAAAAGAGATTCTGGAGAGCTCTCTTGTCCCCTTTCTACCGTGTAAGAATGCAATGCGAAGACAGCAGTCTGCAATTGGGAAGTGGGCCCTCACCAGAACCCAACCATGCTGGCACCCTGATCTCAGACTTCTAGCCTCCAGAACAGTGAGAAATAGATTTCTGTTATTTATAAGCCACTCAATCTATGATACTTTGTGATAGCAGCCTGAATTGACTAAATATTGAGCATAGTGTCTAATAAAATATTCCATAAATATCTGTTTAAAGTGTGATATCCTCTAGAGTTATTCAGAACAAATATAAGCCTTATACAATATGTCTGCCTTTAAAATTATTGTAAGACTGACAAAACTATTATAAGACCCTAAATATTATGAAAGTTTCAGCTAGTCTTTATATGATGAAAGTTTAAGTGGATTTTTCATCATGATCACTACTGTTTGTAAATGTTAGATTTTTTTCCATGCTGCTCAAAAGGCTAGGCACATTAAAATAACTTATCCAGTCTACTAGTCAGGTTAAATTCCTTGATCTTCACCTTATGAATCTGAAATGGTGAGACCATTACTTTGAAGGATTATTGTGAACACCAGCATATATTACAATATCAAACACATAGAAACTACTAAAAAATGGTAACTATCTATGTTATTATTAAGTACATAATTTTTATAAAATGCATTTATAACATTCCCTCAAGTAATTATCAACTGACCTTCTGGTAAAATCTATTATACAGAAGCTGGGTCATGCTTAAATTATTTAAATACAAACAACAAATTACAGTAAAAAGGAGAATTATAAATAAATACTACATATGGAAAAATTTTATGCTAGAAAAATGAATTGGGCCTCTATTTTGGCCTGCATCAGCATATTGTATAAATTACTTAATCCTACTAGTGCATTTAATGTAAGAAGTTTTTCTAATAATTAATATATTTCCCTTTAAAAGCATAGTATGAAACAGATTAATAAGTAACTACACTATATTTGAACATGTGCTCCTTGGTAGTTATTTTATTTCACACTCCTTCCAGAAAGTAAAAATATAATCAGTATAAACATCTTTTAAAATAGTCTTGAGGTGTTTCCTTAATTGAGGCATGACAATTTTCTTATTTTTCCTGTTTTAGATTCTAGCATAATAATAGCCATGCTTATCTATATCTGGAACATAAGGTCTAAGAACTCAACAATTGTGGAAAATGTGAGCACACTGGGTATCATACAGTTTATCTATTTTCTGGTTTTATGCAAGAAAGCTGCATGTTATATCTGATGGTCTTGAGGCAATCAACCTAATTTAGAAAATGTGCCAAACTGAATTATAATATTGCTAATGCAATAAAGAGCAAAGCTACTATGACATGAAGTTCATTTGAGACTATTTGTGTCAATTTTTTGACATACTATTTTAAACTTATTTGTTATTCTTTCAGATAAGAAGATAAACATTCTATTCAAAAGAAATTATAGGATTGTTTTCCTTTCTAATATTTAATATTTTTGAATATTTAATTAGAAATTATTCTAATAATTAGAAATATTTCTAATATTTCTTTCTAATTTTCTAATATTTAAAAAAAGAAATCATGAAGAATCTTACATTTCATACTGTGTTAGCTTATGGCATATCTTAGCAAGTATAATTAGAAAATACAAAAGGAGAACTAAGAATTTGTTGTTCTAAGAAAATGTGTAAAAGCAATAAAAGGGAAAAAGAAGCAAAATAATTTCAAACTAGTGCTACGCATAAAAAAGTTCTGGGTTTACAAAACATTGTTGAGCAATGATGCTATTAGGACATAGAATATCAGAATACACATGAATTTATAGATTTATGGAATAAGTCACCATTGCCACATTAAATAATTTTTTGACAATGTTGAAAATGAAAGGTTGTAGGGAAGAATATACTAAAATAATCCAGAGGTTTTAGGTTACATTATGATCTATAGAAATTTTATACTTAAGTGCAATGTGATTGTATAGGCTAATTTTAGGGACCCACTCTTTTTAACAACAGAAGGATATGTTAAAGATTGGGAATATCCAAAATATAACAAAAATTAAACTGTCAGAATCTGAGAGTTAAGAAGCTGAATTTCATAAACTTCTTAATAGTTAGATACTGCAACTCTATACAGATTAATTTCTAATTTAAATGTCTAATAAATATTATTTCAAGATATTGTGTAACTAGGAATATATTCTTAAAAGTATTTGGAGACACCCCTCTCATTCCCAGAATCAACTTTGCAATTTTTAAAAAATCTGATATTGTATTGATGCTCTTGTTTCTTAGATATAAAATTCTGCTCAGCACATGGAGATATTCATGACACCTAAAGAATACATATAAAAACAAAAAGATTAAGAAGTCAGTGACAAAATAATTTACCCTATCTTGACAAGAGTTCTGTAGTTGACTCTTGTGTTTGCTTTGGTATTTACATCAATTCTTTAAGGCTTCACATTCAATAACTTAAAAGTGGATATCCATTACTCTGAAATAAATAATGTATTTTGGACATATTTTTAAAGCCATTATGCGAATATGAAATACAAAAGGGCATAGCACACTGGCTTTAGGTGAAAATACAGGTAGCGAGAACATGAAGCAAAAAAGAGATTTTGTGTTTTTTTTTAATTTTCTATTTTAGAGTCAAGACCAAACAACTCAGCTCTATCACCTCTTTTGTGTCTGACAGTGAAAAATTCAAAATATAAAAAAGCATAGTAAGGCTTATAGACAAGTAGTATATGCCCAGATTTTCTTGAAGGAATAAAACAGGTGTTCTTACGGTGATTCCATTTCTAAAGTCCTCAATATATGAAGTATATGTGTTTTGTGGCACTATTATTGGAAGTCCATGTAGGTAGGAATTTTAAGAAGGATGGAAACTGTAAGACCTATCTGGGGGGGGCAGCAGGGTGTAGCCATTGGGTGCATATGATTTGTAGTTTTACAATTCTGAGTTTGTTTGGACCTCTGCTCTGTAAGAAATTGGGTGACATTGGCAAGATATTTGTATCTCTGACTGATGTGTGGTAGACAAAATAATGGCTTCTCGAAGATGTCTACTTCTAGGCCAGGTGTGGTGGCTCACACCTGTAATCCCAGCACTTTGGGAGGCAGAGGTGCATGGATCACTTGAGGTCAGGAGTTCGAGACCAAAGATGTCTACTTCTTAATTTCCAGAACCTGTGAATATGTTATCTTTAATGGTAAAAGGGACATTGAAGATGTGAATAAATTAAAGACATTATCCTGGATCTAGGTAAGCCCAATGTAATCACAAGGTCCTTATAGCAGAGAGGTAAAAAGGTCAAAGGCAAAAGGAGTTGGGACATAAGCAGAGGTAGGAGTGATAGGCTTTGGAGATGGAGGAAGAGCCATGAGCCAAAGAATGAGATGACTTCTAGAAGCTGGAAAAGGTAAAGAAAAAGCTTCTTCCATGAAGCCTCCTAAAGGAACACAGCCTTACTAACACCTTGCTTTTAGACTTTTGATCTCCAGAACTGTAAGAGTATAATTCTGAAGTATTATAAGGGACTATGATTGTGGCAATTCGTTACAGAAGCAAAAGGAAACAAATACACTGTGCTTTCTTGTCTGTTAAATTATTATCCACTAATATGACATTTAATACATTGCAAGTGCTCAATAAATGTTGTATATGATGATGGAGGCTATTGTTTTTAAAGGATGCTACACAACTATGGAGAGCACAACTAAATCCCATAAAGAGCAGTCCACTGGATTTAGTTAGAAGTATAGATAGATAAAACAAGAAATAGAACTTTTTCTTCAGTTGGAAGTCCTTCAGGGGGCTATAGAACTTGGAAATGTGAAAAAGAAGAAAAATCCCTGCAGAATATTTAACTGCTAAGCCGTAGTCATCAGTTTTGCAGAACCCATTAACAGAGTAGAATTTATATTGCATATTTGAAGGAGGGAATGAATGAATTTTTTTCTAAAAAGTACCAGGAGGAATTACTGATGACAATTCGAGTGTAATTTCATAGATTTTGAAGTTAATTTTTACACAGGTTCCAAAATTATGAAATCTTGATTAAAATATATCTGACACATTGCCTTGAAATAACAGTACATGATAAAATTAGAGACAAATTATACATACAAAATCCATTTTATCTTGAAATGAAAATTTTAAATAGCATAAACTGACAGCTTATTGCAGTGTAAGTAAGGAAATAGATTAAGTTAAAATAGATTTCTTTTCTTACAATATTAGATTTTCTGTGTTTCCATAACATCAAATAACTCTAGGCCTAATGTTAATGCGGGTTATCAGAATCAGTAGGCGTCTTCCGCTGACTAAGTTTTATAACTGAACTTCCTTTTGTATCTACTGAGATCAGGTCCTACCCCTGCAATATCTTACTGATTATCTTTTATTATTTATCTTACCATTCAGTAAGCCTTATAATGCCAAATATTAAATTAATCATCTTCACATACCAAATTTCCTGTCATAGGTTCCGTTCTTTGCGTCGTCATCCAAACTAAAAACAAAAAGGTCTTATTCTTCTTCGTTTCATCTTTCTCTGTCTTGCTGTGTCTTGCTTGTTTTCAAGTACTATAGATTCCTTTTTGTGATAACTCCATGTCTCTTCCTCTCCAGGCCACCTGCTGATATACAAGTTTCGATTCTTACCATCGCAAAATTAGAATGCTAAAAAAGCCATATAGCATGTTGTAAGTTCCCATAGCTGCCAAATTCTAAAGTTATTTTCCTCCAATCCGTCATCAACACTTATGCCTTAATTATTGCTTCTATCATGTTACTCCACTACAGAAAAAATCTTTTGAAATACTCTAAAGCTCAGAAAGAAGTTCTAATTTATCATTGACCTCACAGTCCGATATAATACCATCTCACTGGACAGAAAGGCAACCTCACTTTAGAGACCAACCTGAACACATTTGACTCTAGTACCTTCTCACCTGAACTTCGTTTATCTACTTTTTCCTGTCATCCTCAGTTGACATGTCGTAAAGATAATATCTGTTTAACCCTGTTTCTATACGCACTGAAAATAAAGAGCTTACCTGATAATATCATAATGTAAGAGATATTTTGGAAAGTATATTTTATATGGTTTTATTTGGAAATAATTTCAAAGATATAGAAAAATTAGCAAAATTCTCACAAGGAACTCCTACATCTCTTTAATAGATTAACCAATTATTGATATTTTACCAAATGTACTCTGTCATTCTTTCTTTATGTTTATTTATTATTATTATTATTAATCCATTTGGGAGTATGTTGCTGCAGTATGCCTTTTTATTCCTAAATACTTCTGTGCACTTTTTCCCTCAGAACAAGAACATTCACTAACATAATCATAGTTCAATTATTTAAATTATGTCAATTATTCTAATAATATTTTATAGCAAGTTATTTTCTGGTCCAAAATCTAATCCAAGATCATGCACTGCACTTACTTTTTGTGTATCTTTTGGTCTTCTTTAATTGCACTGATCATTAAAGTGTCTTTTTGTTTTATGATATTAGCATTTGTTTAAGGTACAGTTATATTATAAATGTCTCTGTGACATACAGAATAATTGCCTTACAAAGATGTCCCCCTACTAATCCCTATGACTATGTTATATTACAAGGCATAAGTGACTTTGCAGATGTGATTAAATTTAGGATCCTGAAATGGGAAGATTATTTTGCATTACCCAGGTGGCCCCAATGTATTCCCAAAGGTAATCATAAGAGGCGGCAAAATAGTAGAGTTACAGATTCATAGTTTTCAGTTGAAAATAGACATGGGAGAGGGAGAGGGAGAAAGAGGGGTGGTTTCAAGATGCTACACTACTGGCTTTGAAGATGGAGGAAGGGGCCATGAGTCAAGAAATACAAGCAACTCCTAGAAGATGGAAAAGGCAGAAAACACAGATTGCCCTGATAGCCTTCAGAAGCAATATAGCTCTACTGGTATCTTGGTTTTAGCTCTGTCAGGCCCACATTAGACTTGTGATCTCCAAAGCCATAAGATAAATTTGTATTGTTTTAACCACAAAGGATGTGGCAATTTGTTGCAACAGCAACTGGAAACAAAGACCAATCAGTTTTTATTTGTCTTTTTTTTTTTTTTTCTCATTAGATTCAGGTTAGGCATTTTGGGGAAGGACACCCTAGAAGTGATTTTGTGTCGTTCTCAGTGTATTGAGTCAATTGAGGCATGGTAAGGGTTTGTTTCGATATTGATGATGTTAACTGTTCATTTGGATAGTTGGTTCCCAATAAGTTTTTCAATATTTGAAACTTACTGTTATTTTCTCTTTGTAATTAATAACTAATTTATGAACAGATACTTTATGACCACAAGAATATGCTGTCTCTCTTCAAAATTGGGCCCACCAATATTGCATCTACCAGTCATTCTTTCCTGAATTAAGTCACACTATGAATACTGTCAAATGATAATTTTCTATCATTAGTAATATATTTATTGGTTTGTATACTACTATAAAAGAGAAGGTTTTTTCTGATCTATCTATCATCTATCTATAGATCTATCATTTTCAGTATGGACTAATATTTTTACTTTATTCAATGGGTTGTAATCCACTACTGTTATGTGTTCTAATGTTCACATTGTTTAGATTTGGCCAGTGGAAGCCTGCTCAAGCTGGTTATGCTGTGTCCCTTTGAAATGCCCTCATAGTTGTAAACATATTCTTATGTTTTGGCATAAAAATGATCTAGGTTTTTTTTATTTTTTCTGCCTCAGAAAGGAAATTCGCTATTTTTCTATGGAATTCTAGTTCCTTTTAGTGGAGAGTATTAATTATGTGTATTGCTACTGGATAGTCATTCCTTCTAGGGCTGCTCAACAGATAGACCTTGGAAACACACACACACACACACACACACACACACACACAATTCACACACATATCTATATCTTTTTTTTTTTTGAGACAGAGTCTCACTCCGTCGCCCAGGCAGAAGTTCAGTGGCACAATCTCAATCTCGGCTCACTGCAAACTCCACCTTCTGAGTTCAAACGACTCTCCTGCATCAGCCTCCTGAGTAGCTGGGACTACAGGTGCACGCCACCACACCTAGGTAATTTTTTGTATTTTTAGTAGAAGCGGGGTTTGACCATGTTGGCCAGGATGATCTTGATCTCCTGACCTCATCACCTGCCCACCTCAGCCTCCCAAAGTGCTGGGATTACAGGCATGAGCCACCGTGCCCGGCCACACATATCTCTATCTTTACCTGTGTCTGTAAAAGTGTGAATGCATACTCCTGTGTCCGTTTTCAATTTCAAACCAAGGGTTCTTCATAGCCTTCCTTAATTCCATATTTGTATCTCCCATCACTGATGGTAAGAGATCTGCCTCTCATCATCATCATGTATAGATTCCTTTGCTGAATTCCACAGTACGTGGAAAGTAGATTATAAAATTAGTAAATGATACTTCTTTGAGATCAAATCTAATAGCTATAGTTCAGGAATTGTCTGCAATTACTTTTAACTTTTCACTTAGAATAAATATTCAAAGTATTGTGTTCAGTTCTTTCCCACCTACCCCAACCCTTCAATGATGGTAATTACATTCATTTTGAAATACGGTTTGATTTCCTTGTCTCTGTTTGCATTCTCTTTTGGTTCAGCCTCTTTGCACCTCCACTGCTTTAAATTGATCTTGACTGTTTCCCTTTTTGTAGAGTATGTAAAACAACAACGTGGTGCTAAATGTTCAATTACTTACTTGATGTCATAACCAGTCATTCAAATGGCAAACTAGGAAAAAAACTTTTAGTTCAGATCTAGAAATCTTCTCAACTGACTGTAAACTATATACATGGAGTTTATAGTTTACTCTAGCCACTCATCTTTTTTTTCTTTTGTTTCCATTAAATATTAATTAGTTTTGTTTGTGGGGCCCTGACTTAGGAGTATACTCCACCACTCTTTTGGTATTATTCTTCTGATAGTCATCATTGTATTCTCCATGATGTGCTGTATTCTCTCAAGGATCTTAACTGCATGTTTACAGCCATCAACATCTCACTGCACTTATAATGACCGATAAATAAATAAATAAGAAAGATAATGTCTTCAATGGACCTGATGCCATGACTTATGAGTTTCACACAGAGACAAAGACAAATCAGTCACGATGGGGACAGAGTCATGCTAATGCCAAAGATTTGGTTAACCTCTTATAAATGAGAGGCTGACCAAAAAGGGACATTATCAAAAATAATAATGGGAGGCGATTATGCTGAGGTGACTCCAGTGCTTTGGATTCCTTTGTGAGCAATCACAGCCTACTCAAGTGAACATTAAAAAAAGACTTAAGCTTAACCAAACAGAAACTACCACTGTAACCTCTAACTAAGGACTTCTCACTGTAGCCAATAGATATGGTTTGGCTGTGTCCCTATTCAAATTTCATCTTGAATTGTAGTTCTCATAAACCTCATGTGTTGTGGGAGAGACCCAGTGGAAGGTAATTGAATCATGGGGGTGATTACCTCCGTGTTGTTCTTGTGATGGTGAGTGAGTTCTCACAACATCTGATGGTTTCATAAAGGGCTTTTACCCCCCTTGCTTGGCACTCCTCCTCCTGCCGCCATGTGAAGAAAGAAGTGTTTGCTTCCCCTTCTGCCATGATTATAAGTTTTCTGAGGCCTGCCCAGCTATGTGGAACTGTGAGTCAATTAACCTCTGTCCTTTATAAATTACCTAGTCTTGGGCAGTTCTTTATAGCAGCATGAGAATGGACTCATACACCAATGATGTATACTTTTTGGCTTGCTTCCACAAACACCTTACAAAAGATTTCCCTTGTGCCCCCTTAGTAGAGCACTGAACTGCTTGAAGTCTGTGCTAATATTAAAAAACCCTTAATATTTTATGGTAAAAGCACCAAAATCTGTTAGAAAAATGGGCAAAAGACATGAACACACAACTTTTTAAATGGCATACAGTAGGCCCTTAAACATATGTAAATGTATCAATATCTCTTTATTAGTGATATATATATATATAGTTTGTTTTTCCCCTAGTTCATCATTTGTCTTTTGATGTTGCTTATTGTGTTTATTGTCATAGAGTATTTAATAGAATTGATTTTAATTTACTCATGTGTTTTGTTGCATTTTTATACTAAATCATTAGAAATCCTTTTCCTATACCCATGTTATAGAAGGATTCATCCATGTTTTCTTCTAGTACATTTATGTTTCTATTATTTTTTATTTAATCTATGATCTATTTGGAGTTTATTGTTATTTGTGGTATGAGCTATGAAACCAATTGCATTTTTGTCTAAATAACTATCATTTGTCCCAACAGTACTGATTTAAAAATTCAAATTTGCCTCAGTTATTTGAGATACCACATTATCCATAATGAATTTTCTTGTATATTTGAGTTTATTGATGGACTTTCTATTCTAATTTGCTGATCCATTTGTATGCATATCTCAGTACATGTGCTTGGTCTGCCCCTGCCTCTGCCTGGCAGGCCATCTAACAATTTGCTTCTATTCATATGTCAGAAACATACTTATAATATATTTTAAGATCACTTTACATAACTTTACTTTTTAAGTGTATATTCATAAAGGGATATTAATTATAACAAAGCATTTAATAATCAATAATTCATGCTCATTTCTTTTTCTTTTCTTTCTTTCTTTTTTTTTTTTTTTTGAGACAGGGTCTCATTTTTTTGCCCTGGCTGGAGTGCAGTGGCACAATAATGGCTCCCTACGCTCTTGGGCTCAAGCAATCCTTTTGCCTTGGGTTGCCAGACTACTGGGATTACGGGCATTAGCTACCATGCCTGACAAAGATTCATGCTCAATGTGCATTCTCCCACAAATAAAACCTCTTTTCCCATTATTGCATGTTTTTGCTTGTTATCCTTTCTTTTGAGCAAAGTCTCACCTATATATTATCTTGTTTTTGTTTCCTCAAGTTGATGATCCTTTCTCCTGTAATGTCTCTCCTTTTACCTTTTATTCATTCAAATCTTACTATATCTATGACAAAACTGACCTTATATCTTCATTATAAACACATCTGAATATCAAGCATTCACTATACTTTCTATCAGTTGATCTTTTCTGGCTTTTACTATCTATAAAATACAATTTAATTGTTGACAGTATGTTGCTTAGTATTAATGACTATTACGAGCAATATACTATAATCTTTTTGAACAAAAATAGGATGAGCTTTTTGAAATGAGGGGCCATACGATAAATGCCCTCTATCACTGCCCTCAAGAGTTAAACTGTAAAAGTACTAAGTATATAACAGGTATTCTAAACATATTCTTACAGACAAATCCTTAGCAAATAAGCTTCATTTTGCCTTATTTCTAGAATTAGGTGACATACAGAAAAATAAAATTTACTCAGAATAATAAGCAAATATATAGACAATCAATCTTTCAATTTTCTGGTCACAGATTGGCATTTATGCTTATTTTAAATAATAGATCAGGGATAGTAAGATAAGTCAGCATAAACTCATTAAAACATGAACAATAGATGATTTGTATAAGCTAGGTGTAAATGTCATCTAAAAACCAAATGATCTTTAATAACATTTGAACAATCAAATACCTCTTGTTCATTTTACTGTAGGAGAGAGAAAACGTGAGACATTGCATATAGTTTGTTTCCCCCTCCAATTATTATTCTAAAATGTGGAGTTTTTAATTAACAGTAATTAGTAATTATTCTATGGAGAAAAACATTAATCAATACATTAAATTTGAGTAAAGTATGGAACTGCATTTAATTAATGTAAATATGCTATTTAATACATAACTCAAATATGTCCTCTTTTTTATGCTTAAATATGAAAATAGACAAATCAGAAGTAGAATTCTAAGAAAAATTTATTTCATTTTCTTTTCTTCTTTTTTTTATTCGGTGGGGGGTGTTATGTTGATGTCTATTGGAAACTCCAAATTATTATGCAAGTTATGTAAAATAACATTTCAATTTGAGGAATAGTTTGTTTTTGCATTTATGTGGTATTTTGTCACAAAAAACCTCAGCCCCGTGGAGACATTTTATTATTTCACAGAATGTTCTCAAAAAATTTGAAAGTGCTGTCCTACTATTCACAAGATATGCTATACTGGACTAGAACAAAACACTCCATTTCAAGTGGATGATTTGGACCAGCACATTTTAATTTCCTTTCTCTAAAATTTTATGGGAAAAGACAAAATCTATGAGGTTATTCTGCAAAACATAATGCAGAAGGGATTGAATAAAGGAAAATATTGCCAAGTCTGTGGGATGCTAAACTCAATGGAAAAGTCCACCTGGAAATAAGTTTAATAGAATCGTCAAAGATACCTCAAGTTAGAGTGCCAGACACTGGAACTGAAGGATGACCATTACAAAGGGAGGTAGGAGGGGGTTAGGTATGTGTCAGCTCCAAGATGGAAATATGAATGTAGAGTGAATTTCAGTATCAGAAGCCCTGCTGCAATCTATTCTCTCGACAGAGGCACAAAGAGCCCTGTGAAAGGGGTTACTACTGAGACAGGCTCTCCACAAGATAAGATATGCCCATTAGAGAGGAGAGCTTTGCTCCCAAACTAACTCCCAACTATCAAAATTAATCCCCACAGCAATGATTGTGCATTACATCAGCACACTGTTCCCTGAGGATTTTTTCTCCATATGTCAGTGCTTCACAGAAAAACACAGTTCCTGATTATCGATATGAGAATGCAGAAAATATAATCCTTCCTCTTCCCTCTTCATGTAAGACTAATTTTTTAAACTACACCCATGAAAACTCCAAAAGGACTATCTTTATTATAATGAGGGTCCAAAGACACAGTTCCTTCTGAAAGAATAAGCGAAGAGAAAGTTATTGGGCATATGTGTATATATATATATATATGTATATATATATACATACACACACATACATATATATACACATATATATACATATATATACATATATATACACATATATATACATATATATACATATATATACACATATATATATACATATATATACACACATATATATACATATATATACATATGCCCAATAACTTTCTCTTCGCTTATTCTTTCAGAATAAGCAAATTCTTTCTTTATTCTCTTTGCTCCTTCTTTCAGAAGGAAGTGTGTCTTTGGACCCTCATTATAATATATGATGTGTATATGTACATGTATATATACATGTATATTCTAAAGAAGGCAGTTTATATGAAGATGAACAACAAAATACTAACCTCTTAAAGAAACCAAAAACTAAAAAATAGATTTCACAACTATGCAATATATCCAGGATCCCCTAAATCTATCAAAAAATAAACAAATAAACAAAATAGAAAAGGAACACACTGATAAACAGGAGAAAGTTTCTAAAAATATCCTTTTTTATAATCTCAACGAAGTCAAAAGTGTCAATCCATTAAAAATTCTGACAGGAAATAATAATTAATAAAGATTAAAATAGTTAAATTTTTAAAAATCACTTAATGTGGCTCATGCCTGTAATCCCAGCACTTTGGGAGGCTGAGATGGGCAGGTCACCTGAGGTCAGGAGTTCAAGACCAGACTGGCCAACATGCCGAAACCCAGTCTTTACTAAAAATACAAAAATTAGCAGGGCATGGTGGCACATGCCAGTAATCCCAGCTACTCCAGAGGCTGAGGCAGGAGGATCACTTGAACTTGGGAGGAGGAGGTTGCAGTGAGCCAAGATCCCACCACTGCACTCCAGCCTGGGTGACAGAGAGAGACTCCATCTCAAAAATAAATAAATATTAAAAAATATTAAAATATTTAATATTTTAATGGGAGCTATTAAGTAGCAGAAAAGAGTAAAATTGATTCAGTGAAGTAAAAGTTTATCTCAAGAAATCCCCTAAAAACTGAAACAGGCCAATAAGACTTGTAATGACGAAAAGAAAAGGAAATGTGAAGATCACTCATCAATGACCTAATGTATGTATAATACGAATGCAGAAGGTAAAGGGATCACATGAAGTAATGCCAACAATCAAATAGAAAGTAGAAACCTCTTGGATCAAAAGGGCCCACTAGGTCCTAAGGAAAGGCTTTGCTAATTTGAGTCAAAGCTGTCACCCTACTTTAAATAAGACTGTGATATTGTGATTTATTATAAGAAACATGTATTTGGTCTTTGTCCCATTTGTGGCCCAGAGCTCCTGAAACTCTTGGAATTTCCTAAGTGATAAAAGTGATAAAGATAAAAGGAGAATTGTTATGTTCTTCAGAACAAGACCCTTTCAATTGACCTAAGTTTATGTTAATGAGGCCATTTATGGAAAGCCCCCAAACATGGTTAGCTGGTTGAGAGGAGAATCAACTATGTGATTAGGTGGTTGGAACCTTCATCCCCATTCCACACTCACCTCGGGGAGAGAAGAATGGCTAGAGATTGATTGAACCACCAATGGCCAATGGTGTAACTGATCATGCCTACTTAATGAAGCCTCCATATAAACCCCAAAAGATGAGCTTGGAGAGTTTCCAGGTTGGTGAAAACATGGAGGTCATGGAAGGATGGTGCACCTGACAAAGCATGAAAGTTCTCTTCCAGATACCTATGTATCTCTCCTGGCTGGCTGTTCCTCAGTTGTATCCTTTTATAGTAAACTGGTAATCTAGTGAATAAACTGTTTTCAGGACCTCTGGGAGCCATACTTGCAAATTATTGTGGCTGGGGAGGGGTTTATGAGAACCTCCAATTTATAGCCAGTCAATCAGAAGCACAGGTGACAACTTAGACTTGCGACTGACATTGGAAATAGAAGCCAGTCTTCTAAGACTGAGTTCTTAACCTGCCTGTGGGGTCTGTGCTAACTCTGGTTAGTTTTAGAATTTAATTAAATCGTAGGACACCCAGTTGGTGTTTGCCAGAGGATTAAGTTGAATTTTGTAGAAAAACTCACACATTTGGTGTCAGAAGTGAAGTAGTGAGAGTAATAGTTGAGCAGAGAAGAAATAAGAATTTTCCTTTCAGATACCAAAGCAAATAAGAAGGTCAGGATAATGTACTGAAATGCTGATTTGTATTCTGTTTTCCATGTATTTTTTCCTCTCCTTTTTCACATTAATTTGTTTACCTTTGCCTCAGGCTGATCTGTGTAGTGATGCCTGAAGCAGAAATTATCTGGGAAAACCAAACCAAAATAAGCAAAGTATATCAAACAAATGAAAATGTATCTTGTTAGTTTGTTAAGAACATGCTTGATTGAGAAAATTATGTTCAAGGACCCTATAGAAGAAGGGAAGACAGGCAAGTGTTTATAAACAGTGCATTGGGAAGTGGAATAAATAAAGAGGTAGTGAGAACTGTGTCATGATATCTGTAGCTACTAAAATTAACGGAAGTGGAAAATTAGGAATCTGCATTAACATAAGCCACAGGGGTAAAGTTAAAGCAAGAAGCCCATATATTAAGAATGTAATTTATGAACAAAGAAAAATTATTGGCATGCAGATAATTTGACACACAATTGAAATTTTAAAACCCAAACCAAACGAACCTCACTTCTTTTAAGCCAAAAGCATACCGTAAATTACTATAAATTGTAAATTTTTTTTTTTTTTTTTTTTGAGACAGAGCCTTGCTCTGTCCCCCAGGCTGGAGTGCAGTGGCGCGATCTCGGCTCACTGCAAGCCCCGCCTCCCGGGTTCACGCCATTCTCCTGCCTCAGCCTCCTGAGTAGCTGGGACTACAGGCGCCCGCCATCATGCCCGGCTAATTTTTTGTATTTTTAGTAGAGATGGGGTTTCACCGTGTTAGCCAGGATGGTCTCCATCTCCTGACCTCGTGATCCGCCCGCCTCGGCCTCCCAAAGTGCTGGGATTACAGGCTTGAGCCACCGTGCCCCGCCTATAAATTGTAAATTTACTTAAGCAAATTCAACGCCTTTTTTTTTTTTTTGAGACAGAGTCTCACTCTGTCACCCAGGCTGGAGTGCACTGGCGCGATCTCGGCTCACGGCAACCCCTACCTCCTGGGTTCAAGCGATTCTCCTGCCTCAGCCCCCTGAGTAGCCCCTCAGTACAGGCGGGTGCCTCCATGCCCAGCTAATTTTTTTGTATTTTTAGTAGAGACAGGGTTTTGCCATGTTGGTAAGGCTGGTCTTGAACTCCTGACCTCAGGTGATCCACCCACCTCGGCTTCCCAAAGTGCTGGAATTACAGGCATGAGCCACTGCACCTGGCCTCAATGTCGTCGTCTTCTCCTTCTCCTCCTTTTTCTTTCCTTCTTCTTCTTCATTTTTTCTTTTTTTTTTTTTTTTTTCTGGAGACGGAGTCTCGCTCAGTCTCCCGCTCTGGAGTGCGGTGGCGCCATCTTGGCTCACTGCAGGCTCCGCCTCCCGGGTTCTCGCCGTTCGCCTGCCTCAGCCTCCGGAGTAGCTGGGATTACAGGCGCCCGCCACCACGCCTGGCTAATTTCTTTGTATTTTTAGTAAAGTCGGGGTTTCAACGCGTTAGCCAGAATAGTTTCGCTCTCCCGACCTCGTGATCCGCCCGCCTCGGCCTCCCTGTGTCCTCTTCTTTAAGGTATTTCTTCCTAAGTGATGAGTGAAACATTTTTCAATACCTTGTGGTTATAATTATTATACCCTTTTCCTAAGACCAACACTTGTTTAATTTGTCTGACTAGTTCAGAGTCCAAAACAGCCTTCTCTCTAACCAAGAGCTCTTCCACTGGCATTTTACAAAGGCTGTCTACTTCAAATCTAGATTTGTAACCTTGTCTCAGGGGATTTTCCCAGCCCTCACCTTCTTTAGAAGTTATTTTTAGTTGCTAGTTGCAGAGCTTGCCTTTGCTCCTTTGGATTGATTTTTATTTTTATTTTTTATTTTGCTGTATGCTTCTTTATTTAGCAGCCAACTTTGGCTTCTACAGTATAGCATACAGACCAGTTTCTGGTGGCACATGATTCTCACGCTCACTACAGCTTCACGAGGGACCATATACATTGCACACTTTGTAGAAAGAAAATTCAAAGTACAGGTCCAGGCAATTATCTGAAAATGCATAGACATAAATGTTTCTGGACAGAGAGCTATATTTTGTTGTAAATAGCTTCTGGAGGAAGAGTTGATGAGAAGTGTGTCTTTCAATGTTTAATCATTTCTTGATGAATTCTACTATTTCTGCATTCAGATAAACTTATCTATTTCTTTTCCATAGATGCAAACATGAAGTATTGGTAAACATCTATATTACAATGATCTATATTACAATGATCCTTTAGACGTTTAAAGTACATTTTTATTCATGGTCAAATAATGCCATCACAGATGGATCTTAATAATTAAACATATATTGAGGTTTTAGTGTTAATGAAATGCTATACTGTTTTTCAAAAAATGTGTTCAATTTTAACCACAATCCTAGAAATAATATATTATTATCCTTGTATTACATTTGATACTTAAAATGGTTGGGGCATTTTTCCAAGATGGTGCTTACATCCTTTAAGAGGCACTCATCAGATGAAGAATTTAAAACTTCATCTTATGGCTCTAAAGACAGTATTCTTAACTACTTACTGTGTTTACCATACCCACTCGATAGAAAAAAAAATGTAATCTTGAATTTATATTAAAGATTGCTTTGTTTAATAGGCTTTGTTTTTTATATAAGTGATAATCATCTTTAACATTTCTAAGATTTTTTTACATTTTCAATAGAGAATTTTATGATACTGAATAAGTATCATTTAAAAAATTTTAAGAATATTTTATTTTGTTTATATATTATGATATTTTTTCCAGAAAAAGAAAGACTGTAACATTAAATGTACACTTCAATATTTAGCTGCAACCCTGTTTCAGAAATTTTAGAATGTAGAAGACAATGTTTACAGCAATATAATACTGTACATATAAAATCAAAATAAAAGAGTAATGATCAAGCTGATAACACATTTCTAAAATCCAGACACTGACAGACTCTCTCCTTCACCAAACTTTAGTCCTCTGAGCTCTCTTCTTAATGATGTCTCGAACTTGAATTCATTCTTGATAGGCCTGCATAGCTTAGTTGTAGTTAAGAATCTTGTTCCAAAAATAGAGGAGAAGGAAATTCTCTCTAGCTAATGCCACGAGGCCAGTATCATCATTATATCAAAACTAGAAAAAGGCATGATAAAAAAAGAAATCTACAGATCAATATCACTGATAAACACAGATGCAACTATCCTCAACAAAATATGAGCAATCCAAATCCAACAGCACATCAAAAAGATAATACACCATGATTAAGTGGCTTTTATACTAGACATGTAAGGAGAGTTCCACATATGCAAATCAATAAATGTGATACATCACATAAACAGAATGAAAGACAAAACCATATAGTCACCTCAATAGATGCAGAAAAAGTATTTGATAGAATTTATCATCCCTTCATGATAAAAACTCTCAACAAACTAGGCATAGAAGGCACAAATCTTAGAATAACTAAGGCTGTATCCAACAAGCCCACAGCCAACATCATGCTGAATAGGGAAAAGTCAAGAGCATTCTTAGACAGAAGCGGAACAAGGCAAGGATGCTCACTTTCACCATTACAATTCAACATAGTACTGGAAGTCCTACCTAGAGCAATTAGGTAAGAAAAATACAAAAATAAAAGGGATCTAAATTGGAAAAGTAGAAGTCAAATTATTTGTGTTTGCTAATGACATGATTTTATATTTGGAAAAACCTAAAGACTCCACCAAATTCTCTTCAATTTGATAAATGAATTTAGTAAAATTGCAGGTAGCAAAATCAAAATCAGTAGTGTTTCTACACACCAATAATGATTTACAAGAAAAAAAACCATCAAAAATTGGGCAAAGGATATGAAAAAACACTTCTCAAACGAAGACATTTGTTGAGCCAACAAACATATGAAAAAAAAGCTCATCACTTGTCTTTAGAGGAATGCAAATCAAAACCACAATGACATACCATCTCACGCCAGTTAGAATGGCAATCATTAAAAAATCAGGAAACAAAAGATGCTGGAGAGGCAGTGGAGAAACAGGAATGCATTTACACTGTTGGTGGGAGTGTAAATTTGTTCAACCATTGTGGAAGACAGTGTGGCAATTCCTCAAGGATCTAGAACTAGAAATACCATTTGACCCAGCGATCCCATTACTGGGTATATACCCAAAGGATTAGAAATCATTCTTCTATAAAGACACATGCACACGTACGTTTATTGCATCACTGTTCACAATTGCAAAGACTTGGAATCAACCCAAGTGCCCATCAATGATAGACTGAATAAAGAAAATGTGGCACATATACACCATAGAATACTATGCAGCCATGAAAAGGGATGAGTTCATGTCCTTGGCAGCGACATGGATGAAGCTGGAAACCATCATTCTCAGCAAACTAACAAAGGAACAGAAAACCAAACACCACATATTCTCATTCATAAGTGGGAGTTGCACAATGAGAACACATGGACACAGGTAGGGGAACATCACACACCAGGGCCTGTCTGAAGGGGTGGGAGGCAAGGGACACGAGAGCATTAGGACAAATACCTAATGTATGCGGGGTTTAAAACCTAGATGACAGGTTGATAGGTGCAGCGAACCACCATGGCACATGTATACCTATGTAACAAAACTACACTTTCTGCACATGTATCCTGGAACTTAAAGTAAAATAAAAAAATAAATAACAAACAACAAAAGAAGGTCTGATAATGATTAGCTTTCTAGAAACACAGGGATTTTTAGGGCAGAAACGTTAATAACTGTTAAAGTAGAAGCTATTACGAAAAAAATCTCAAAACTGGAAAACAAAGTTGACAAGATATCCCCAAAGCTATAACAGTGATGTATTTTTCCTTTCATAAGAGGAAAGCCTGCCTTCTTTGCAAAGCATTTGAAATGTATTTTACTTGATGGTGAAAGCAGAGATAATTTTGTAAAATTATATGTTTAGAGTTCAAAGGGACATTTTGGATAATCTGTGCCAATGTCTTGCCTACAAAGATAAGAAAATTCAGATTCAACATGGTTATGTTGCCCAAGGTAATTATTGGAGTCACTCAATGGACTGCTTCTTCCATTGATTTTTGGAACACGTGTCATTGACTCTTCCTTTACAGATGTCTTTATCATGTTGCTTCTCTCGTTACTTGTGTTTTTTCTTTCCTCTTTAAGTCTTCCTATTCATTCTCTCCACCAAACATATTAATGTCACATCATATACAAAAATAAATTTTGTAGAGTTTTGTAATCCTGTTTTTAAAATAGTACTTTTCTTGATATTATGTAAATATGATAAATGCTGTTGTTAAAAGTGGGAAAATGGCAAAAAATCAAACATGTAAAGTATTTGCTATTGTGCATAGATTTATTATTTAGCTATGTTAAATATATCCTATCTCCACAATTAGACCAATGCTTATATTAGGAAGGAAACTTATATGTGAAACCAAAGTGCACCTTCGATTATGATTGATTATATAATTGATGAACACCTTGTAGGCATTCATGCATTTTAGTGACTCATTAATTTATTAGAAAACTTTTTTACCTCTGAAAAATCTATGCTCCATTAATGTACATTTGAAAACACTACTTAGCACAAATATTTAACACAAAAATATATTTACTTATAAACCATTCTTTCTAGGTAAAATAAAAACAATGAAATCCTAAAATAAAAGGACAATGGAAAATTGAGCTATAGCTAAATATTTAAATTATCTTAGACTCGTGACTTGAAAAGTGTCTTAGAAATAATCTAGTTCAATATCCTACTTCTACTTCAATATTGCAATTAAGGTATTCCAATTCAGTGTTTAGCCTCTACCTGACACTCAGCAGATTAAAATAAATATCTTACTACCTTTTCATTATATATTTTGCATTCATTGTAGATTTGCTGTCTGGAGAGATATATAAAATTTAAAGATGGCAGTCCATTCCCTCTCCATCATGCTTCTTTTTCTACAGGTAAGCATTTTTCATTTCTCTAACTTTCCAACTCTTCTCCCATATCCTAATATTCCAAAGCTTTATCATTCTATTTATATATCTTTGCACACACTCTTTTTTTGTTTCAATTTGATCCTTAAATTGCGAAGTTCAAACTAAGCATAATGCATTAGGTACATTCTTACTTAGAGCAATGTGTGGGCAGCACCGGGTTTTTCTGGGCATGCATTTGTTGCAAGGCAACTGAACTTCAAATTAACTTATTAGAGACATATACTTTTATGACTAATAGTCTTCTTATAATCACATCATCTTCCAGTGTATACTTACATGATTTATTTACTTTTTAAATCTGAAAATAGAATATTATACTTTTTCTAGACACGATGAAATGAAAACAAGACATATGATTTATCCTAAAAGAATTGATGAGCCAGTAGGGGGCACACAGGAAACATCTAGGAAACACTACACTGTGAAATATTCACTTAACAAATGAATGAACTAAGTATATTGCAAAGGAGAATTAAATAGATACCTTAATAGAGAGATAAATAACATGCTATAGCAGAAAAAGGAAAAGAGAGTTTCATTTCCACATAAAATTTCAAGAAAGTTTTTACTGCATAAGAAATTTTACTAAGTTTGGAAGGAAAAAAATATAGAAGCATTGTATTGCATTATCATTTTTGTTTTATTTGTTTTTCTCTCTTATTTGATCAAGTTTATTTTATAGTAGAGACCTAACCTAACATTTAATGTCTTTAATACCAAATATAGTGCCTGGCATAGTGCAGTTATCATATTCATGTTGAATTAATGAGTAAATGATGGATAATATTGGAAAAAGATACAAAGTTAGAAAAATGTTAGTAATAAAATGACATGGTAGATTCTTTGTCCACTGTAATTTTAATGCAGGTTTCATGAGGACCTTGGTTTTCAAAAAAGACCATCAAAAGGTCAGTTAATGTCAATATAATGGCAGTTGTGTTTGCCATGGTAAGAATGTTACTGTGTGGAGGTAGGAGAGGATCTTAAAGACAGGTGTGACATGGTAGGCATTGTCTTCTATGAATATACTACTTAGTAAGGAAAAGGATACACTTGAAAATTACTCAGAGTGGGAAGATGAGATCAGAAACTATTGTAATCATGAAGACAGAATGAAAAGGGTCAGAATTAGGGCAATATCACAAGACATTTGTAAAACATTGTATTAGATATAATTCACATTATGAAGATTCAAATTACAGATTTCCTGGATGACTTTTTAGTTGAAATAGTAGGAAAACAGACGTTTAGAAATCTACCCTGTGTATCTGAGAAGACTCATATGACTCAAGAAAATCCTGATGTTCAATACCCTATTTAGTGTATTAAATGCAATGAATTTTTCTAAATAATTCTTGTATTACATTTATATGTACTCAAATTTCTTCTCCTGGGTTCCTGGTCATCAATTTATTTATTTATTAATTTAGGAAAACATTTATGTAGTCACTTATTTAAACTAGATGTTGTAAACCGTTGTAGACTATAACACCACAATGGGGTACCAGACAGCTGTATTCTGCATGAAATTGTTTTTGAAGTTTCCTGATGTCAGTTTATCTTCCAGAGATACCTAGAAGAGGGGGAACTATTGAATTTCTATCCTGTTAACAGTAACTTTCACTAGGTTTTTCTCAAATCCAATGCCTACAAATTGCCCAGACTCTCTTCTGAGCTGTCCAACTATCTCCCAAATCCCCAATAAAACAATAATTTGACTAAATATACTATTGGATATGGTGTATATATATAAACTATGATAGTATCAAACAGGCTTACAATTTTTGTAACTTGTTAATGCAGTTTTTGAATTATCTAACTTATATGATATAAAGAGAAGCTGTTTCTGTAGAATTTCATTCTCCAGAAAATGTATCTTATGATACACTGAATGAAAAGCAATAAAAACACTGTTAAGCAGAAAATTTCTATCATTTATTTGTTTTCTCTTTTGTCTCAGAAGAAAGTCAGAATATTCGGTTGCTACATTAACAGCTTATTACAAGATCAGAGAGCAAAACAGTCTAGAGATTTATTAGCACATACTAAAATCAGAGAAGTGTTTGTTTCATTTTGTGTTTCAACCAAATGAAGGTCCATCATAGGTTTGGCACAAAATCTGAGCTTATCATGTTAGTATGCTCATAATAGTCAGTAAACACCGAGTAATAGAATAAGTCTAGTGACAAACTTTTACTTTTAGAGCCAAAGTGGAAAAATATCTTAGAAATTAATTTCAGTGAATGTAATTTCTAGTAGCCTTTGCACATAAATTGAAAAAAAAGCAGTTGGATTGTCTGAAATCCTTCAGTTTTACATGTGACCATTAGAAACAATAGTAAAGTACGTACTTCAGGTATATTACTAAACTAGCAGGAATGATAATCTTTCTACAGACATATTTATTATGAGGCATAAACCAAGGGCTCAGTGCACCTCAATGTGAGCTTACATAAATGGATCATACTACATCTAGTATTAAGAAACTTGCTTTTTTTCATTTAATATTGTGGCTACAGCTCTGTCTTTATTTATCATAATGTATCACCGTTTATTGAACAGACTGTGTTTCCGTATATTTCGTTATAATCCATGATGTTGTGAATCTCTTTCTATACACATATATACACACACACAGAAGTTAAACTGCCAAAGCAAAATGTATGCATTTTTCATTTGCATAGACAATCCTAAGTCCCTTTCAAAAAAGATGGACAATTTCACACTCTCACCAAAACTATGTGATGACATTCATTTTTTCACACACTATCGATAGTAGATATAATCAATATTTTTCCTTTTCTCCGTCTATGATGATTGAAAAATGATATATGCCTCAAATTCTTCATGTTGATTCTTATATATTATAGCATTTTCACTGTTGAATGTTTTCTTTTAATTACATAATTTTTTAATTTTTAATTTTTAATTTTGTGAATACATATTAGGTGTATATGTTTATGGGATACATGAGATGTTTTGATACAGGTGTACAATGTGTAATAATCACACCATGTGCAATGAGGTGTCCATCCCCTCAAGCATTTATCCTTTGTGTTACAAGCAATCCAGTTATAATCTTTTAGTTATTTTTAAATGTACAGTTAAGTTATTATTGGCTGTATTGCCCCTGTTGTGCTATCAAATACTAGGTCTTGTTCATTGTGCCTATTATTTTGTACCCATTAACGATCTCCACTTCCTCCCCACCCACCCGACTACCTTTTCCAGCCTCTGGTAACCCTCCTTCTGCTCTTTATCTCTATAGGTTCAATTGTTTTGACTTTTAGATCCCACAAGTATGTGATGACATAAGATGTTTGTCTTTCTGTGTCTGGTTTATTTCACTTGGTAGAAAGACCTCCAGTTCCATTCATGTTGTTGCAAATGACAGTATCTCATTCTTTTGTATGGCTGAATAGTACTCCATTGTTTATAAGTACCAAATTTTCTTTATTCATTTATCTACTGATGGACGTTGAGGTTGCTTCCAAAGTTTGACTATTATGAACAGTGCTGCAACAAACATGAGAGTGCAGATATCTCTTTGATATACTGATTTCCTTCCATTTGGGTATATACCTAGGAGTAGGATTGCTGGATCATATGGTAGCTCTATTTTTGGTTTTCTGAGGGACCTTCTAATTATATTTTTTAATTGAAATTTGGCCAATATATGGGAAAATTGTTCATTTCTTATCTTATATCAAGCCATATTAGTTCATACTGGTTTAAATGTACTTTTAAAGTGTTTGGTGCTATTACATCATATTATTATTACTTTGTATAATGTTTAAGACAATGCATTTTTAGTGTGACATATCAGGACTCGAGTCTCATTTTTAATATTAGGCACGTTCTGTCTTCTATTCTAGATCATATTAATAAACAGTCTTGGCTTTATCTTTGAAGGCTTATTCAATTTCTTTTATAGTTATTAGTCTAGCCAGGTTTTCTACTTCTAGATAAATTCTTATGCTTTACATATTGCTAGGAATTAATGTGCTATATCTAGATTTTTAAAATGTATTTATATATAATTGCTTTATGCCCAGTAAATTCATTCATTTATTCATTCACATTCCTGGTAATATTTGATATTTATATCTTTACTAAATTTTCTAAATTATCTTTGCTAGCCCAAATAAAGTTGTATTTAAACTATTTTAGAGATCAAACCTGTACTTTTATTTTAAATTCTATTAATTTTGGCTTATTATTTATTTTACCTGAGAACAGCTTTGACTATATTTTATAAATTGGGCAAAATTCTATCTGCCTTTGATTTCTAAATTATATTAAATATTAGCTTAATTTAAAAAAATTATAAGTGAATTTATAAGTAAACATACTTTTAGGACTATCCTTTTGTTATTTCATTGTGGATTGATTGCATTTTGTTAAGTAATGTGGTATGTAAGATTTTTAAGTTTTTGAAACTCACTGGGATTTCTTGTGTTGCCCAATATATTTATTAATCATATGCTATTTTTCTTTACTAATATATTTAATACTTAGTTTGTTATTCTTTGTGAGAGGCTTTTTGAAGTCAATCAGGATTTATATAAAATTTTAAATTTTCTCTTGTGCTTCTAATATTTTTGTGCTTTATAAATTTCATTGCTAAATTTTTTAATGTAAAATATGCTCATTACTCTTGTATTTCTTGGGTGGGTTTAAAATTTTATTAACATAAAATACTTCTCTTTTTTCATTGAAAGCATTATTTCCTAAATATTATTTTCATTGATATATTAAATTATATTTAACATTCCCCTTTTTAATTCTTTCTTCCCATAAATTACCACCAAGATTGTTTTGTCAGTAATATTATTGTATATTTTTGATTAATTAAATGTACATTTTCAGAAATAGTTATTTAGATATAATTTTGTTTTTCTTTATTTGTCCCTAAAATGTGTCTTGTATATCACAATATCTTTTTGCATTTCTTTTCTGTTTTCATCAATTTATCATCTATGAATTTTACCAGAATTTTTTGGGATATAGTTCAAACTTTATATTGGACCACTAGTTTTTTCCTGGTTTAGGTTGTTAGGTTTAAAATAATTAAATAATTCCCTTGCAGGCATTATATTTTAGCAGCTATTAAAATCTTTATGACAAAGATTTTCTGTTTTTTTCTTTCAACTTATTTTTGGAGTCTGACACTTGACAAAAATACATCTAAATTTGTCTCATTAAAATATACCGAGTACTTTTGGTTTTGTTTTTCTGTTTCATTTTTTTTCTGATGAGAGACCTCTGAGCCCTTTCAATCTGAAAACTGTCTTCCTACAACTCAGGGAAATTTATTCAACCATGTCTTTATCTTTCTGTATCCATTTATTCTGTACTCTCATTTTATAAATTTCTTTTATATGGATCTTGAAACCTGTAGATACATCTCATCATTTTTCTTAATTTCTCTCTCATTCAATCACTTTGCCATTGGCTTTGCATTCAGGTAGAAAATCTCAAGTCAGACATTCCGGTTTAAGCCAATCTTCATCATGTTGATTTTGTTTCCCTTTAAAATATATTGTTTTAATTTCTTTAAAGAAAGAAACCTTTCCTTTCTGTCAGATGTTCATTTCTGTTGAGGCTATTGAACATGTAGTTTCTTTAAACTCAACTACTTTCATGTGGCCCATTTGTAGGGCTTCCTCTTTACGTGAAACCTTTACTTTTCTGAAACATATGTTCATTCAATGTTTTTTCTTCCCGAATATATTTGATTATTGATATTTCCTTGTTATTGAACCTGTGTTCTTGTTATGGCTAAAAACTCTGAGTGATTATAAATGAGGGAGAGTGTTTATCTTCCCACTACAGAAGTTCTCTATCCAACTGGCTAGAGTTAGTTATGGTGGCACCTTGTCTGAAGTCTTACTTAGAGTCACTGCTTCAGTATGGGAGGCTGAGTCAGATGCATTTCGTGTGTGTTTCTGCCTCTGTAGTTCCTATAGTGGTATGGAGTTAGCTTTAGTCCTATCAGTCTTCATCCTTAGTTGCTGAGTAGGATCTCTCTCTAAGCAGATACTTTACTCTGTTTAGAAAATGTTTGAGGGAGGTTGCGAGTCAAGACTGCCCATGCTGCCTAGCTTCTCAGAATAAAGATCTTAACCGTGGTAAAGATGACCCTCAGTCCTTGCAGCTACTCTCTTGCTCTTCATAATTCACTCTCATTTGAGAGTATTTCTACAATCTTCCCTGATAAGGCTTTATTTGTAGTTTCCTCTGATCTTTATTGTCAAGTAAACATACCATGCCTACCTCCTAATTTTCCAATAATTTCTTAAAATATAAAATCTGCTGCTGGGAAACTCTGGTTTTTCCTAAGATTATGAGTTTACACTTTAAAAACATGTAAAACCCATTGTATCATTTCAGGGACTTCTTGGATAACGGAAAGAAGAGGTAGACAATTCTGACCACTGGCCCTTAAATTAAAAAATAAATATTGTTATATATGCATTCTCTAATTAATAATATGCTTTTCTTAAACCTCTTGTATTGTTATCTTCTATATTTTTGTGTTTATCTTGATATATTTATCTCTTATTTAAACAACTATAACAGTAAATTGAAGCCAATTTTATTTCCTATTTTTTATTATATACGATGGTAAGGATTTGGGGGACCTTGAATGTAAGATAATAATAGTATAATATAAATAACAATTAACCTTAGGTTCAAGTAGAACTATTTTAAGTTCTGGGCCGGGCGCGGTGGCTCACGCTTGTAATACCAGCACTTTGGGATGCCGAGGCGGACGGATCACGAGGTCAGGAGATCGAGACCACAGTGAAACCCCGTCTCTACTAAAAATACAAAAAAATTAGCCGGGCGTGGTGGCGGGCGCCTGTAGTCCCAGCTACTCGGAGAAGCTGAGGCAGGAGAATGGCGTGAACCTGGGAGGCGGAGCTTGCAGTGAGCCGAGATTGCGCCACTGCACTCCAGCCTGGGCGACAGAGCAAGAGTCTGTCTCAAAAAAAAAAAAAAAGAACTATTTTAAGTTCTGGTTTTGACAGCTATCAGCTCTGTGACCTTGAAGTATTTGTTTAATGCCCCTAAACCTCTGTGGCTCCAGATGCAGACTAAGAATAATAATAATGAATCTATTGAGTTATTGGGGTGTCTTGTCTGAAGTCTTATTTGGAGTCACGGCTTCAGTATGGGAGGCTGAGTCAGAGGTGTTTCTTTTCTTTGTGTTTCTGCTTTAGTCCTTACAGCATTACGGCATTAGCTCTGAGGATTAAATAGGATAATGCATGTGAAGCATGTCAAACACTGTTTGACAACTTGCAAATAGTCAAAAAATACAAGCTTATCATTATTAACCTTAGTAATGATGTAATACTTATTAAATTTAAAATACTTTAAAATACTGCTTTTTGTATTCTAACTTCAAAAATGTTTTAGATACATTGGTGAGTATAAGCATTTCCAAGTCATAACAAAGATATAATTGAAATGAGATATCACATGTTTTTAGGGGGCCTGGTCTAAATTGTATTTTGTTGCTTCAGAATAACTCTCTGCAGCATGAGAAGTGGAAGAAGGGGTATAGTTTTGGTAATGTTAGTTTAGAGTGGCAGTAGTTTTTGCTGGAACAAAAATACATGGAATGTTTGTTAGGACATTCCAGAAGTTTCTGAACATGGGTGTCTTGATTGGACAAGCAGTCATATAGAGCCAATAGGACTGAATTAGAAAAGAGACAAGATCAGAAGTCCTACTGTCAGTATTATTATTCTTTTCTATATTTCTGTTACTTTAAAGAAATTTCGTGAAGAAGAGATAATAATTTCTCAAATTCTACAGGATTGATACAGGAAGATAGTTATATAGGTATAGATAGATGGATGGATAGATAGATAGATACCCAAATGCAAAACTAGCATCTCCTAGAATTTTGTATGGCTATATAACAAAAACTATTCTGTTTTTAGAAAACAGCAGCATCAGAATAATATGATAGCTGTCGGTTTTAGATTTGAATCTTCTTTGTGTACTAAACTCTTTGATGTCTGGGTTTCAACCATATTTTCTACAAGTCAGGAATGGTGCTATCTCATAGAGATGTTGTTAAGTGAATTAAATACAAGTTCTCAAAGCAGCATACACCTTTTAAAGCTGAAGTTTGCCTGTGTTCTTAAAAGTCTCCATGAAGTTGGGCACCGTTGATGCTGAAGTTACCTTTCTGGTTCTTCCTCTGCTCCCCATTCAGCCTCCACTGTATTTTCTCAGGCTCTGTCACCTCCCGCTTAGACAACTGGGCAGACCTGATGATGATCCTCGATCGTTATTCTTATTTCTTCCCCAAATTGCTGCCAGAATGAGCTTTCTGAAATGGAGCTGGTAGTTTAAATAGTAAAGTGTATCCCAAATCCTCCTTTTAGTTTTATCTCCCACCATTTGCTGCCATGCATTCTCCACGTGAGCTGCACTGGACTTTAAAGCATTATGTGAATGCTCCAGGTAGTTCCACCATGTCCGTGTTTTTTGTGCGATCTATTCTCTTGGAATTATCTATTTTCCCTTCTTAGTTTGACAGAATTCTATTTATCCTTATGGATATTCTGATATTCCTTTACTCTCAGTTTGTGGAAGGTATTTGCACACAGGGCTATAGCCTTTTCCACTGGCTCTCTCTTGTTTGTTGCACTGCATATTTACACTTTCAGGGCAGACATTCTATCACTTGAGTTTTGCATTTCACATGCTTAGCACAATACTTAGTTTAACATATGGGGTTTTGATTGACTTGAATTGAATAGTTCTAGAAATCAGAGAACTCTTTCTTTTTGAATTGTATTGAAAAGGATTTTCTTGTTAATTGTGAAATTCATAATAATTTCCCTTCTCTGTATATTGTGGTTGAAGTTTATCTGGTTACATTTGCCTTAGAGCTGAACAATATATATTAATGTTATTACAAATTTAGTGGAAAATATGACCACGTTCATATTTAACACTAGCATTCTTCATATCTCAGTGACACCGTTGTTCTTTCTTATATGGTGTATGGGTTCTAAAACAAAGTGTGAATAATAACATTTGGGAAGTCACGTTCTGGTTCTTTATTAGGAAAGAGTGCTAAACTGGTGAGAATAGGAAGGCTCTTGTTTGTAGCTGCTATCTTTCACAATGCAATTATCTAACATCAATCACTTGGCTAATAGGATGGTAACTTTCAATCATTAACTTTCCTTGAAAGGAAATGACTTCATAAGAACTGCACAGATAATTAGAAGCAAGAAGTCTACTTAGATATTAGAGAAAGGACAAATTTGAAGAATTTCAGAATGTTTGTTAAATTCTCCTGTAGATTCACATAGCATATTCATTGTACTTAACAAGAATTCTTTTGAAGGACATCAGGATATTGGTAAAGTTATACGATAACTTTTGGAGGTTATTGCAATGCACCTCTTTATTTGTGTACTAGTTTGTGTGTGTGTGTTTTGCACCTAAGTGGCTAAATAGAGGTTTCAAAACATGTTTTTCTATGGAAGAAGGAAATGTTGAAAAACTAAATGTAGCAAAACAGATATGTTTCCCTGGCTTTTTGAAACGCAGGCAGCAGAACGTCTTAATTTCTTTTCTCCCTTTCCTTTCCTGTCTTTCTTGTCACCGAGGATGTAGTGCAGTGCTGTGATCATAACTCACTGCAGCGTCGAACTCCTGGGCTCAAGCAATCCTCTGGCCTCAGCCTCCTCAGTAGGTGGGACTTCAGAGCCCAGCTCTGTACATGTGTGCCATCATGCCCAGCTATGAATTTCACTATCAATTACTATGTTATCATAAACTGAACCCACTTAGCTTAGGCTATAAACCCAACACATTAAAAGATATAAACTGTGAATTTATGCTTCTTCACTCTGTGAGAAGACAAAATTCTAAATTGAAATGTTAAGACAATTAACATTTACAATGTTCTAAGGAAATTATTACCTTCTTTTTCATAACATGAAAGACAGTACAGTCATTATGAAGATAAAAGTACCAAGTTAAATAAAAAATAATAGATAAATAAAAAGATACAGTATCTTGGACATGGACTTACTACCTCTATAAGACTCTTTTCAAATCTGTGTTCTATCATGTACTAACCATATAGACTGGACAAGGTATTTATTCTCCTAGGGTGATAGTTTCCTATTGTGTAAAGAGATGCTAAGTTTTTGGATCTAATATGTTTGGTTGTGGTGAGGGTTAATTAATTAGCATCATGTCCTGCACATTGTAAATACTGAATAAATCATTACTATTTGGAAGAAATGGCGTTTTACAACATGCTTAGCATTGCAATTGATGATTCCTTATGTTTCCATTGAAACTTAAGAAGACATACCAGATTAATTCCATCAGAAACATATCTATAAAATATGACACATATGTAAAATCAGATACATATAGCATATATAAAAGAAGACTATTCATTACAATATTGGATGAATTGCACTTGAGAAGAAAAAGCATACTCTGAATAAAGAAGATTTATAAATATGCCACATATACCTAAATTATTTTATTTTAAAAATGGAAACAATTTATTTCCTCTGATTATAAAAGCAATAAAATTATGATGTAAAATACTATTAATTAGGCAGTATATAAAGATATAAAGTAGTAACTTTTATTCATACAGTTCAGATATTTCCACTGTCTGCATTTATTGAATGACCACTATAGGCTAGGTGTTTTTCTATGAATATGCAAGTACATGTCTTTAATGCAAGATTATTTTTATTCATAGTTTTATACATTTTTATTTTAATATGTGTCATGAATTTCTAAATAATAATTTATATAGTGAATGTAAATATTTCAATTTTGTCATCAAGATCAAGTACATTACCAAGTTCACAGAAAGTGTTCAATAAATATGCGTTAAGTGAATGAATGCCTGAATATTTGAGCCATCACACGCTTCCTTATAAATTATGTGGATACACATTGATTTATCTAACTGATCTACTCTTGAGGAACATTTACATTGTGTACATTTTTCCTACTTTGAGTAACATGACAATGCAGTACATTAATTTACTTACACTTCACTTGGCCAATACCAGAAATTGAGATTCAGAAAGCTGGTGCACCAACTGGCAGCCACAGGGTTCCATTACTTTAACTGCAATCTGAAATCTAAAGATCAAGCACTAAACACCAGAACTGTTGGCTCTGGAGTCACCACACATTTGCTTGACAAGGGGCTACCTTGCCTCTTGTATCTCTTTTTTTCTCTTCTTTCTTCTCTTCTCCTCTCCTTTTTCCTCCCCTTCTTCTTTTACTCCTGTCTTCACTTTCTCTTCCTCTTCTTTGTTTCTTCCTCATTCCCCTTCCATGACTTTCATCTTTCTTCTCTCTCTCTTATTTTAATTCAGTTTCCAATTCAGATCTACATGAACAAATCGGATGAAAGAAATCTAAATCACACATAGGTCCCTAGCTTCAGTGAACTCAAGTAACATGTTCCTTTGCTTTCTATCTCTGCAGTACAGGAAAGTACATAAAAAGGAGGTTGGGATGGATGATGGATAATCTATAATGCTGACTATTCCACACCTTCTGGCTCTGACTTTCCAGCCTTAAGTCTACAGTAAAAGTTTTGCTGTGGTTTATCCAAATTTCCACAACATACTTCCAATAATTCTCTCTGGTGTCTTGAAAGTCAATTCCTGTTAGCATCTGATAGTTTCCTTTAATTTGGTTGAAACTGTATGGTATGTGTCAGTCATTCCAGGTTTTGAGGATGCATTGAGGCTGTTTCCTCATACAATCATGAAATAATGGAAATTTATTTCTCTTCACCTGCTACATTTATTTCTTCAGGACACAGAAAGGCTGTTCTTTTCAGATAACTTCTGTGATATTCCTTTACAATCTATTTTAGGAAAGTAGTTACTCAGACACTTTTTACCAGAAATCACCAATTTAATTTAACAATTTGGTGACACTGATTTTTTTTCTGTGTTTGAATGTGAGTTTTGCCAACTATGAAAACAAACGTTCAGCTTCTAAATTAGGGACTTGTAGAGAAATGTGTAGATCAGAACCAACAGTAAGTCCGTATTTAAGTGGACTAAATGACCTTTAAATTGAGGCTTTTAGATCAAGATTTCTCAGCCTCAGCATCATTGACATCTCGAACTGGAAATTTCTTTGCTGTGAGGAGTAGTACCTTGTGCAATGTAGGATGTTTAGCAGCATCTGTTGCCTTTACCCAGTACATAGGAGTAGCACCCCTAGTTGGAACCAAAATGTCTCCAGACATATCCAAATGTTCCCTGGGAGCCATAATTGCCTTTGATGAGAATTACCACCTTAGATGTTACTTTTAGTGTTACCATTAGGCAACTAAGTAGCACATTTACAAAGTGGTAATTTCTGGAGTGTTACAGAATTAACACAATATTCAAATGAAAACAATCATGGCTGAACCTGGTGGCTCACACCTGTAATCACACTTTGGGAAGCTGAAGCACATGGATCACTTAGGTCAGAAGTTCAAGACTGGCCTGGCCAACATGGCAAAATTCCATCTTCACTAAAATTACAAAAATTAGCCAGGCCTGATGGCACACATTTGTAATGCTAGCTACTTGGGAGGCTGAGGCATGATAACCACTTGAACTTGGGAGATGGAAGTTGCAGTGAGCTGAGATTGCACCACTGCATTCCAGCCTCCAGCCTCCAGCCTCCAGCCTGGGTAACAGAGTAAGACTATGTCAAAAAAAAAATATAGAAACTGTGGCTCAACTTTCTATTTGGGAAGATATTATAACCCAAAGGAGTGGATAGAGTAAAAATACTTACATTTGCTTGGATGCACTTGATTCCTCTTCCCTTTGCTGCATGAATGTTAATCCTGTTCCTGATTTGAGAAAGTAAATGAGTGTTTAAAGGAAGCCGCAATACTTAACAAAAATGCATGGTATATGCATGCTAACTTTATTTTTGGGTGGAATACATGACTGCCAGTAGTGCTGTAGAAAGGCAATCATATTTTTTATTTATCATGTAACTGGTCAATGAGTTAAAGTACAGATATCCATTTTCATGAACAAAAATCCACTTAGGTAACATTGTTTTTTATAAATTCAGTGTCCTTTAAAAGATGAGACAAAGAGAAATGAACTACACTATGAAATAAGGATCAGAGATGCATTTATAGGAGAAGACATGTATATCCTTAAAATGTTCATCTATTCACTCATTAAACTGGAATTGAGTGCCCTGGAAATAGAGATGGGATTCCAAATTCTATATATTCCAGGCATATTTCAAAATAGTATGAAACGTAATAGTTTTTTATTTGTTTTGGTTATATTTTATTATAAAATTTAGCCTAACTTATCAATGGTAAAATGCAAAGTAAATACTCTAACTTATTAGTATTGAGAATTTAAAAAAATCAGAAATTATGGAACTTATTTTCTATAAATAATTATCATATAAATTATATTTAGAAAAATGCATTATTTTTTCTTAAAAATTATAAAAATTTGAAAGTTGAAATGATTGTTTATTAAACATAATAAGATGATATGCCATTTTGGTAAATATAATGACGATTTCTGTTTAGGTTTAATTATGGACTTAAGTGGGAAGACTTCTTGATGCATGATTTTTGTCAGGAGTTTGGAAATTTTTGTAGAATATTATGAATTTATCCACTTATAAAAATAGTATTGAAAGAATAAAACTGTATTTAGATTGCCTTTTCTAAAACACAAGTTATTAACAATTTATTTAGTAGAAAACTCTCAAAAGAAAAATTATGAGAAAATAAATGCACAAGATAAAAATAATTTTAGAAAGATAAAAAGGGTCTACAAACCCTCTAAATTTAGCACATTTTTCATTCATCTTTACTAAGGCAAGTACCTAAATATATTTACATTCATAATTAGCTTAGAAAAAATAGAATATTGCAAATATTTATGTGTCATAATATCTGACCTTAAATTTATACAGACACATACAAAAGAATGTGTGTAAAAGTTTTTGATTCAAATGTGTGTAAAAGTTTTCAATTCAATTAAAATGTAACACACTCAAGAATGTGGCATAATTGATGTTACTTTTAAGAGCCTCACAGAATTTTGTGTTTCCCATTACTCCTAGCAATATTGTTTCATAATTATTTCATGGAATTTGCTTTAAATTTGAGTTCAAGCCATTTTTAGACCATAAAAGTAAATGGAACATGCCAATGCAATAAAAATCATTTCCTAACAAAAGCTGAAATTATTCATTTTTATTTTGTATGAAACTTTTAGTATAATGACTTTCCTCTGACATCTGATTAAACACTAAAGTATGCTCTGCTTCTCTGAAATAATAGACAGGAATGAATAAATCTATCTACCAGCAACCTCATTTCACAACAAGTTTTATTGTCTACCTTTAAGTGGAAAGAGATATTTTCTTTCTTTTCTCTTATAATCATGTAAACTTTATCCTATAGTGGCTGATTTATAACTTTTAGCCATTTCGTTCTGTCCTTTTAAATGTGTGCAAATAAGACTTTAAAGAACTGAGCACTTATTTAAATGTAAAGGAAAAATCTTAATGTATAATTTTATGTTTGTATATTTGCAGAAGAGCTAAAAGAAAAATATCCTATTTGTGTACATGCATAATTGTAATCTTTCCTTATAGCCAAGCTGTTAATAACATCTAGATCTTTTATGCAATATTCATATTTGCTAGCCTGCTTGCCTTTCTTCTTCCTTCCTTCCTTCCTGTTTCCTTCTTTCTCTTCCTTCTGTTTTCTTTATTTCTTTTTTCTTTTCTTTTCTTTTCCTTTCTTTCTCTTTTCTTCTCTTTCTTTCTTTCTTCTTTCTCTCTTTCCTCTTTCTCCCTTTCTCTCTTTCTCTTTCTTTCTTTTCATCTTCCTTCCTTTCTTTCTTTCTTTCTTTCTTTCTTTCTTTCTTTCTTTCTTTCTTTCTTTCTTTCTTTCTCTCTTTCCTCTTTCTCCCTTTCTCTCTTTCTCTTTCTTTCTTTTCATCTTTCTTTCTTGAAATGTTTATTGACCTGGGACTCTACTTCAGTGTGGGGGCACAGTGGTGAACAAGACCAGAGAATTCTTGTTTTAATGGAGCTAACATTTCAGTGTAGAGGCAGCTGACAAAAGTTAGTATGCTAAATAAATTATTTTAATTATAACTGCCTGTAGAAAATAAAAGAGGTAAATGGACTGGAGAGTGAATGCATGGGAATAAAGTATCTTATTTTCAAAAATAAAAAAGTAACAAAAATTCTCCAACATAAAAAAGTAAATGGGTTAGAGATATAGATAAACAAAACATAGTTAAGAAATTAGAAGTATTAGACACATAGTATGAGGAATATAGACTGTCAGTCCATTTTAAATCTAGTTTGCTATGTGAAAAATGCAGTTTTAAATATTTCAGATTTAAAGCACATGACTAAGAAAAATAAATTGCATATGTAAAGGCAGATTAAGATGAAAATCAGTAAAGCTATAGAGCTGAGAGATGCTGCCATATTGTACTAACTATATATTGATTGTATAATCATCCTTGCAGAGATTGTCCTTTATGAGGGGAGAGTAAAAATGAATTGAGGAAAAATTCTACAAGATAAAATTTCCATCCTGAAAATATTTTTTACTTGCATCCAGCTATTTCCTATCCTAGAATTATCTCCCCTACCCCATCACCACCTGACTCACCTAGATCTTTTCCCAATTTACTACCAAACTCATCATGTCTTAAAGAAAACTGCCAGGAAAATGTTTTCTGATTATCCAAACTACTAATAGGTCAGGACTTCCATTCTCCTCTCATAGTGTTTCATGTTTCTGTTTGTATCTGTATTTGCATGACTCTATCTACTCCCTGCTCAACACTGAGTGGTTGAAGTATACCCGAGTGACCTTGAGCTAGCTGTGTTTCTCTTTAAACTAATTTCAACAATTAAAAAACATAAAAATTTTTAAAACTTTCCAAATGAAAACATTCTCATACAGCGAAGTGTCCTAGAATTATTCAATTCCTCTCAAAAATCCTCTCTAATCAACTCAGTTTCTCCTTCCTGGCAATTGCTAAATCTGTCTCTTGGTCTCAGTTGGTCTTAAAATATTGCATTGAGATTTCCCCATCCCCCCTACTCTTTGTGTTAAAACAATAAGGATATTAATTAACAAGAAGTCCAAATGTAGAGTATCTTCCAAGTTGGTGCTGTCTTTCTATTCCACCATCCTCACCTTATTGGCATTTCCCTTGGGCTTTGATGCCTATAGTTACAAGAAATTGGCTACACAGACAAGCAAGACAACGCTTTTCTCCTCTTAGGTGTCCCATTTAACAGCAATGAAACCTTTCCTAGGAGTCCTCTCATATATGACCCCTCACGTTGCCCAGAATCACACAACACTCTGGTGACTAACCAGTCACTCGCAAGAGCAATGAGATTACCATAACTAGTTGAGGTCAGTGGTTCACAAAGAGTGATCCCATGTCAGCGACAGCATGATCCGGAACTTGTTAAAAGTGCAGATTCTCAGGTCTGACTCAATTTGGTGGTGGGACTGTGCAGTCTGGTTTTTTGTTTTAACACCTCTTCCAGATGATTCCTATGTAAGATAAGTTTGAGAAATGACAGTTTAGAATAATCAGGATTTATACTTGGCTGGGGATGAATTCACCTTATTCAAAGTTATATGGATACTTCAAAAAATCAGGATTTATTCGCAAAGAAGTGTGCAATGGCTTTGCAATATTGTGGATGCTGTTCAAATTATCAGAAGCTGCATAGAACGTTTCACATCGACAAACTCCTCTCTCTGTGACCAAGGTCTCTATATAAACAGTGCCAACTTTGTCTCTAATATAACATCACCTAAACTATAAGCCTTCTAAGGGCAGGAATCTGGCTCACCTCTCTATCTGAGCCTCCAAGTGACCTTGTAACTAGCAGTAGGTGGTCTAACCTTTTCTAAATTAATGGCAATTTTTCTCTACAAATGCTTAAATGTCCCATTTTGGTGCTAAGGGATATGGAGGGTGATTCCAGAAGCAGGAGAGTTTGAAAATGCATACTGACTCTTGTCAATTGTTTGGAGCTGCGGCAAATATCTAAATCTTTTGATGACTGAGTGTTTCTCCTTAAAAAAAGGGCTCTTCCTTTGAAACTAAACCTCCTTAACACAACTGATCTTCAACATATTCTTTCTCCTTTTTTGCCAGTAGAAATGAATATGCCTCAAAATAATTCAGTTTGGAACCTGAAAATCTAAATCTCTAGTTCAAGTGCAGGTTACACAGATAGTGGAAGACAGTACCCTTGATTAAATCGTGGCTCCATCACTTCCTACAGTGTGACTTAGAGAAAGTTACTTATTTTTCCCAGTGTATTTTTTTAATTGAGGGAAAACAGACATAGCATAACCTTTACCATCTTATGCCATCTTAGCCATGTTTAAGTATACAATTTAATTGTATTAAGTATAATGAAAATGTTGTACAATCACATTACCAACATCCATTTCTATAATTCTTTTATCTTGTAAAACTGAAACTGCATACCTATTAACAAAAACTTCCAAATTCCCCCTTCCCTCTGCCACTGGTAATGACCATTCTACTGTCTGTCTCTGTGATTGTGACTACTATAAGTACCTCATGTAACTGGAATCATAGTCTTTTGTGACTGGCTCATTTCATTTAGTATAGTGTCTTCAAGGTTCATTCATGCAGCATGTGTCAAAATTTCCTTCTTTCATTAAGGCTCAATAATGCTTCAATTCATGTGTATACCATATTTTGCTTATTCATTCATCTACTGATGAACTCTTGGCTGGCTCCCATGTTTTAGCAATTGCAAATAATGCTGCTATGAACATGGGTATAAATATCATTTTGAGATCTTGATTTCAATTCTTTTGGGTATATACCCATAATTGGAATTGCTGGATCATATGATAATCCTATTTTTAATTTTTTGAGGAACCATCATACTGTTTTCTACAGCGGATGCATGATTTTACATTTCCACCAGCAGTGCACAAGTGTTCTAATTTCTTTATATCCTCATCAACACTTGTTACTTTCTGTTTTATCAATCATAGCCATCCTGATGTGTGTGAGATGGTATCTCGTTATAGTTCCAATTTACATTTCCCTAATGATTAGTTGTGTGAGCATCTTTTCATGTGCTTATTGGCATTTGTACATCTTCTCTGAAAAAAAATATTTAGGTCCTTTTTTCATTTTTGAAACAGATTCTTTGTTACATTGCTATTCTTTTTCATAATCACTATTCCTCTTCTACTTTTCTCTATGTGTTTATCTCCCTCCTGTCTTCACAAATGGAAAAATTTAGCCTTTTGAAATATTCAATTCCAACTATTACCCTAACCTGGCAGCAAACCAATATGGTTTGACTCTGTGTCCCCACCCAAATCTCATCTTGTATCTCCCATAATTCCCAACTGTTGTGGGAGGGAACCTGGTGGGAGATGATTTAATCATGGGGGTGGGTCTTTCTCATGCTGTTCTCATGATAGTGAATGGGTCTCACGAGATCTGATGGTTTTAAAAATGGGAGTTCCTCTGCTCAAGCTCTCTTTGCCTGTTGCCATCCACGATGTGACTTGTTCCTCCTTGCCTTCTGCCATGATTGTGAGGCCTCCCTAATCATGAAGAATTATAAGTCCAATTAAAACTCTTTTTTTTTTTAAATTGCCCAGTCTTGCCTTTGTCTTTATTAGCAGCGTGAAAACAGAGTAATACACAAATGTACAGCTGTCAGGTTAGGGTAATATTCACCATCATTTTGTCCCCATTACCCAGCATGGTGGCAGGCCCAACAGAGCTATAAATGTCGACTTACTATTCATGAATAAGGAAAAAAGGAAATCAGTTGAAATTCAAGAGACCAGCTTTATAGGAAGAACCTCACCTTTTGCTTTTGCTGCTTATTTTTCTTTTGCAACAGAACATTTAAGAACAAAAATTTAATGGGCACTGTAGCAGGAGGGAATGGCAGTTGTGAAGTCTCTACTAGAGATTCAAACTTTATTTTGGCAGAGGTACAGAGCCAAGGCCACTTTGAACAATAGTTATTATTAATCCTGAATCCAAGGCCTTTAAATTTTCTACAAATATATTTGAGACTTGACCAACTGATTAGTAGGATTGATTCCAAAATAATTGAAGAGAAAAGCTGTTCCAGTAATCAGTGTATTGCCTCTCAGCACCACATTCACACTTCAGTACTTTCTCTGTAATGATGTATAGGATTCTGTCAAGTATTTCCCCTTTACAGTGAACATGCGTGTTGTTAACCTTTCAACACTGCAGGGAGAGGGGACTTCTCTTTTGGATTCGGATTGCAGCATTGCTGGTCAGCAATGCAGGTGTGAGGACATTGGGTTGTACTTTGTTCCAGTAACACATCTGGAAGATAAGGCCCCTCAGTGACAAACTTGCATCCCCAGTGGGCCTGTTGATCACCTTCCTGTGGTCTTCCCTTTGTGTAGTACCTTGTCCTCTGGCAGGTTTGTTTTCTGCCCTCCCAGTGACGGTGCAGCAGCTCTAACCCTGGCAGCTATACGGTGGGCAACTGCTCCTTCCCAATGAAGACGCCTGAATTCCAACTTTGAAAAAGGGTCTCGCCTTTCTGGTTTGGTCTTTCTTGGGTACTCTTCTTCAGTCCTAGGACTGGATTTTTCCAAATATGCACAATTGCCAAGAAATCACAGTCAACTAAAAACTGAATGAATTTCTTGTATCTAATGAATTTCAAAAACCAGATCACCAAGACCTTTGAAATGTGTGTAGAAAATATATAGTTAAAAAGAAAATATATAGTTAAAAGATATTTAATTTTTAATATTTTGCTATGGAAACTATCGCAAGGACAAAAAACCAAACACTGCATGTTCTCACTCATAGGTGGGAATTGAACAATGAGAACTCATGGACACAGGAAGGGGAACATCACACTCCGGGGACTGTTGTGGGTTTGGGGAGGGGGGAGGGATAGCATTAGGAGATATACCTAATGCTAAATGACGAGTTAATGGGTGCAGGAAATCAACATGGCACATGGATACATATGTAACAAACCTGCAC
This sequence comes from Hylobates moloch, assembly GCF_009828535.3. Taxonomy (NCBI): domain Eukaryota; kingdom Metazoa; phylum Chordata; class Mammalia; order Primates; family Hylobatidae; genus Hylobates; species Hylobates moloch. The sequence continues at coordinate 87,512,053 of NW_026652276.1, forward strand.
ATTGTGCACATGTACCCTAAAACCTAAAGTATAATAAAAAAAAAGAAAATATATAGTTAAAAGATATTTAATTTTTAGTATTTTGCTATGGTCTGCAGGTCTCCAAAATAAAAATACCAAAGGCTTACCAAAATATTAAACCTAACCTAGTGAAAACTAAAACTGATCGGAGTTAAATGATGAAACCATGTTACAATGATTTTTTTTCTTTTTTTTTCCAAATGTTAAAGACTTTAATTTCAAAGAAACTATGTGGAAAGCTATGGAATTTTCAGTATTAAAATGATGCAGACTGTACTTAAAAATTAAAATTAGTCAAATTTAATAATAGTGATTGAAAACTATTTCAATGTTAATACCTCATATCTTTCTCCACATATATTCTCCATAATATCCAAATGTATATTTTATAACATTTGGATTAAAACTACTAGGATTAAATTTTACAACACAAATTTTGAAATTGCTGATATTGTAAGCTCTGTGCTTCTCTCAGTTAGCTGGGCTTAAATAAACTTTCATTTCCCTAGGGGCTTACTGATACACTATTAAAATGTTCTGAATTGTCTGCTACTTCACTATGACCAGAGATTGCCACTTAGGATGTTATTTTAAATGTCAGCTATCCATGAAGACAGTAAATGTGGGTGGGAGAGAGAGAAAGAGAGAACATTTGATCATCTGCTTTGTAATTAATTGGGCCTAAATTTCAAATAAGTAATATTTGCTATTTTTTATTTGCTAGTGAATAAGTTTGTTCAGCCTTCCCTGCTGTGAAGAATCAACGTTTCTCAAATAAGACTAATGATTTACTTCTACTGTGTTTGACTCTGATTTAATAGACATAAAATGTGTCCTCTATTGTCTTTCTCTTTATTCCAGTAATATGAATTTCTTTGTTAAAGTTAAAAAATAAGACCATCTTGATGTAAGACAATTTGGATAAAATGGAAGCATGAATTATCAAAAGAAAGCAGAGCCAAAATAGTTTATTTTTCATTCAGATATCTGGGACTTTTTTGAAAGCTACTGCCGAAAGTACATTCAGAACAGCCTGTGGATAGAGTCTTCTTTAGGCCTAGATCCTATTTCCTAAGTCCTAATGCTGAATTTTCATGTCGCCAAACCCAGTCATTTTAGCAGTTCTTTGTGGGCCACTTATTTAAAGCAGGTTTTCAGTATTTCTGGAGGAGCAAAATAAAGCAAAGAACATTTTTTTCTATGTCTATTTTGCACGATTTATTTTTGTAAACATACAGAAACATAAAAATAAAAGGTAGCATGAGAAAACCTCAAAGAAGTATGATAGATTAACTTAATCTAAACAACCTCATCTGATATTAATTTCTTAGAATTTTAGCTACTAGCAATTTTTCTATTTTAAAAATTGGAAACATACATACAGCTTCTTGTGTCAAAGTGCTTTAGAGTGAGATTTTTATCTTTTATATGACTTTCCTTTGATGTCTATTGGAGACGTATTTTCTGTAATGCAGATCAGCCTGCATTTGCATTTAGCACCCAAGTGGGGGTGTCTGTGGCTTTCCATAGCAGTCTAAGTTCCATTTTTTTCCACATCCTCATTAACATTGCAGCATCTTTGAGGGAAGTTTGACTGAGGTGCCTCAATTAGAATGGGATGGTTAAGGTTCTCACGCCTTTTGATCATTTATGTCTTTACACAGTGTTTTCTCATCCAACAGAGAGTAATGCCTGAGTTGCAATGAGTTGATCCTTCAATAAAGACAGTCAGTGTAGCTTAATTTGGAATAAAAATGATTGCCGATAATAAGCTTAACTTTCCAGCAATCCAGCTTTCTTTAAAGCAATCCCTCTGGGAATCTACATTACACTGCCTTTGACAGACTGCAAATTGGAAACCCATAACTCTATAAAAAGTTATAAATATTTTGTTATGTATTATGAGTCTATTTGTTATGAATATAATAGCTTAAACATATCACAAATAAAATAACATTATTTATGAATAAAAATATGTGAAGTACCAAGTGGGCAATTTAAGGATTAATATTAATACCCTTTATAAATTTTGATTAAATTTAAACAATTACTGAATCTTGAAATGCATATTGCATATGTAGAAAGAAAAATATTTCACTTATTCTTAAATTTTTGAAAAATGTTGTCAGTTTCTCATATATGGGTAAACATGGTAATGAAAATATATTGTAGACTCAGGAAGTACATGCCATTAATGTGAGAAACAGAGTGGTATGTCAAGTTTTTTCATAGTCTTATTGAATGTATGAACCACCTCCATAATAAATGCCCAATCCCACATTCACATAAAATTTTATAGATCCATCCGTTGTCAACTGTCTTTACCTCTTGATGACCTTTTGAGTTTCCATGATCTCCAAGTGAAGATACTGCATATTCATAATGCTATTTAATCAGAAGAAAGGGATTATTGTCATCTTTGAGCTCTCTACTTATGACTAATTTATTTTGGAGAAATCATCACTGATATTTGAGAAAAACATATCCCTAGTCATTAAAAAAAGGTACAATGCAGATTTGGTCACTTAGAATAAGTATTACATCAGATATTTTAGATTATCAAATGCCTACTTTTAATGTAGAAAAGCACGTATCTGATATAATTTTGCACTATGTAAACTCATGGATAGAAAAGCAGTACAGTGATTTTAGATTTTAATTGGGTGCTTCAGAAGTGTACCCTAAGCCCCAAACCACTTATGTTTATTAGTATGAAGTATCCCTATTAAAATATGAAATAGACCACATTTTATTGCCTCTAGTATTATTACTTTTCATTTTGTGAGAATAAAATTGAAAACATGGCCTATTTCCCTTTGGCTGTAAGTATCAAACAAGCAGATGTAGCAGGCTGTGTTATAGAACTAATTCAATATAAGTGGCTAGAATCAATTAATATACAGTTTCTAATCCATCAAGGAAAGATTTAGTAAAGCACATTTATTAAAATATTTTGATAACAAACCCAAAATAATAAAAATATATTAAAACAACTAATTTTTGAGCCTACTCTATATTGCATATTGTTATTATATTAAGCGTATTGCCCCATATCTAAAAATAACTTTTCAAATAAAATGGATTCCATTTTACAGGTGAAGAAATTGAGAAATAGAAATGTCAGACTAATTGCTCTGATGTCAAACCATAATCACAAACAAATTTTATCTGGCTCCAAAAATTTTGTCTTCCTCTTATGTAATGTGAACTCTGTAAAGGCGAATAAATAGTTGATTAGGAATTGTATTGTGTCTATCTTCTTTGTGTTAATGAATGTAATTTTGAGCTTAAATTCTTTTTTTTCTATCTATACAACTTTGAAAATAAATTTTACTATTATAAAATAGTAAATGAGCTTTTAAAGATTATAATCACAGTCAGCAGTTGTCTCTTTGTAAAAAATTACATAAAATGTGCATACCATAAATTCCACCCTTCAAAGTGTAAAATTCAGTGGTTTGGGTATGGTCTCAAATTTGTGCAACCCACACTGTATATAATTACAGAATATTCTCATCATTTAAAAAGAAATGATGAACCTATCAGCACTCAGTAGCAATTTTCCCACTCCTCATCCTCTGGCAACCATTCATCTTATTTATGTCTCCATGCATTTGCCTGTTCTAGGCATTTCATAAATAGAATCATATAAAATATATTTGGTTGTATCTGGCTTCTTTCAACAAGTATAAACTTACCAAGGTTTATTCATGTAGCAGGTATTAATAACTCATCCCTTTTTAAGGCTGAATAATAATCCATTGTATGGATACACCACATCCTGTTTTTCCATTCACCAGGTTTTGGATATTTGGGCTGTCCCTAGTTTTTGGCTATTTTAAATAATGATGCTATGAACATTAGAATATGCATTTTTTTGTGTGTGCGTACCTATGTTCTGAGTACTTTGGGTGTATACCTAGGAATGGAATTGGCTGAGTCATATGAAAATTCTGTTTAATTTATTGAGGAATGATCACTGTTTTCCACAGCATTGCAGCATTTTAAATACCCACACAGAGTCTACGAGGGTTTCATTTTCTTTGCATTCTTTCTAACACTTGTTATGAGTATTATCTATCCTTTTTTTTAATAGCCATCTTAGGGTATGTGAAATGGTATCTCATTATGGTTTTGATTTGCATTTCCTTGATGACTATTAATGTTGAGAAATGTTACATCTGCTTATTGGCTATTTATTAATCTTTTAAAATAAAACATACGCCTTATTTTTTTGCCTAATTTTGAGTAGGTTAGTTTTCATTCATTACTGAGTCGTAAGTTTTTTTATGTGTAACAGATATATCTAACATATAAAAAATCTTATTAGATACAATTCATAAATATTTTCTTTCATTCTGTAGGTTGCATTTACACTCTTAATAGTGTCTGTTGATATACAAATATTTAATTTTGAAGTACAGTTTATTAACTAATCAATTTATGTATTTATTTATTTAGCTTATGCTTTGGGTATTATATTTAAGAAACTGTTGCCTCAAAGCCAAGGTTAGGAAAATTTAAACCTATGTTTCCTTTGAAGAGTTTTAAAGTTTTAGATCTTGTATGTAGATTTTAAATTCATTTTATGTTAATTTTAGTATATGATATGAGGTAGGGGTTCATCTTCAACTCTTTGCATGTGGCTATTTTGTTGTCCCACTGCCGTTTACTAAAGAGACTATGTATTCTCAATGAATGGAATTAACATCATTTTCAAATATCAATTGACCATACACTGGGCGCAATGGCTCATGCCTGGAATCCGAGCACTTTGGGAGACTGAGGCAGGTGGATTGCTTGAGGCCAGGAATTGAAGACCAGCCTGGCCAATGTGGCAAAACCCCATCTCCACTAAAAATACAAAAATTAGCCGGGTGTGTTGGCGTATGCCTGTAATCCCTGCTACTCAGGAGGCTGAGGCACGAGAATCTCTTGAACCCAGGATGTGGGGGTTGCAGTGAGCTGAGATCAGGCCACTGCACTACAGCCTGGCTGAGAGAGGGAGACTCTGTCTCAAAGAAAAGGAAAAAAAAATCAATTGACCATAGATGTGTCAGTTTATTTCTGGACTCTCAATTTTATTCCATTAATTTTTGTCAATTTTCCCTATTTTTTTATTCTCTCATTAATTTTCACTCTAATCTTTATCATTCCATTATTTAAGTGGTTTAGGTTAGCTTTTCCTCTTATTCTAGTGTCTTAAGATAGAAGCCGACATTATTGATTTCCAACCTTTCTTCTATTTTAATATAGACAATTACAGTATTCCATTTCCCACCAAACACAATTTTAGCCACTATCCGTAAGTTTAGGTATACCCTGCTTGTATTTTATTCATATCAAAGTATGTTCTAATTTCTCTTGTGATTTCATCTTTGAACTATTGGTTATTTAGAAGTATGTTGCTTAGTTGTTACATATTTATACACTTTCCAGATTCCCTTCTGTAACTGATTTCTAATTTTATTCCATTGTTGTTGAGAAGATACTTTGCATGATTTCCTTCTTTTAAAATTGTATTAAGACTTTTATTAATGCCCTAGTATATGGTCTATTCTGAACAATGTTCCATGCACACCTCAGAGTGTCATCCTCACGTCTTCTGATTTTTATAATTTCTGACAGTAAATTAGCTAACAATGTTACGGATAATTCTGTGTAATAATGAATCATTTCTCTCTTGTTGCTTCCAAAATTTTCTCTTTGCTTTTAACTTTCAACTGTTTGATTCTGATGTGTCTAGTTGTGGCTATCTTTGAGTTTTTCTATTTGAAGTTGGCTGATATTTTTAGGTGTGCAGATAAATTTTTTAAACAATTGTGGGGTTTTTTTAGCCACTATTTCTGTAACTATTCTTTCTGCCCCTTTCTTACTCTGTCTTCTTATGGAATTCGTATCATGTATATGATGATATATAGATAGTTCCTGACTTCCAATGGTTCAACTTACAATTTTTTCAATTTTAGGATGGTGCAAAAGCAATACATTTTCATTATGTTTCTTGACTTACGATGGGGTTACATATGGATAAAACCATCCTAAGTTGAAAACATTAGAAGTCAAAAACTCAAAACTCAAAAAACTCAAAAAATAGGATATCTATATCTATATCTATATATCTATATATATATCTATATATCTCTCTATATATATCTCTCTATCTATATATATATCTATATATATATGTATATCTATCTATCTATATATTATTAGTTCTGTCCTTCTATAGAACCCTAATATACAAGTCAAACCTGCTTTTCAACCTCTCTGGTGAATTTTTTATTTCAGTTTTTCTTATTACCTCTAGAATTATCTATATTATTTTTACTAGCATTTTCTTTTTATTGGTATTCTCTGTCAAGACATTGTTCTCATACTTCAGATTTTCTTTACCATATTTTCCTTTAGTTCTTTGAACATATTTAAAATAGTATATTTAAAATATTTGTCTAGTAATCTCAGTTTCCTCAGAGACAATTTTAGTTGACAACATTCTTTTCCTCTTTATGGGCCTTACATTCTTATTTCTCTTTACCTGTATTATAATTTTGTGGCTACAAATTTGGCATCTTTAATATTATAATATAGTGGCAACTTTGGAAACAAGATTACTCCCTTTACCAGGGCTTTTATGTTGTTGTTTCTGCTGATGTTGCTGCTGTTTATTTATGTAATTCCTTTCATGAACAAGTTCTGTAAATTCTATATTCTTGGTCATGCATGGCTACTAAAATCTCTGGTCTGTTTGCTTAGTGGTCAGTTAATAATTGGACAAAATTATCTTAAATTCTTGGAATCAGTAAGTCTTTGCTGACTTATTGCAATTTGTCAAATAATCCTTGCTCAGGGGCTCTATTTGCATTTTGGGGCATGCTTGCAGTACTCAAGCAGGCACGTTTACTTCTATGTCTGAGTCTCCCTTTATCATTTATGTAGACTCTTAAGGTCAGCCAGAAGTGAGAGCTTAAAGACTTCTCCAATCTTTGGGAGCATCTGCACAGCCATGTGTATATACAGCCCCATGTGTGTAAGTGGCCCCCTAGATTCCCAAGAATGTGACAAAGTTTTTCAAAGCCCCATATGGTCATCTCATTTTCCAGATTTTCCTTTTAACTGTTTTCACCAGCTTGTGGTTTGCCCCAATTCATTTTGCTGCTTCCTAAGGTTGTTATGTTAAGCTATTGATATGGTTTTCAACAAACATCTCCCAGAAAAAGACTGTTTGTACTGGACAAACTTTGAATCAGTTTAAATTAAGATAAGGCCGACAAGTGGAATTTTTCAGGGAACTATTATATAGGTAACCTTAGGACTGTTTTCTGGGAATGGGGCTTTGTGGGAGCACTAAATCTATTCTGCTACCTCAAGTGGTCGATAGACTTCTGTTTTTCACTATAATTATGGAGCTGTTAGTTTTCAAGGCTACTATGGCATTGGGGAGAGGAGGACATAAATAGGACACATTAAGACATGACAAACCTTACTGCTCTTACCAAGAGTTACCAATTCTGGTTTTCTTAATCAAATGTTCCCCAGATTGTTGCAAGTCTCTGGTTCATTTGTACAGTTCTAAAAATAAGTTGATTTTGAGAATGTTTGGCAGTGTCTTTATTGCTTTTATAAAAGAGAAGATTTTCAAAGGTCCATACTTAACCATTTCTATCGATATCATTCACAGTTTTTTTAAACTGTAAAATGGAAATTATGTTAAATGTCTTTAAATATGTTTATTCAAAGTTCCATGTTCAACAATTAATTTATAAATGACTAGTGCTTTCTGAAAAATCAAGTAAAAAAACAAAATCAGAAAGAGTTCTAATGCTAAATGTATGTTTGAATTGAATTTGGAAAAGCATTTACTACATGGGAATTTAAATCCAATATTTAAACCTAAAGAAAGAAATAGAACTAAATATAAAACTGGTTACTACAATTATAAGTAATTTGGTTGTTATGTGATAGTTTCTGAGTTGAGACAGGTTTCATTTTTAGAAGTAACCTTGAATAAAGTTGGAAACATCCTAAATCAAGCCAAGTGCTAAATCAGGCTCAAGATCTAATTGTTATGTTATGTTTCCTAAAGTGCTTATTAACTATACTATGATTCAGGTTTCTTGGCGATATTGTCTAGATAAACTCTAGTTTGATATCTCTTAGGTCTTTAAGTTAAATGTGCTGAGTTATATCTGCACCTGCTATACAATGTTATAACTAAATAAACGAAGGGATTTTAACTGTTCTTAAGTGTTTTTACCATAAATTATGCATAACATTTTTATATTGACCAGGAAATTTAAAGAAAATGATTGCTCCATGGTTTCTCATTTCTATTGGTTGAATGAGTAGGCCTTTCTTTCAAACACAAAAATGGCAGATTGCAACTCCCCAGCATCTCTATTTGGAATCTTAGCAATTCTAAAAATGAACACTGCTGATAGGCTTCTATGTAAATTTCTAACATTTGCTATTCTATTTTAATAGCTGAATACATTGGAAGACTAGGAAATCGCATCATCAGTGTAGGTAAGGAATTTATTTGGCAAAGGGGAAGCTGAAGATTATCCTGTCTATATAACAAGTGCACATAGTTAACTGCAGTGTGTAACTAGCAAGATAAAACCAATTATTAATATGAGCATCTGAATTACATTTGATAATGGCCTTTTTATTTTAATTTCAAATAAATTATGCATCACAATCTCACTCTTAAATCCAAAGTAGGACTATTATAATGCTTCTGGCTTGAATGAAACATCCAGGGTTGCCAGGATACCATTGTAGGTGGCTGGCCAGGGCAGTAGACTATTGTTAGTTGAGCTCTGACTGGCCTCAGTGGTAATCATGGTCTCCTCTAAGGCTGAAAATTCAGCCTTTAAATTCAGTAATATTGAGACAATATGTTTTTCTACTCAGCTCTGAATTATGATTATTCACTGTTTCTTCTTAAGTCAAACACTGTTTATTGCTGAACCACTTAGTGCTGAAAAGCTAGCTGAGTTACAAAAGAGCTTCTTTCTTTATATCTACTTGATTAACATGGTTCATCCAATTCACTAAGGAATGGTTATTATACTAAATTAACCTTTCTTATCTTGCCTGCATTCTTTGTATATTTGTGAGAACAAAAAGAGGTATAATAAACTCCTTTTGAAATATATATATATATTTAACTATGAGTAGTATTTTTCACACATATGAAAAATATATTCTGTATATCAGTTGTGTATGTGTGTGCATGTTTGTGATGTATATGTATGTCTGTGCATTTCTCTCTTGTGTGTTTGGTATTTCCTAGATTCTGTATTTATTATTTTAATTCCTGATATAAATCATTTCTTTTGGAAATGGTTATTAATTACCTAATTTGAGCAACATGTAGTGGTAAGTAAGATAAAGTCCCTACACTCCTCAAGTTTATATTTTGGTGGAGTAGGTAGAAATTATCAGTATTAATTTTTGGTGGGGCATAGAGAAAGACATCCTCAAATGTATGGTGCTTTGACATGCTGAGCACTTTTTAATTCAAGGAAATTTAAAGACCTTAGAAGTTGTCTTAAAACCAAGGACTCTCCAACCTTCCCTTGTATCCTCCCCAACACCCCACCCCATCCCACTTTCCCAAGTGCAGGGAAAAGCTCTCTCTGAAACTTTCTTTATCTGACTGAGGAAATATGCTTCCAAAAGAAATAATTGTCTTAACATCCCCCCACCACCTGCCACCGGGAATTTCATTAAATAATCAGAAAAGATTAATCACCAGAGAAAAGAAGAGACTACAATTTATCACCACACCCAGACAGACTTTTCATCTATTCGTCTTTCTAAGAGTGGCTCTGAGAGATTAGTTAAGAGAATTTGTCTGTATTATAAGATAACCTTTGTTCACAGTGCAGTTCTGCCCCTTACCTTCCTGTCAGTCCCACGCAGTTTCCAAAGAGAATCCTTTACTAACTACTGTCTGCTCTTTGGCCCTATTTATTCTCTCTGAAAATAATTTACTACTCCTCACAATTGCCCACATCTCTGAGTTCCCTTTTCCCTCTGAAAAGGGGATTTAAGCCTCAATCATCCAGTCCTTCTTTGAGTCTCAGATTTGTGGGATCCTCATGTACATGTGCATGTTAACAAATTTGTATGCCTTTTCTTCTGATAATTTGTATATTGTCAGTTTACTTTTGCAGGGTGACTCAATTATCAAAAATTCAAAGGGAAAGTTTAAACTTTCCTATATTTCTTACTGCTACTATAAAAAGCTACTACAAAGTTATTCGCTTAAACCAATACAAATATTCTCTTGTAGTTGTGGAGGTCAGAAGCCTGAAGTCAAGGTAGAAATTCCTTTTAGAAGCTGAGAAAGGAAACTTATGACTTTATTCTCAAATTACTCCAACTTTTTCCTTCCATCATTGCACCTACTATTACTCACTGTAATCCTCCTGCCTTGTTAGACATGGTACATACCTGTATAATCCAGAATACTCTGCTTATCTCAAAATCCTTAATCACATTTGCAAAGTCCCTTTCACAGTGTGAGGTAATAGGTTCAGCAATTAGGACATGATATATTGGGAGAGAGGGTTATTTAGCCTGCTAAAGTAAGCAAATAAAATTTTAAGATACAAAATACTATCAGGTAAACAATAATATCAAGTGTTATTGATAAAAAATAAACAAAATGAAGAACTTGAGAATAGTGGCCAAAAAATATAGTATGATCGGAGACATGAAGAAGGAATATTGAATAAAATCTTGCATAAAGCAAGGGAAAAAAACAGTAGAGGATTTGGCAGAAGTGAATTTCAGCAAAGGATACAGCTGGTGCAGGGGTTCTAATTCAGAAACAAGCTTGGCATGTTCAAGAATCAGCAGGAAGAGCAGATTGAGCAAGGGCAGTGGAATGAGAACAGGTCACTCAGGTTGGTAGAAAACAGGAAAAAAAAAGAGCTTTGTAGGCCATGGTAAAGACAATCATTCATTAATAACTCTCCATGCTCATGACATGTGTAATCTATCATTTTTCTGGGGTGCAATTCTGAACTCTGCTTGCTGCTATAACCTTTATCTGCAGAAATGAACCACTGGGCTTGTGAGGGAGACTAACAACGCAGCATGATGTCTAATGTTCTCTACTTTCATATAGCAAAAGACTCTCCTGGTGTGATAATTCCTGTGCTTTTGTTAAATTAGCCTGTGGAGAAAGTCATAGTCTATTTATGTGGCTAGAAATGGAGAAAGACTAAAATTATGTAGCATGAGATTATTCTTAGCCAGAAAATAGAAATTTGAGGTAAGTTAATTTTCAGAAAACTGAATTCAGTAGTGACTCAAATTTATGACTTGAACAAGTCTAACATATTCTATATTTTGTGAAACTGTTTTAGTTTCCTAGACAATGCCAAACTGTGCAGCAGGTGAGAGCTAAAAGCTTAGAGAAAGTTGAAAATTGGTTAATATCCTATTTCAAAATAGACAAAAGGTACAAATGATTTTAGACTTCAGGTGTCATCATGCTATATTAATCAACAACACAATCTAGTCATTTTTTCTAAATATCTTGAAATAGAAAATATTTCCCCATTACAAACATTTGATTCTAAGACACCATCATCTTTCATCCATCAATTACTTAAGTCCCTCACTCAGGTTTTCTCAATGACTACACAACCATACCTTTGACAGCCCAACTTATTTCCCACAGCATAGATAATCTTTTATAAATAAAAACATGATTTTAAGAATGCATCATGTACTTTTTCCCCTTAAATCACTTAGCTCCTTCTTAATAAGGTTGCAATAAAAATCATAATTTTTACATGTCCCATAAGGCATGACAGAAACTTATTTTCATTAATACAGTCTTATTACAGTTTCAAATAAACATGCTTTTTTTTCTGTCTGGTGCTGTTACCCCAGCGGTTTCTTCTTTTTCAAGGCTGATGATCTTCTGATTCCAATTAACAATTGCTAGTCATTAATGATTGATCTCAATGCAAATACCACCTTCTCAAAGGAACTATTTCTAGAAGATGACCCACTGTAATGTGTTTATATGTCTCTATATATCTTCTTCATTGACAATTTCACAACTGCTACTTACAAGATTCTTAATGGCTTGTCTGTTTCTCTGTCAAACATAAGACTATACAATCCTTGATCATAAAATACAAATCTGTCATATTTACCCAGTTTCCCTGAGACTTTAAATCCCAGGACATCCAGAAAGATCTATTTTTACTGAATAGTGCATTTCCAGTTTCTAGCACGGTACTTTCATATAGTAGACACTAAGGAAATACTTGTTGAATTGATAAATAATAAATGAATAGGCCCAGTGGGGTGGCTTACACCTATAGTTCCAGCACTTTGGGAGGCCAAGGCAGGGAAATGGCTTGAGCTGAGGAGTTTGAAACCAGCCTGGGCAGCATAGCAAAACCCCATCGCTAAAGAAAAATAGAAAAAATAATTAGCTGGGCATGGTGACTTGTGCCTGTAGTCTCAGCTACACTGGAGGCTGAGGTGAGAGGATCACCTGAGCCCAGGAGGTCGAGGCTGCACTGAGCCATGATCACACCACTGCAGTCCAGTGTGGGTAACAGAATGAGACCCTGTCTCAAATAAATAAATAAAATAATAAATGAATAAGTGAAAGAAGACAATATGCTTACCCTCTAATACAGTGGGCCATTAAATCCACTATCTGCACATTGAAAATGAGGTTGGAGGCTGTTGGTTGTTTTCAATATCCTTCCTATTCTCCAGTTTTCATATGAGAGCTCAGGTTTCAGTTCACACAGTTTGTATAGTGTGAAGACCTATATGTAAATATTTGCCTGAGATTGCCATTTGTATTAAGAACAGCCTGTTCTTGACATGGGTCAAATAAAATATAAGTTCAAGTAGAGGTTCAACAAAAATGGTGCTAAAGTTGAATATATATTCAAAATTTATAATACATATTCACTCATAAATATACCACAAAGTTTTAAATTGAAAAAGGTTATGCAATTTAAAAGCCTGAAAGAATAAAGAGGTATATAACAAGTTTACTAATATACAAGAGAAATTATGGTTGCTTAATTTTGGTTTAACCCTTCACTAAAAAGAAAGAATCATTTGCAGACAGAATGGTATAGACAGAAATACCTGTATCAAGTATCCAACTACTTAATAATAAAAAATATCATGACATCTAAAAATAAATATTTGGATTTTACTTAAATTGTCTGGAGCATAAATCTTATTTTTTATATTAATTTTTCTAAAGCATTGGATATGCTTTTCTGCACCAGACACATTCAAGAAAGTACGCCAGAGACTGTAAAAATACCCTTTCCATTTTATTTTTCAAGAAATTGCCATGTAGTTCTAAATGTATAGCTTCAGGTAGAATAGTAGTATTTCTTTTATATGTGGTTTAAACAGCTATTTAGTTTTTGAAAAATCTGGTGCCAAGACACAAGATTTGTGTATTTTTAAAAATAATAACCTATTTCAAGTCTGTGTTTAAAAATTATATTTTCCAAGTATTGCATTATTGGAGTACTTACGAGTAATTTAGAGAAAAAAGATTTCTCATTTTGATATAATTTTTCTTGGTTTCACTGTGTGAAAAGAGGCAGATATTTCATGAAAGCAGGAACTTTGCCCATTAACTCAAGAAACGTGTATTTCAATGACACCTCTGTGGTCTTTCCTAGAGATACAGTCCAAAATTTCCTCATATTTTTAGATTATGCAATTAATAAAAACAACCTCTTTAATTACAGTTTTCTACACATGATAATATAGGATGTGCTACTTTTTTATAATTTATATATCATAGTTTCTAGTTTTTTACAAAAGTTGTTATGGGAAGTTTTAATAAGTTGATGGTATTCTCTTGATTCATATGAAAGTTGATTGCGTTTTTTGTTGTCTCTATTCAGTGTATGGTGTGTATTTTTCTTATATGAAAGTTGATTGCGTTTTTTGTTGTCTCTATTCAGTGTATGGTGTGTATTTTTCTTATTTGCCGTGGGTACCATTTTCCATTTTTCAAATTGAATAATAATTTTCTGAAAATTGGTTTTATGTTTTGGTAAACAGTACTTACTGTTGTTTCAAACTGAAGTTTACTAAGAGATCTATCATATTGCGTTTCCTATTGATAATTTAAAATTTTGGCCACTCATCGCAGATTTTATGTCATTTTTGTTGAAGCTCTACTTGAACTTACATTTTTTCTGTATTTTATATGTGAGGGTGATCATTTTTGCTTTTTATTTGATGTGAAATAGCCTTGTTATTTTATTTTGAAAATTCAGAGAAGCTTAATTTGATATCAAATAAAGTTTGTATTTTACACAGGAAAAAGCATTCTCTAGTGTACGATTTAAATATATTTGTCCTCATATACAGAAAGTTCTTAATTAATTTACAATCCATATGCTTGATGTTTAAAATTATAATATTTTTGTGTTTTTAAAAAGATAAACTTTATATTCTACTGTTCTTTCTTGATTGCTAGTTTTGGGTGTGATTTCATAAATAGAAATCAGCAGGATAGAATATTTAATATATTTTCACTCCTTAAAAAGTTAGAACACAGTTTTCACCTTACAGCGAGGGAAAGGAAGTGATGGAGGACTGTGTTAGCCACAAGAAAAATCTAAACACAATGAATCACCTGATCATTACATAATAGGCAATTTCTATTATGTTTCCCTTTTCTAGGTTCTGTTGTTGTTCAAATCCATAGTTCTTTGAAGCTTTCTGTGAATTTTGCATAACCAAATAAGAATGCATTTTTACTCTGATTAGAGCTTACAACCTCTAAGCATTACATTCTAATTCTTGAAATCACTTGGATGGAAAGAAGCGAGAAGGTATTCTTCAAGTGGGATGGTTTAGCTAAATTGTCCATTTATTAGGAATAAATGAGAAAAATACATCTTTACATAAAGAATCTACTTTATTAGCAATTTTTAAATATGTGACATATTGTTATTAACTGTAGTCACCATGATGTGTAACAGATATCTTAAGCTTATTCCTTCTGTCTAATTGAAATTTTGTTTTGATTGACCAATATTTCCCCAATCTCCTACCCTCCAACCTCTGGTAACCACCATCTTACTGTCTATGAGTTAGATTCCACACGCAAGTGAGATCATGCTGTTATTTGTCTTTCTGTGCCTGGTTTATTTCACTTACCATACTGTCTTCCAGGTTCATCCATGTTGTATGTTAAATGACAGGATTTCCTTTTCTTAGGCTAACTAGTACTCCATTGTGTATATATACCATATTTTCTTTATCTATTCATCCATTGATGGACACTTAGGTTGTTTTCATACCTTGACTATCATAAATCATACTGCAGTGAACATGGGAGTGCAGCCATCTGTTTAACTTAATATCCTTTCCTTTGGATATATAGCCAGTAGTGGGATTGTTGAATCATATAATAGTTCTATTTTATAATTTTTTTGAGAACGCTCTGTACTGTTTTCCACAGTGGCTGTACTAATTTTCATTTTCCCACCAGCAACGTACAAGGGTTCTCTTATCTTTGCATCCTCGCCAACACTTAATTACTGTCTTTTTAATAGTAGCCACTCAAACAGGTGTCAGAGGATTTCTCATTGTGGTATTACTTTGGATTTCCCTAATGATTAGTGATGTTGCACTCTTTTTCGTATACCTCTTGGACTTTTGTATGTCACCTTTTGAAAAATGTCTATTCAGGTTCTTTGCCTTTTTTTTTTTTTTTTTTTTGACAGAGTCTCACACTGTCACCCAGACTGGAGTGCAGTGGTGCGATCTTGGTTCACTGCAACCTCCAATCCCAGGTTCAGGTGATTCTCCTGCCTCAAACTCTCGAGTAGCTGGGACTACAGACATGCATTGACATGCCCAGCTAATTTTTATATTTTTAGTAAAGATGAGATTTTGCGATGTTGGCCAGGCTGGTCTTGAACTCCTGGCCTCAAGTGATCCACCTGCCTCAGCCTCCCAAAGTGCTGGGATGACAGGAATGAGCCATCATGCCCAGCCTTTTGCCCATTTTTTAATTGAGCTATTTGTTTTCTTAGTATTGAGTTGTTTGAGTTCCTTATATATTTTGGATATTAATCACTTATCAAATGTACAGTTTACAAATATTTTCTCCCATTCTATAGGTTATTTCTTCACTCTAATTGTTTCCTTTGCTGTTTAGGAGCCTTTTTAGTTTGATACCATCCCATGTGTCTATTTTTTCTCTTGTTGACTGTACTTTCATGTTTATATGCCAGAAACCATTACTCAGACTGATATGAGGATTTTTCCTTATGTTTTCTTTTAGTAATTTTACAGTTTCAGGTTTTACATGCAAATCTTTCATATATTTTGAGTTTTTTTATTTTTAACTTTTATTTTTAATGAGGGCCTAGCATTGCTTGAGGCAGACTGTCATCCTCACGTGACATATTAAATATCTGTGTTTTCCTTTTAAGGCTTGTGCTGCTCTGAACTTCCCGGGTTGCATGAACTGTGTCTCTCCTATCTGTTCTGAGACAGGACAATAATTCTGAGTAGATTCCTGAGTGAAGCTGCTCTTTGTCCTTCAACAGCCTGTGTGCTTGGGACACTACTCAGAAATAACACCTTCGTAGTACTTTATTCAGAAAACCAAAACCCTCTCCCTGGCCTAAACTTTTGAATTTTCTAAGCCTTGAATAAGTTGTGCTTCTTCAGTAGCAGCAGAAATATATTTTTCTGCCTCATCATTTTTAGTAGCAATGTAATGGTCCTCTGGTTTTTGTTTATTTCTTTTGTTGCTTCTCTAGTTCCAATCAGGCTGTTTTTTTGTTTTTTTGTTTTAACATTTGTAACTTGATTTTTCAGTTTGTGTCTTTTCTTTGCTACTGTATGCTAAATATCTACTCTTTGCCAGATCTTTCTTCTGTTCCATACTTACCTGTCTGAAGTATTTTTCCTCAGTGTCTTATGTGTTCCCCCATATTTGGAGACAATAAATCAAGTAATTCTGGGTTTTCCCAGAATAATACATTAAATGAGTCAAGTCTTGAGATACCATGTTCTCTCACATTATACACCTCATTCAGTTGTATAATTCCACATGGAAGGATTGTGTCAGCAGAATAACATCTTACCCAGGCTGGAAATGAGGGTATTAGAGTCCTCCTCCTTTTATCCCTTTTATCGTAATTCACTTTCTCAAACTGGTCCTTACAGTCCTAAATGCATTCCTTGAGGAACATGACATATCTGTATTCTTATTTATAATAATTATCATTTTTAAATTGATATAATGATATTAGACTTAGGATCCATAGATTCATTTTGCCAACAGAAAAGGGCTAGCTGGGTGCCAGGCATGTCCAACATGGGGGCTCCGTCCTCTCTTTTTGTTAGCACTTGTACAGTAATAAAGAAATGGGTACATGGTGCAGCTTAGGCAGAGAAGCCACCCCCATAAAAAAGGATTAGGGTGGGGGCTACCAGAGATTTGCACCCTATGCAAATGGCACACCTGCTCCAACCAGTCTTTTGTGCCCTATGTAAATCAGACACCGCCTCCTCACCAGCTCATCTATAATACCCCTTGCATTTCACCATGGATCCAGCAGCCCATTTTTCTGGGACTCCTCTCTGCAGCAGAGAGCTATTCTCTTTCTTTCACCCATTAAACTTCTGCTCTCA
Organism: Hylobates moloch; assembly: GCF_009828535.3. Classification (NCBI taxonomy): domain Eukaryota; kingdom Metazoa; phylum Chordata; class Mammalia; order Primates; family Hylobatidae; genus Hylobates; species Hylobates moloch. The sequence goes on from NW_026652276.1 coordinate 87,529,762, forward strand.
ACCTTACTCTTTCTGAATCTGTGTCCTCATTCTCTGTGGCCAGGAGACAAGAGTGTTACTCCGGATGATGAGGCCATTCACCATTTTTATGGCTCATCTTAAAGATGAATTATATCTTGGGGCAAGGATAATATTCAAAATATTTGTCAATCAAGTCTAACAGAGCTTAAAGTTAAAAAAATTATAAAATAATAATAATAAACCAAAACCAAAATATGTATCAACTAGTTTGGCACAGACAATCAGAAATGTAAGCTAGAAGTTAAAACAAGGCCTGAAAGTCTCTTGCTATGGCTGGTGTTCTTTTTAATTGCTAGGTTTTATGAAAAATATCCCTCTAAAGAAGGGTCTGAGCTATCCTGGAAACCAGAGGAGGAGGCTCTCAAGATAGTCAAGGAAGCAGGCATCTATTGATTGGCACAAACAATTATTTTCAAAAGTGGTACAACAATACCAGTATATTCTCCATGAGTACTAGCCCTAGCTTGTTGAATCAGCTGTAACATTTATATTTTTCTAGCCTATCACCCAACATCGTAAATTTCTCCCAGAAATTGATTTTATCTTTAAATTCATTAATTTTCTCTAAGTTTGAAGGTAAAAGTGATTTCTTCCTCATCTAAAACATCCTAGATTTTTTTATATTGCTTGTTGTCATTTATCCTTTCACTCCCTGGGCCAATCTAATTCCTAAAACTAAAATATTGTGCATATAAGTTTGATATAACAAATTTTGTATGTGTTACGGGAGGCAAAGAAGTGGTGGCCATATTGCAGTAATCTCCTTAAATGTACTCTTCATTTTGTGCAAGCTGTATTTCCAACACAACAGAATTGAAAGGAGCAAATATTCTGTCACCAATTATGAGATCATGTTTTTAATTTAAATGCTCCCTAAGTACATATTACTATTTTGTAAACCAAATCAAACTTATTTTCTTTTGTCAAGTGATTTATAGACATGACTGAGAAATTGAATAAATACAAATAATTTGTCTCAACAGTAGTGTAGCAAAAAAAAAAAAAAAAGTGTTGTATATAGGGACCCTAGAAGTTCTAACATGATTCTTAAATAGAAAGGTAATGCTAGCTTCTTCTGGTAATCTCATCACCATCTCAGTCCTGCCTGTTTAGTTCAGATTCTCCTGACATCCTTCCTGTCTTCCTTGCCTTTTAGAAAACAACTCAATGCCCAATAAAAGTAACACTTGCCTGTGGTGCCATCCATATGAGCTGCTATAAGCAATCATGTTTAAGGCTTTTCATGGCCTAAATTTATTAAACACTAAGTCACTAAAGCTTACGGTTTTGCCACACCAGAAAAAAGGCTTGAGCTTTCCAAATCTTTCTTTGATCCTCCATGCATTCTCAAAGTTTTCCAAATTAAGTGACAGTGTTTGAGGATAATAGTTTCTTCTTGTATTTTCCCTCTGAAACCACAAAAAATAGGTGCAATAGTCAGACAGATGCTGATCACATGTCAGCTTTATTTCTGATATTGCCAGAGTAGGTTTCCTACTGATTCACACTCTTAATTAAAATCACCTACCTAAAACATCAGGTCTTTTCTCATGAGGAGTGGAGTTTGCCCACTGGTTTGCTGCAGCTTGAAGAGTGATTAGGCACACTTGTGCCTAATTAAGGGTGATAAGCCTTAAAGAGGATAAGAAGACTTCAAGTCACACATGTTTAGGTCATTTTACTCAAATCCCCACTCAGATAAGTAGGTCCTCCTCCTGGTGGAAGAACAAATGAAGGAGAACAGGAAAAGAGCTGAAATTACCTTCCTCCAGTGTTTCCTCCTGTAAGTGGAGCAGAATTTTGCGCAAGCAAACAAGAGGAGAAGGTATTGTGGTTTTTATTTCAGTTGTTTCTGGCACGTGCAGAGTGTTATAAACAAACTTTAGTGTCTAAAGAATGTTGAATAGATCAGTGAGCCATGTGTGTTGGGTAAAGAATGGGGAATTGTACAGACGACATTGAAAAGTAGCTAGGATTTTATCTGGAAACTAAGAAATTCGAAACCTCCAGGCAACAAAGGCTGAAATTTTGGTAAAAAAAAAATTGTAATTAATTTGTATATTGTAAGAAGTGTGTACAAATTTACGGAATACATTGGTGATAAATCTATACTTTAAAAATGAAAAACTAAAAAGAACCCTGTGATTTGTGGAAGTCTGAAATAAAACAAGAAAAAATCATGCGTATGTAAAGCAGTTTAAAAAACTGTAATAGGAAGTAGAATTTAAATCTCCACAAACTGGAGACAAATTCCATCCTTGTACTCTTGGAGGAGAAAATTGACCCAACTATAGCTCCTGAGAACTAGAATAATTTTATTTCCAAACTTTGATACTAACCTTCCTGGTGATCAGGACTATACCCTCTATGTTAGGGATACAGTTAATGAGGAGGGCTCCCAGTGATGAGGAAATTGTGTACACAGAGTATATTCGGTAGGAGAGCAAAGCCTTGAAGCCATGTAGGTTCCACTCTTTCTAGAGAACCAGTGAGAAACTTTCGGACCATTGCAAAGGGGAAGCCCACAAAGATAGTGATCAGAAGGACTGTAACCTCAGCTCTTCAACTCTTTCGACATGTGGGCCTCCCTCAGACACCTGTAAACAAGCGTCACTTTTCATGGAGCCTCCTGGGTGCTCATTGACCAGAGACTGGGAAGGCTTTCTATGTTGACTTCATCATCTCTGTGGCCTTACGCTAGACCATCAAAACCCTCCTCCCTCCTGCCCTCTGAAACGCACTTCTAGCCAGTGGAAACTCAATTTTTTCCTCAAAGAAATATCACCTAGAACTTTCTCTATCCCTTTTTAATAAAACCAACTCAATTCAGTTTATTGAATAATCTTTTGACTGGTTTTTCAAGGCATTATTTTGGGGTACATTAAAGCCTTTTAAAAATTTCTTCCCCAGTATTTGAATTCATAACTATGGTTTCAGGAGCTTAATTTGGAATTCAAATGCTGAAGTTTTACTTTTATTATCTTTGCATCTCTGCTATAAAATCCTAATTTTTCTGAAGTTAATGGGTGCTTTTAGCTGAATAGGTGAAAAACGAAAAAAGAAGTGTCAAAAAGAAAGTATGTGAATATGTTTTAAGATAGTATCTCACTATACATTGCACTAATTAAAGCAAAGAATGGTGTGGGCAGTAACAGCATGAAAAGTCACTAAGGGCTGGACATATGAATTCTTCAGAGTAGAGTTAGCAGGAATTTGTAATTTAGAGAGTGAGGGGAGAAGCCACATTATAATTGTTTGTGGTGTGCGTGGATTAAAAAAGTGAAAGGAAAAAGAGGATTTTGTTTGGTTGTTTTTGTTTCTGTATTTTTGCTGTTGCTTTTACTAGGGGAAGCTTGAGTATGGTGTCTGTGAGGATGGAGAAGTCAGCACAGTAATAGGGTAACTGCAGTAGCAATGTGAGGGCAGGTAAATTGGCTTGCTTTCATAAGTGGGTGGTTAGGCCTAGACAAGATGGAAAATGTGTAATATTGTGCACAGGAGATAGCATACAAATGTGCTAAACACTGTACTGGGCCACTTAAGACATAGAAGTATTTTCCTGAGACATGAGAAAGGTGTAATGCTGAAGTGCCCTGATTCGAGAACCCGAGTGTCTGAGTTCAAATCCTACCACCTCCAATTACTAGCTTTGTGGTCTTGGAAAGTTATTTTAACCTTTCTGTGCTTTGGGTGATAGCACATATTTCCTTTTTCAATTCTGTCTTCTATTTGGCATTGTGAAACTCGGGACTTTGGGGACATTCTCCTCTTCCCATGGTTTAACCCCATGTCCCTAAATTGCATTATTTTAAGGATGGTATCAGAAAAGTGACTGAATTCTGAGCCGCTTTCAGAGCTGAGGGAACCATGAATTGCCTCTATTTTTTTTTTTCTTGCGTGTATAGATTTTACAGTGTCTTGCGGATACTCTTCATTGCTCGTGGCTTGAAGTTATGGTTTATTTTCTTATTTCTTTGGACATGAACTTTGTGTTATTCCTTTTTCAGGCAGTGTTTAAAAAGAGAAATTAGTGTAACAATACATTTTATTACAGACTTCAATCTTACTTCAATTCACTTCAGTGTGTCACTATATATAAACATTTATGTAAACTCTCCTTGTGAAGTAGAAGGAAATTCTAACACCTGGGTCATAGTTCCAGCCCCTATACTTATTATCCTTGTGATCTTTGATAAGTAACTTATAACCATTTATTTGTCTCCTCTGTAGCAGTAAAATGTAGATTTTTTTTAAAGAAAAATACGTGTCTTTGCTTACTCCCAATATGAACTATATTTTTAAAATAAAAGTGCTACACATATAAAGGTTGCTGGCATATGTCATATATGTTTGGATTTTTATGCATTAAATTTCCTTAAATTAGGACACAGAGATTTGATTTAATCTTATTTAAATTTTAGGAATATTTATCTTGTTACAGCACATAGACATTGACAAAGACATGTCACATATATATCTTTAAACTTTGCAATAATTTTGGGAGGTAGGTATTACTAGCTGGGACTCCTTATGTTTTAAATATGTAAAGCATGGGCCTATGGTTCACATCTCCAAACGTAAGGACCAGTCTTGCCCTAAGATTGATCTATGTGTACTTTTAATATATATGAAGTAAAATGTGATTTATATTCTGCTTATGAACAAATTAGAAAATATAGGTATCTAATAATGTTTGATTTTTTTTTTTCATTTTAGATACAGTGTCACTCTATCCCCTCAGGATCAATGACAGTGGCACCATTCTAGCTCACTGCAGCCTCTGTCTTTTGGCTCAGAAGATTCTCCCAGCTCACATTCCCAGTAGCTAGGACTACAGGCACACGTCACCACACCTGGCTAATTTTTTTGTTTAATTTTTTGGAGAGACAGGGGACTTGCTATTTTACTCAGGCTGGTCTTTTTTCTTTTTTAAATATATATTTTTATTATTATACTTTAGGTTTTAGGGTACATGTGCACAGTGTGCAGGTGTGTTACATATGTATACATGTGCCATGTTGGTTTGCTGCACCCATCAACTCGTCATTTAGCATTGGGTATATCTCCTAATGCTGTCCCTCCCCTCTCCCTCCACCCCACAACAGTACCCGGAGTGTGATGTTCCCCTTCCTGTGTCCATGAGTTCTCATTGTTCAGTTCCCACCTATGAGTGAGAACGTGTGGTGTTTGGTTTTTTGTCCTCGCAATAGTTTACTGAGAATGGTGTTTTCCAGTTTCATCCATGTCCCTACAAAGGACATGAACTCATCCTTTTTTATGGCTGCATATTATTCCATGGTGTATATGTGCCACATTTTCTTAATTCAGTCTATCGTTGTTGGACATTTGGGTTGGTTCCAACTCTTTGTTATTGTGAATAGTGCCGCAATAAACATACGTGTGCATGTGTCTTTATAACAGCATGATTTATAGTCCTTTGGGTATATACCCAGTAATGGGATGGCTGGGTCAAATGGTATTTCTAGTTCTAGATCCCTGAGGAATCGCCACACTGACTTCCACAATGGTTGAACTAGTTTACAGTCCCACCAACAGTGTAAAAGTGTTCCTATTTCTCCACATCCTCTCCAGCACCTGTTGTTTCCTGATTTTTTAATGATGGCCATTCTAACTGGTGTGAGATGGTATCTCACTGTGGTTTTGATTTGCATTTCTGTGATGGCCAGTGATGATGAGCATTTCTTCATGTGTTTTCTGGCTGCATAAATGTCTTCTTTTGAGAAGTGTCTGTTCATGTCCTTTGCCCACTTTTTGATGGGGTTGTTTGTTTTTTTCTTGTAAATTTGTTTGAGTTCATTGTAGATTCTGGATATTAGCCCTTTGTCAGATGAGTAGGTTGCAAAAATTTTCTCCCATTCTGTAGGTTGCCTGTTCACTCTGATGGTAGTTTCTTTTGCTGTGCAGAAGCTCTTTAGTTTAATGAGATCCCATTTGTCAATTTTGGCTTTTGTTGCCATTGCTTTTGGTGTTTTAGACATGAAGTCCTTGCCCACGCCTATGGCCTGAATGGTATTGCCTAGGTTTTCTTGTAGGATTTTAATGGTTTTAGGTCTAACATTTAAGTCTTTAATCCATCTTGAATTAATTTTTGTATAAGGTGTAAGGAAGGGATCCAGTTTCAGCTTTCTACATATGGCTAGCCAGTTTTCCCAGCACCATTTATTAAATAGGGAATCGTTTCCCCATTGCTTGTTTTTGCCAGGTTTGTCAAAGATCAGGTAGTTGTAGATATGCGGCATTATTTCTGAGGGCTCTGTTCTGTTGCATTGATCTATATCTCTGTTTTGGTACCAGTACCATGCTGTTTTGGTTACTGTAGCCTTGTATTATAGTTTGAACTCAGGTAGCTTGATGCCTCCGGCTTTGTTCTTTTGGCTTAGGATTGACTTGGCGATGGGGGCTCTTTTTTGGTTCCATATGAATTTTAAAGTAGTTTTTTCCAATTCTGTGAAGAAAGTCTTTGGTAGCTTGATGGGGATGGCATTGAATCTATAAATTACCTTGGGCAGTATGGCCATTTTCACGATATTGATTCTTCCAACCCATGAACATGGAATGTTCTTCCATTTGTTTGTATCCTCTTTTATTTCATTGAGCAGTGGTTCATAGTTCTCCTTGAAGAGGTCCTTCACATCCCTTGTAAGTTGGATTCCTAGGTATTTTATTCTCTTTGAAGCAATTGTGAATGGGAGTTCACTCATGATTTGGCTCTCTGTTTGTCTTTGATTGGTGTACAAGAATGCTTGTGATTTGTGTACATTGATTTTGTATCCTGAGACTTTGCTGAAGTTGCTAATCAGCTTAAGGAGATTTTGGGTTGAGACAATGGGGTTTTCTAGATATACAATCATGTCATCTGCAAACAGGGACAATTTGACTTCCTCTCTTCCTAATTGAATACCCTTTATTTCCTTCTCCTGCCTGATTGCCCTTGCCAGAACTTCCAGCAGTATGTTGAATAGGAGTGGTGAGAGAGGGCATCCCTGTCTTGTGGCAGTTTTCAAAGGGAATGCTTCCAGTGTTTGCCCATTCAGGATGATATTGGCTGTGGGTTTGTCATAGATAGCTCTTATTATTTTGAGATATGTCCCATCAATACCTAATTTATTGAGAGTTTTTAGCATGAAGGGTTGTTGAATTTTGTCAAAGGCCTTTTCTGCGTCTATTGAGATAATCATGTGGTTTTTGTCTTTGGTTCTGTTTATATGCTGGATTACATTTATTGATTTCCATATGTTGAACCAGCCTTGCATCCCAGGGATGAAGCCCAGTTGATCATGGTGTATAAGCTTTTTGATGTGCTGCTGGATTTGGTTTGCCAGTATTTTATTGAGGATTTTTGCATCAATGTTCATCAAGGATATTGGTCTGAAATTCTCTTTTTTGGCTATGTCTCTGCCAGGCTTTGGTATCAGGACGATGCTGGCCTCATAAAATGTGTTAGGGAGGATTCCCTCTTTTTCTATTGATTGGAATAGTTTCAGAAGGAATGGTACCAGTTCCTCCTTCTACCTCTGGTAGAATTCGGCTGTGAATCCATCAGGTCCTGGGCTCTTTTTGGTTGGTAAGCTATTGATTATTGCCACAATTTCAGAGCCTGTTATTGGTCTATGCAGAGATTCAACTTCTTCCTGGTTTAGTCTTGGGAGGGTGTATTTGTTGAGGAATGTATCCATTTCTTCTAGATTTTCTAGTTTATTTGCGTAGAGGTGTTTGTAGTATTCTCTGATGGTAGATTGCATTTCTGTGGGATCAGTGGTGATATCCCCTTTTTCATTTTTTATTGCATCTATTTGATTCTTCTCACTTTTCTTCTCTATTAGTCTTGCTAGCAGTCTATAAATTTTGTTGATCTTTTCACAAAACCAGCTCCTAGATTCATTAATTTTTTGAAGGGTTTTTTGTGTCTCTATTTCCTTCAGTTCTGCTCTGATTTTAGTTATTTCTAGCCTTCTGCTAGCTTTTGAATGTGTTTGCTCTTGCTTTTCTAGCTCTTTTAATTGTGATGTTAGGGTGTCAATTTTGGATCTTTCCTGCTTTCTCTTGTGGGCATTTAGTGCTATAAATTTCCCTCTACACACTGCTTTGAATGTGTCCCAGAGATTCTGGTATGTTGTGTCTTTGTTCTCGTTGGTTTCAAAGAACGTCTTTATTTCTGCCTTCATTTCATTATATACCCAGTAGTCATTCAGGATCAGGTTGTTCAGTTTCCATGTAGTTGAGCTTGAGTTTCTTAATCCTGAGTTCTAGTTTGATTGCGCTGTGGTCTGAGAGACAGTTTGTTATAATTTCTGTTCTTTTACATTTGCTGAGGAGAGCTTTGCTTCCAACTATGTGGTCAATTTTGGAATAGGTGTGGTGCGGTGCTGAAAAAAATGTATATTCTGTTGATTTGGGGTGGAGAGTTCTGTAGATGTCTATTAGGTCCACTTTGTGCAGAGCTGAGTTCAATTCCTGGATATCCTTGGTAACTTTCTGTCTTGTTGATCTGTCTAATGTTGACAGTAGGGTGTTAAAATCTCCCATTATTATTGTGTGGGAGTTTAAGTCCCTTTGTAGGTCACTCAGGACTTTCTTTATAAATCTGGGTGCTCCTGTGTTGGGTGCATATATATTTAGGATAGTTAGCTCTTCTTGTTGAATTGATCCCTTTACCATTATGTAATGGCCTTCATTGTCTCTTTTGATCTTTGTTGGTTTAAAGTCTATTTTATCAGAGACTAGGATTGCAACCCTTGCCTTTTTTTGTTTTCCATTTGCTTGATAGATCTTCCTCCATCCCTTTATTTTGAGTCTATGTGTGTCTCTACATGTGAGATGGGTTTCCTGAATACAGCACACTGATGGGTCTTGGCTCCTTATCCAGTTTGCCAGTCTATGTCTTTTAATTGGAGCATTTAGCCCATTTACATTTAAAGTTAATATTGTTATGTGTGAATTTGATCCTGTCATTATGATGTTAGTTGGTTATTTTGCTCATTAGTTGATGCAGTTTCTTCCTAGCCTCGATGGTCTTTACAATTTGACATGTTTTTGCGGTGGCTGGTACCGGTTGTTCCTTTCCATGTTTAGTGTTTCCTTCAGGAGCTCTTTTAGGGCAGGCCTGGTGGTGACAAAATCACTCAGCATTTGCTTGTCTGTAAAGTATTTTATTTCTCCTTCACTTATGAAGCTTAGTTTGGCTGGATATGAAATTCTGGGTTGAAAATTCTTTTCTTTAAGAATGTTGAATATCGGCCCCCACTCTCTTCTGGCTTGTAGAGTTCCTGCCGAGAGATCAGCTGTTAGTCTGATGGGCTTCCTTTTGTGGGTAACCCGACCTTTCTCTCTGGCTGCCCTTAACATTTTTTCCTTCATTTCAACTTTGGTGAATCTGACAATTATGTGTCTTGGAGTTGCTCTTCTCGAGGAGTATCTTTGTGGCGTTCTCTGTATTTCCTGAATCTGAATGTTGGCCTGCCTTGCTAGATCGGGGAAGTTCTCCTGGATAATATCTTGCAGAGTGTTTTCCAACTTGGTTCCATTCTCCCCGTCATTTTCAGGTACACCAATCAGACGTAGGTTTGGTCTTTTCACATAGTCCCAAATTTCTTGGAGGCTTTGTTCATTTCTTTTTATTCTTTTTTCCCTAAACTTCTCTTCTTGCTTCATTTCATTCATTTCATCTTCCATCAGTGATACCCTTTCTTCCAGTTGATCGCATCGGCTACCGAGGCTTCTGCAATCTTCGCGTAGTTCTTGATACTTGGCTTTCAGCTCCATCAGCTCCTTTAAGCCCTTCTCTCCATTGATTATTCTAATTATCCATTCGTCTAATTTTTTTTCAAAGTTTTTAACTTATTTGCTATTGTTTTGAATTTCCTCCCGTAGCTCGGAGTAGTTTGATCGTCTGAAGCCTTCTTCTCTCAACTCGTCAAAGTCATTCTCCGTCCAGCTTTGTTCTGTTGCTGGTGAGGAACTGCGTTCCTTTGGAGGAGGAGAGGTGCTCTGCTTTTTAGAGTTTCCAGTTTTTCTGCTCTGTGTTTTCCCCATCTTGGTGGTTTTATCTACTTTTGGTCTTTGATGATGGTGATGTATAGATGGGTTTTTGGTGTGGATGTCCTTTCTGTTTGTTAGTTTTCCTTCTACCAGACAGGACCCTCAGCTGCAGATCTGTTGGAGTTTGCTAGAGGTCCACTTCAGACCCTGTTGGGCTGGGTGTCAGCAGCAGTGGCTGCAGAACAGCGGATTTTCGTGAGACCACAAATTCAGCTGTCTGATAGTTCCTCTGGAAGTTTTGTCTCAGAGGAGTACCCGGCCGAGTGAGGTGTCAAGTCTGTCCCTACTGGGGGGTGCCTCCCAGTTAGGCTGCTCGGGGGTGAGGGACCCACTTTAGGAGGCAGTCTGTCCATTCTCAGATCTTCAGCTGCGTGCTGGGAGAACCACTACTCTCTTCAAAGCTGTCAGTCAGACAGGGACATTTAAGTCTGCAGAGGTTCCTGCTGACTTTTTGTTTGTCTGTGCCCTGCCCCCAGAGGTGGAGCCTACAGAGGCAGGCAGGCCTCCTTGAGCTGTGGTGGGCTCTACCCAGTTGGAGCTTCCTGGCTGCTTTGTTTACCTAAGAAAGCCTGGGCAATGGCGGGCACCCCTCCCCTAGCCTCATTGCTGCCTTGCAGTTTAATCTCAGACTGCTCTGCTAGCAATCATCAAGACTCCGTGAGCATAGGACCCTTCGAGCCAGGTGCGGGACACAATCTCCTGGTGTGCCGTTTTCTAAGACCGTTGGAAAAGCGCAGTATTAGGGTGGGACTGACCCGATTTTCCAGGTGCCTTCTGTTACCCATTTCTTTGACTAGGAAAGGGAACTCCCTGACCCCTTGCACTTCCCGAGTGAGGCAATGCCTCGCCCTGCTTCAGCTCATGCACACTGCGCTGCACGGATTGTCCTGCACCCACTGTTTGGCACTCCCTAGTGAGATGAACCCAGTACCTCAAATGGAAATGCAGAAATCACCTGTCTTCTGTGTCGCTCAGGTTGGGAGGTGTAGACTGGAGCTGTTCCTATTCGGCCATCTTGCACACACTCTCAGGCTGGTCTTGAAGTCCTGGCCTCAAGCATATCCTCCTGCCTGGGCCTCCCAAATTGCTGGGGTTACAGGCATGAGCCACCATACCTGGCTCTGTTTAGTTCTTAATTTGATAATATCTTGGCCAGATAATCATCTAGCAGCAATTAGTACTCACTGAAAATCCTCTCAGAATGTAAAAAAAAAAGCACCAAAAATGAGTGCATTCTAATGTCTTTTAAATACAAGGAATCAAGGAAAAGGAGAAAGACTGTCTGAGGCACAGTTTTTAAAGATACAAAAAGAATGTCGTCTGCAAAATAGAGGACTTGGTCAGAGAAACAGATCTTAGAGAATCTGCAGTAGCATGGGAGAGTCAAAATGAAGGTTCTAGAATCTCTGAAGATCTCATTAGATTGTCTTTAAAATAATTAATTTGTATGTTTAGCTGACATTAATTTTTATGACTCCCCTTCATATCTAAGCTTTTAAATATGATGGTAGATATTTATACCATTAAAACAATGCTGCTGTAAAAGTAAAACAAGAGTGCTTTCTCATTTCAGATAAAAGTTACAGATATTAGAGTTGGGTTCATAGTAAAGTAATTATTGTTGAAGAGTAGCAAAGCTAATTTGTGTTACTTGAAGAGCTCCTTTTATTAGATTAGTTTTTGAAATGTTTCTATTGTAAAATTTAGAATAACAAGTGTAAATATATTTGTATGTAAATATAGGTATATATTTACATATACATATAATATTTAAATATATAAATACAAATATGTATATCAAACTTCTGGTGACTACCTTGCAACTATCTTAGGCTATCTTAAAATAATGAGATTGCACATGCAAAGAACAAATTTCATTCTTTACATATTCCAGTTTCTCTATTCACCGATTTTCAATTAATTAGAAAAACTAAGAGACAAAATGTAGTCAATTTGAATATCAAGACTATGTCAGCTGTTGCTATATAGTTTCACCTTGGGTTTATGAAGAAATCTTATAAACAGCCTTTTGGAACCTAATCATTTTTAAACTGGGGAGCTTCTCTATATAAAAAATGATGGAATTATGGCTGATTTCTGTTTTATTTTGGGCTTTTACAATATTTCATTTACAAATCACTACTTACATAATTAAAACTCAGCTAGGATATTTGCATGTTGTTCAGATTAAGGGTTGAAATAAATTTCTAAATTCATTTACTTATGTCCATATGATCTAATAAATATCAATTTATTTGCCTGTTAATTTTGCCAGCAAGTAATTTCATTTTTAATTTATATTTTTAATTATTTCAGTGCACAGATTTGAACCCTTTATCACAAAATTTTATTTGAAGATTAGCCTTAAGAATTAAACAGTACACAGTTATAATTTTTCAGTTTACTGATTGCCTTAATATTTTCTATTTCTCCTCAATATGAGTGATAAACATTTATTAAATTACTAATTAAACTTAAGACATGTTAACACAGGAAAATCTATTCAATTATGGAGAAATAAAACTAAATGTCATTGTGGTATTACTGCCTCTCTTTCTACTTTCCTTATATATTAGTCTGTTCTCATGCTGCTATGAAGAACTGCCTGGGACTGGGTAACTTCTAACGGAAAGGAGTTTGATTGACTCACAGTTCTGAAGGGCTGAGGAAGCATCAGGAAACTTACAATCATGGCAGAAGGGGAAGCAAACGCATCCTTCTTCACATGGTGGCAGAAAGAAGTGCTGAGCAAAAGGAGAAGAACCCCTTAAAAGACCATAAAATCTCATGAGTACTCACTATCATGAGGACAGTATGGAAGTAACTGCCCCCGGGATTCAGTTACCTCCCATTGGGCCCCACTCATGTCACGTGGGGATTATGGGAACTACAATTCAAGATGAGATTTGGATGGGGACACAGCCAAACAGTATCACCTTATAATATAAAAAGTCTCTCCTTACATATGTTGAAATTGTGAATCTTTCTGCCTTATTTCTCCAATTGGGGTCCATAACCCCTATGTCATTCAAATTAATGAAAAGTAGGAAAATTGAATTTTTCCAAAGACATAGTGATGTGAGGGTAAATTTCAAAGCACTCTGTCAGAGGAGTCAGTATCATAGTTGTCAGGCATAGCAGCTTAGTTTTATCAAAGCAACACTTGCCATATGCCTTAATGTGTAAATTCGAATTTTACTCTTCTTAATTTTTTGCTATTATAGAAAATTTGATGTACTTTTGTTATTTCATGAAAACTATTTGCAGGAAGAGTTTATACTTGGTTGTGTTTATAGATACTCATTAGGAGCACTAATTTGATTCACAGAGGTCAAATAATTTATGTAGCAATCCAATAACATCTTTCTTCTATCTAAGAACATATGACTGTATTTCATTCTTTAATACTACTTAATTACGTTAAGACACACTGGGTTTTTGCTATTTAATAAGTGTTTAATTAGTTCTATATAATTTATAAATAAATAAGCATCATCATTACTCAGGCAGCAATGCATTAAGGAATTTCTATTGAAGTGATAGAGATATTTCTATTAAAAATTTGAAAATAGAATTTAAAAATAAAGTACTTGATCTTAATGATTTACAAAGTAAAAAAATTATAACCATTTTTGAAATGCCAAATGAATATATTATACTTGGAAAAATTTCTTAGAACATGTGTAAATTATGTAAGGCTATTTCTAGCCTCTGTAAAAACTGCAGCCATAGTGTACCACAGATATCCTACTTAACAAACACCTGGTCACATATTTATCAAATTCCTGGCAACCAATTTATTAATATACTGGAAGATGTCACTAATCAAACTGCCTAATTACCAAGAAGTAATAAAATAGAATAAGGCTGTTTCATAGTTTTACTATAAGCATCAGTGTCATCATATGATAGATAGACTACATGGAAAGAAAGACATCATACAATCACTTAGACATTCATTTCATATCCATGGCAGATTTAAGCCACTAACCAGAAACTGTTTTAACTTTGACCACAGTAGCAAAGAAGATGGTGAGTTTCTACTCTCACTCCTAACAAAAGGAGAGTCATTTTTAAAGTAGAAAATAAAATTAATAAAATAAAAACAAGTTGCTGTTTTGACTCCATAGTCTAAACTTACGATTCAAACACCAGTTAACATTATTATATTTAAATTTAAATTTAAGTTGTTACAGTGGATATTTGGTAATAGGATGTTACAAGTTCTACAAAGTAAGTATTATAGTGATTTTTTAAAATCTAAAGTTAATATATTTTAAAACAGTGAAAGCAATATTTTATTTTATGCCTTTTAGTTTATTTTTATTTGTTTCAGAGACAAGATCTTGCTCTGACACCAGGCTGAAGTGCAGTGTTATGATCATAGCTCACTGCAGCTTTGAACTTCTGGGCCTAAGTGATCCTCTTACCTCAGCCTCCCCTAGCAGCTGAGACCACAGGCAAACTTTACCATGCCTGATTAAGCAATATTTTATACATTTAGCCAAATGTGGACATCTTAAGTGTCCTAAGAACTAAAGAAGGAAGCTGGTTATTAATAGCCTCCCTCAGTTCTTACACTACAATTTGAAAAGGTATTGAAGTTATTTGAGTCTCAGTGTATTTATCTACAAAGTTGTAATGCTAATCTTCATGACTTCTAAGCTTCTGTAGTCTATTTTTAATATTAATGAATTAATTCATTCAAATTAATTACATAAATAATTAAAACTAATAGAAAATAGAGAAATCAAATAATTTTAAAATTGAAAGATAGAATAATTATATTTAAATCTTATTTTAGTGAAAATATAAAATATTAAGAAATAAGTGGAACAATCAACAATCTAAACCAAAATATTAGAATAAAAAGGAGAAGTGACAATATAAAAGTTAATCTTTAAAATTTAATAAACATATCTCTATGTGAAAAATGTTTAGTTCTGCTAGAAGTAACAATTTAAAGAAAGACAGGAACTTTCATAATTGCCTCATGGTGCAGGAGAAAAACCGACTAGATAGAAAAAAATTGTTTGTCAATAATGTCTGAGATCTGATATAGGTTAATATTTAAAACTGAAATATTTGACACCCTCAAGGAACAGATAATTATCATATTTAAACTCTTCCACTACAAGTAATTTCCCAACTCTATTAATATATTAAACAAAGTAAATCAAAAATCTCAAAATTACTTAGATGCTTCCTTATTCAGAGAAGACCTACATTCTGCCACTCCTGCAACACTGGGGTCATGTTCCTGATTTGGCCAAGGATACTTGAACAGACTTGCTGTCTATCAGTTCATGCTTGCCAAAACTTCCTTGCACAATTACCCGTGCTGTGCTCTTCTCTTGTGGGTCAATCATGAAGGCCAAATTTTAAAGAGAAAAACATAGCAAAGTAGAAGGAGTTTGAGCCCATGAGTTTAGAAGGAGCTGCTCAGTAGAGTTTTTGAAACAGGACCACCTGCATATTGACTTTGTTTAGCAAGACTAAGTCCTCAATATTCTTGAACTGTTTTTTTAAAGCAGCTAGTATGATTTAATCTGATAATAAAAACATAGCCCAAAATTATGGTCAAGAAACATACCAACTTATAAAATCTATAGATGAATCTCAATAATGATGATAGATACAAATTTTTCTAGATAAACTAACAGCAAATAAAATGCAGACTTTATGAAAATGATAATCTACAATAAAAAGTAAGACATAGTTCTGGAATATTAGATAATTCTGTTGTAAAACCAATTAATATAAGGAAAAGTGGTTGATTCAGAAAGAAAGAATACAAATACCAATAAAGACATGAAAAAAATATTTTCAGTGACTTCTTACATATTACAAAAAAAACCAAATAGGTCAGTTAAATGCCATTTAAAAATTGGACAATAATAGTTTTGGGGATATTAGTGTTGCTATATTCTTGTCCATGTTTGGTGGCTGTGAAAAAGTTCACAAGCTTTCAACAGGGAAGAATGCACCAAAAGTTGTAAAATATGCATTCTCTTCAATTCTGAAGTGCCATATGCAGAAAATAATCCTCAGACAATAAGGATTTCTGCACAGTATTGGTGAAGATGTTAATTGTAGCATTATGCAATGGAAAAACGTATATTCATTAAGGGTTGGTGAGCTAGATATTGCACCTATGCTCTAAAATATTTTGACATTTAAAAAATATTGTAGAAAATACTTGATGATATGGAAAACTATAATAAAAATTTAATGGAAAAACCAAGCTATAATACAATGCTTGAGGATATATTATTTCTTTGTGAGAATAAGAAATGAACTTATGCCAATTCAGAAAAACTCTAGAAAAATATAAACAAACTACAAGTTTTGTTAGCTTATGCTATTTGTCATTTTTATTATGGTTGAGATTTGCAATGTACTTATAATTAATAACCTTTCCTTCTATCACTCGAAATTTCTTACAGTGCTGGTGAAGATGAGATTCATAACAACTTAGACACCATTATAAATCTGAAATAGAAACAACTTGCAAGTGTTTTATTTTGGAATACTTCTCATAAGGGTCTTGAAACAATGGCAATGTTGAGAATACTCAACATCTCCAACAGGCTAATATTTAACACTGTTGAGATCTGTGAGTAAATTCTTGACATAAATGTCAACAAATGGCCAACAAACATATGAAATGGCCAAAAAACATATGAAAAAAATGCCCAACATCACTAATTGATGTGGTTTGGCTCTGTGTCCCCACCCAAATCTCTTCTTGTAGCTCTCATAAATCCCACATGTTGTGGGAGGGACCCAGTGGGAGATGATTGAATCATGGAGGCAGGTTTTTCCTGATAGTTCTCTTGATAGTGAATGGGTTTTACAAGAGCTGATGGTTTTAAAAGTTGGAGTTTCTCTGCACAAACTTTCTCTTTGCCTGCTGCCATCCACATAAGATGTGACTTGCACCTCTTAGCCTTCTGCGATGATTGTGAGGCCTCCCCAGCCATGTGGAACTGTAAGTTCAATAAAGCTCTTTATTTTGTAAAATGCCCAGTCTTGGGTATGTGTTTATCAGCAGCATGAAAACAGACTAATGCACTAGCAATAGGGAAATGCAAATCAAAACTACAATGCAATACCACCTTACTCCAGCAAGAATGGCCATAACAAAAACAATCAAAAAAATAATAGATGCTGACATGGAGACAGTGAAAAGGTAACACTTTTACACTGCTGGTGAGAATGTAAACTAGTACAACCACTATGGAAAACAGTTTGGAGATTCCTTAAAGAACTAAAAGTAGAGCTACCATTTGATCCAGGAATCTCACTACTAGGTGTCTACCCAGAGGAAAAGAAGTCATTATACTCAAAAGATACTTGTACATGCATGTTTATAGCAGCACAATTCACAACTGCAAAAATGTGGAACCAACCCAAATGCCCATCAATCAACAAGTAGATAAAGAAACTGTGAGATAGCTACCTAGATAGATAGATAGATAGATAGATAGATAGATAGATAGATAGATAGATAGATATGAATGATGGAATACTACTCAGCCATAAAAAAGGAATGAGTTAATGGGATTTGCAGCAACCTGGGTGGGATTGGATACTATTATTCCAAGTGAAGTAACTCAGGAATAGAAAAGCAAATATCGTTTGTTCTCACTCATAATTGGGAGCTAAGCTATGAAGATGCAAAGGCACACAAATGACACAGTGGGCTTTGAGGACTCAGTGGGAAAGGGTGGGAAAGGGGTGAGGGATAAAATACTACAAATCAGGTTGAATGTATTCTGTCCGGGGGATGGGTGCACCAAAATCTCACAAATTACCACTAAAGAACTTACATAACCCAATACCACTTGTTCCCCCAAAACCTATGGGGAAATAAAAGCCTAACAACATTCTTAAAACAAAAATGTTCGCTTTACCTATGAGTGTCCAGCTTCACCTAATTTTCTCTGACAGTGGAGGCCTATTCGTGTATTGCATTTTTGAAAGAAGAGTATACTCAGAGGAAAGCAATGTCAAGGCAAAGTATATGGTGAGACAAAAAGGCATATAGAATTTAGATAGAAAGGCAATGACATTTGTTTTTCAAAAATCTTGATGCCAGCAGCATAAAAAGCTATGGAAAGATAATTTGTTTTTTGGTGGGCACCAAGAATTGTCATTTGGGTTCATTCACAATAATATATATAAATTGAATATTTACACTTGAAGAATGCTACTTTTATCCTAATGATACCATTAAAATGTGTCCTCATGGTACATTTTCAATATTTTATTCCTGGATACAACTTTACATCATAAAATATTACACAATATTAAAGTAATAAATGTTCACTTACTTAAAATGGTATATTCTATTCAGTGAAAAGTAAAAACTAATTCATATTTATGCATAAAAATATAGATACAGAGAAGAAGTTGGGCCTTAAAGCATTACTGGAATGTGTAAAAATAACTAATGGTCTGTTAGAATAATGTTGGAAATGATTATATTAAATGATCATCTGCAAAGCAGAACTGCATTCCACAGAGCTTGGACGTTCCTCAGATGTGCTTTGGATATCCTTTGTGTTTAGGGCTCTCTAAACCTTAAACCCGTTTTAGCCAAAGAAGTCCTACAATTACAAATTGTAGAGAAAATCTGTTCTCTTTATTCAACCTCTAGTTTAAGATTTTCTTGGTGGGAAGAATTTCAAAGTCAAAAATGCTTGAAACAATTTACTGCTACATAATATTAAAAAAATTAAAAATCTGCTGCTACATAATACATTGTCTTTCAACTAATGTGTTTAATGGGAAGATATGCATTGAGCCTAATTTTTATTGATCATGACTGTTTATTAAATAATCTCATTTATAGGAGATCTATATTTCAAAAAGGTTTTATTGTGGTTGATATGCTACATGTATTTCCTATAAGTGTTGTGATCTCCTATTTCTTCAAACTCAAAGTAACATATAAGTAGCCATTCAAGCCTGTTTTGTCAAAATAAAACATATCTATGATACTGTTAAACAGTGTTAAATAAATTAATCCTTTTAGTGTTTTCAAAATTACAAATATATTTTACTAGTATAAAGGATGCTTTTATATTTGTGTCAGAGCTTTAAAATTACTATATTAAACCAGTTAATCTAAAATAGTGTTGTTACTGGGATCTCAAAGACTAAACTTCCTTTTTTATTATCCATAAAAGAAGCCCTATCTTATCATTATTTTCTTGATATGACTCACTCACAACTTATAATATTTTTAATGTTTAATCCATATGGAAATCATTTTGATGTATGGCCTGAGATAGAAATCTATATTATTTTGAATGGATTGCTAATTGTCCTATATATTAAAAATCATTTTTTACACATTCAAATTACCTTTTTATCATATGTTGACTCTAATGACTTAAAAATGCAACCAAGTATTGAAAAGAATGCGTTTCAGAAGCTTAGATATTGATATTGATTGCCAATTTCCATTCTGTATTAAATGCCAGATGGAGTCATAAGCATTTAGCTAATCAGAAAATCTGGTCCAGATGAAGCCAACCAGGGGGAATATATAAAGAGAGAAGTGCAACCATGGAATACCAATGAGTGTGGAGATTTGAGAGCAGGTGAAAGAAAGAAAAAAAATGTAGAACAGCAGCTCCGCATAGTCCAATAATAATGTGCATTCTGGACAGCAAATAGACACAAGGCAACAGGCTTTAAAAAGTCCAAGTTTGGTAAAAATTGTGTCCTTTTCTTTAGTGACAAAAGATGTTGTAAGTAACCTTGGCTAGAGTAGTTTCAGAGGAGTTATGGACCAAAAGCCCAAGACTCAAAATGCTGCTTTTGTAATATTGCACACTGGCATCTAGAAACTGGGAGTCTGATATTTTTTCCACAAGATTTATAAACAAATTAAGGGCTGGACTGGCACTGAAGTTAATTGTCTACAAAAAAACAAAAAAAGAGTAATGTAAAGCCACAAAAATCAAGGAAACAACTGTTTGTTTCTACTATACTTTAGAGAGGTTCTAGTGGTGGACAAGGGAAAATTCTGCATATTTCATGTTAGACACAATTCCTAGTACTGTAGCTATTCATGTGAAAAATATTTATAGCATACTTATTTCAAATGCTAACACTTTAATTGTTTCTCCATGGGTAAAATGATTTTATTTTTGATTTGGGGGGCAAATTTCTGTCTTTAAAGTTTGTTTGAATAGTAGGATCTATTTAGTTCCCAATTTCCAGGAGTGTGTGTAATTTGTTGCTATCATATATACATATATATACACACACACACATATATGTATATATACATGTATATACACACACACACATATATGTATATATACATGTATATACACATATATATGTGTGTGTGTGTATATATACATATACGTGTGTGTATATGTGTGTGTGTGTGTTTTTCATGCCTTCTTTTGCCGTTGTAACAACTGAGTAAAAGTCCAAACTTTTTCAGCATTCTTAGTCTCTCAGTGGAGTCTGTTGCAGACAAGATTTCTTCTTATGTTATGTGCAGAGTTAGAGAGGAAAGTCCCAGTGGGATGTAACTTTTCTGGTCACCAGGACTTCCGTAACTGCTTTGATCTCCTCTCCTTCATGTCCCGGGGCTTAGTCATGAAACACAGTGATATGCCTATTTTGGTAATGCACATTTCCCTTGTGCTTTGCATTTTAAAAAGTATTTCATCTTTGATCTTAGGTCTAAGATTTTCCCTATATCATGCCTATGTTTTGAATGCTTTTTACTACCATTGGGATTTCACTTTATTTCTGATTTCAGGTTGGACATAACTCAGGCAACACACAACCCCCTGTGTCATCTCATTCGGTTGGCTCTTCTAAGTTTGACACAAAGCCATTCCTTTATTATCACTGTCTCCTTTATTTTTAAGGCACCTCATCCTTCTATTTGAAAGAGGGGATAATGATCTTGGGTTAATCTCACTTAATTATTCAGTGATTGGTTTTAATTATTTGTATATAAGTATTCCAACTGTTTTTCCAAGTTTTTTGACAACAACAAAACGTTGGTTTAATTAAATATCTTATTTGTTCTAATTTCTCTGTCACTATATACTATCACTATACTATTTTCTTATCACTATATATATATTTTTTTCCTCCAAGTCTTCTACTTCTTGAGTTTAAAAAAAAAAAAAAACAACAAATCATAATCAAAATAACTGATGAGAGGAAGACAAAGCCTGGAGATCAGACAGAGACCAAGTGGCAAGGGATGAGTCACAGGTCGGGCTTAGCTGGATCTGTGGAGCAAAGTGGTGGGAAGTCCCAAGGGCTTTGGGCTTTGGGCATGTAGGGTCTGCAGAAGGAGAGGGAGGTCACTTAAAAAATACATATATTGTACACATCTGTATGAAGCATCCTGTGTCGGGGGAGTGGGGCGAGGTCATGGGATCTGGCCCACTTCCTCCTTGGACCAGCCTCCCTGCTGGCTCACTGGTTTGCCCAGCATGGGGACCCCTGCAGCTCTCTATCTCCTTCTGTGGAGCAAGGAGAGGGTAACAATTTAGTTCCAGCCCATGGTGGGCAGAGGTCAGAGGCATGGGGATGGCCACCGCTCTGCTAGGAAATCCCTGTTCCTCGTGCTGGTGCCTCTCACAGAAGCAAAATAAATTTGAATTTATTGAAAAGCAAATGTAAATCCATTGATTTTGAAGAAAATTGAGGAATTTTCAAATTTTCTATTGAAGATTCTCTTTTATAGATCTTTGTTTTAAATATATATAGAGGAAGATATATTTATTTTCAAATATTTTGAATTGTATCCTTAATGATATTTTTGGTTTATGCTTTCCCTATCTATATTCTCAGCTGAGTATTGATTTCTCAGCCACACTTAAAGGTATATCTTTATTTGTCTGTAAATATTTTATGAATGAATAAAACATCACAACGTTTTTACACTTAATTTTGAAAATCATGCTTTTTTGTTTCATAACAATCAAATTGTACTAAAATTCTTTCAAATGAAATCTCAGCATATGTAAAGATCTACTGCTTTCTGGGAAAAATATAATAAGTTTAAAGTTTAAAGTTGTTGTGATATTATTTCTTCTCTAGTACTTGTAAAATATTCTAGTCTTATTTAAAAACTTATGTTTGGAATTCATTGCCTTAAAATATAAGTTTTCAGATATTATGATTCACATTTAAAGGTCCATTAAAGTAAGTTAAAAGTGAGAGCATTTCATTTGGTCCCTAGAGGAACAAATATCCTGAAAGTATTATTAAGCTCCTCTCATGTGATATCAGGAAAAGGAAAAGAATCAAATGAGACAAATTCTAGGATATGTGGATTTGAGATAGTGTGATGCCATTGTAAAGTGTATAATCTCTTCATTTCTCTTTCCTTCACAATATTGGTAAGTAATGTTTCATATTCAGAGATCAAATCATATCACTCCCTATCTAGTATTAAATTAATAACGCATAGCTTAGTAACATTTTGAATCACACATCAGAGAGTTCTTTAGATTGATCCAATGTTGATATAATAGCATACATTTGAACTGCTAGGCCTGAAGACAGTCTCAGTTTTTTAAAATGTGTTTCTATGTCTATATCCATAGCTTATGGGGCTTTGGCAGTGTAATTCCATTTATTCAATAGGTGCTTACTGATTATCTACTGTGTATCAGAAATGTGAGATGTATTGCAGATTCATATCCAAATAAGATTCACTTTTGCATCAAAGTTTCTTTCAGCTTTCTCCTAGGGACAGCGCAGTGAATACTTACCATACAAGGTGAGAAGTGCTATGGTGGACCTTTACCTAGACGGTTATAAGAGGGAAAAAAAAAGAACGAACCTTCCAGGGCAATGTAACTACATCTGTGAATCTGTGGAGGCATGAGAGGGACAGGGCACCCACATGCTGTGCACTGTTGGCTGTGATGGGAAAAGAGCTCATTTCAAAAATGCTGGAGGTGAAGGGGGTTGGCACAATAATGAGTCATGTACATCACTTTCAGGTTAACAAGGCTTTTTGTTTTCCTCAATTTTTCAGAAGTACATTAGAGTTCATAACAATTTTATTTCTGATGTAAAAAATGTAAGTAAGATGCCTGGTCTTATTAATTCTTGTCAAGGTGATCATAAGACTGATGGGAAATCTCAAGTGGTCTCTGTCTTCTATTTAATTTTCTTTATTTTGGAAAGAAAGATACACAAAAATCATAGCTGCTGTCTATGGGAAAGTCATGGGAGTGTCATAAGGCTTCATGTTGTCTTCTTCTCTGAGGAACTGACCACATCTCTGACATCAATACTGAGTGTTGTTCTCAGTTTCTGTACACCCCAGAATCACTTTATATGATCTGTGTGTAACATCTGGAACTCTAAGAATCTTTTCCCTTCAATGTCAACATATTATACAATTTAAATCTCCTCATAAAACTGAAATTAGGACAATAAGAACAAATATTATTTAAGTAATATTATTAATGGATTAGATTTATATGTTTGACATGGATCTACTTTCAATAGGAACAGGAATATAAAACCAAACTTTTCTTACTTAGAATGCCACATAGTTAATAATTTCTATAAAATAATGATTTTATGATGCCTAGTAAGGAGTTAAAGAAGATCATGGCATAAAAACTGATTTTCTTATTATCATGTGAATGACTGATATTCAAGGACTTCATATAGCATGAGTGGAAGAGGAACATGTCTAGATTGAAAAGGAAATTTTAAGCTTATGTCAAATGTAGCCCAGAGGTAGACCTTAATAAGAGCTGCCAACCATTGCACCTGTCAAACAGCAATTAGGAAGAAGATATTTTGCTTTTAGTAAAGATTTCTGGTCAGTTCTCAACCCTAAGCATCAAAAATATCTGTGTGTACATGTTATTACAGCAGCCATATATTAGAGGAACATTTTTAGCTACTAATGGCACAGTGTTAAGAGTGGGAGGTAAGCCTGCATGGCCAGTGATAACCTATACTCTACAGAGGCATTTAGAAAGATGCTCTTTGTTATGGTTTTGTGATTTCAAATGTACTAGTTATAATTACAGAGAAGACACTAACATTCAAAGGCATAGTGATCTTTATATGACAGAGGAAAAGCCAAAATTAAAATTAAATTATACCTGCTTAAAGAAAAAAGGATGGAACCATGTTCTTTTTACATTCTACAACTGTAATTTAGCATGCCAGTTCCAATACACCCAGCAATGGATTTCTTATTCTCAGTTACCTTGTGGGTGTAATAGCATAGTTAAGACCTACTCAAAATGTGTAACTGTAATGCCTGTCTTACAATGCTTTGACTTCAATTCTACTAAAATAATAAGTGCTCATTATAACTGGAATTCTGAACTGAGAAATGCTGAAAAATGCCTTAGGACCCAGAAAAATAGAAAAATTGTGGACGGTTTCAGAAGAAACATTAGTCCCAGAAACTGGTGGGGAATCTCAATACTTTTTATTAGTATAACGGAGTACATAGAGAAAACAAAATAATGTTCGAAACCAGTGGGCACAGCCTCATATAATTATACAAGCCTGCATTGTAGAAATATTTAAACAGACTTTTACCATTAATTTCTGAGAGTTTCCAAAACTGAATGAACCTAGTAGAATTATTCAGTAACAATATATCCTGAGCTGCTATGTTTTATGCTAATGTTTGTAAGTCCTTGAATTATAAACCTTAAACATATGAATTACATGAATCAATAAAAATGAATCCCATTTCCACTGTCGTCTTCCATCAGTGACAACAACATGAAAACAAATGTAGTTTTTATATCCACGTTATTAGATTATTGCCTCCAAGGCCTACTCACCAGATATTAACTCCCTACACAAAGAGTCATTTCTCCAGTTATTTCTGGGACCTTATTGAGGTACAGTGATCTGAATAGATTCCTTTATGCCAGCACTATTTGCTGTTTGCCACCTCCTTGCGGCATGACTACTGGGCAGATCTGTCTGCTCATCAACACTGTGCTGCCACTTGTGCCTTAGGAGTCAAAGTTGATAACTGAGCTGCTGCTGTCATTGCTGCTGCCACTTGTGCCTTAGGAGTCAAAGTTGATAACTGAACTGCTGCTGTCATTGCTGCTGCCACTCTAGGAAAAGTAGAGACCGATCACGCTGCTGACTCTACCTAGTCTACCTCCACATCAGTACAATCACAGCAACGCACCGTTTCTTCTACTACATCCACTCTAGGCACACCCCAGCTTTTCCTGTCTCAGAACCTTGAAAACCCCAGAGATCAATATGTATCCTCCTCTCTGTCATACCACTCTCATTTTAGCTAGTTCACAGGATGTTTGACTATGGAATCATTGATTCCTTAACAAGTGAAGAGAAGACCTGCCCCATCCATTCATATTCAATCTCATCCTCTGGTTCAAAGGAGATTTTTTTTAAAAATAAGATGAAACAAAATAAATAACGCAGCTGCTCTGAACATTAGCAAGCAAATGTTTTGTGTGGGTACATGTTTTCATTTCTCATGAGTGAATACTAGGTAGGTGACACAGTAATTTTATTCCTAGGTATTTACCCAACAGAAATGAAAACATATGTCTGCAGACAGAGTTCTATATGAATGTTTATGGAAGTTTTATTTATAATAATCAAAAAACCTAGAAATAACACAAATATTCCTCAACAAGGAAATGAATTTTAAAAAGTTGGATACATTCATACACTGGAAATTAACTCAGAGATAAAAACAAACTTCTAATATTGCAACAACATGGGTGAATCTCACCATCGTTACATTGAGTGAAATAAGCTAGCTATAAATGAATCTGAACTGTATGGTTTCATTTATATAAAATTTTTGAACAGGCAAAAAAACTTAGGGTAATATAATCAGATCACTGATAGTCTTGGGTGAAGGTGAGGGTGAGGATGACAAGTACAAAGATAGAAATATTCTACATTTTGATTTGAGTAGGGTCACTTAAACTTGTGTATTTTATTGTAGGTAAACTATTCCTGAATAAAGTTGATTTTCTAAAGACCTAGGATAATACACCTTTTCAAGGCCTAAGTCACTCAGTTCTTATCCTACTACTTCTATCTTTTATAGCACATTACTGCAAGCATTTTCTTATGCAAATTCTCAATAGATTTTATGACTATTCCTTTACATCCAACTCTTATAAGTTAAACAGGACAAATATTAGTACCCCATTGTGCATGGTCTTGGCATATTTTCAAATGCTGATTAGCTTGCCAAGACTTGTCTTCTCTTCTTAGGCTAAAACCATTTTATCAACTAATGCAATATATAACGCATCTAAATATACTGATGGAGAACAGAATTCAAAAACTTCTTTTTATTTTATTTTATTTTATTATACTTTAAGTTTTAGGGTACATGTGCACAATGTGCAGGTTTGTTACATATGTATACATGTGCCATGTTGGTGTATTGCATCCATTAACTCGTCATTTAGCATTAGGTGTATCTCCTAATGCTAACCCTCCCCCCTCCCCCACCCCACAACAGTCCCCCCGGTGTGTGATGTTCCCCTTCCTGTGTCCATGTGTTCTCATTGTTCAATTCCCACCTATGAGTGAGAACATGCAGTGTTTGGTTTTTTGTCCTTGCGATAGTTTGCTGAGAATTATGATTTCCAGTTTCATCCATGTCCCTACAAAGGACATGAACTCATCATTTTTTATGGCTGCATAGTATTCCATGGTGTATATGTGCCACATTTTCTTAATTCAGTCTATCGTTGTTGGACATTTGGGTTGGTTCCAAGTCTTTGCTATTGTGAATAGTGCCACAATAAACATACGTGTACATGTGTCTTTATAGCAGCATGATTTATAGTCCTTTGGGTATATACCCAGTAATGAGATGGCTGGGTCAAATGGTATTTCTAGTTCTAGATCCCTGAGGAATGGCCACACTGACTTCCACAATGGTTGAACTAGTTTACAGTCCCACCAACAGTGCAAAAGTGTTCCTATTTCTCTGCATCCTCTCCAGCACCTGTTGTTTCCTGACTTTTTAATGATGGCCATTCTAACTGGTGTGGGATGATATCTCATTGTGGTTTTGATTTGCATTTCTCTGGTGGCCAGTGATGATGAGCATTTTTTCATGTATTTTTTGGCTGCATAAATGTCTTCTTTTGAGAAGTGTCTGTTCATATCCTTCGCCCACTTTTTGATGGGGTTGTTTGTTTTTTTCTTGTCAATTTGTTTGAGTTCATTGTAGATTCTGGATATTAGCCCTTTGTCAGATGAGTAGGTTGCGAAAATTTTCTCCCATTTTGTAGGTTGCCTGTTCACTCTGATGGTAGTTTCTTTTGCTGTGCAGAAGCTCTTTAGTTTAATTAGATCCCATTTGTCAATTTTGTCTTTTGTTGCCATTGCTTTTGGTGTTTTAGACATGAAGTCCTTGCCCATGCCTATGTCCTGAATGGTGTTGCCTAGGTTTTCTTCCAGGGTTTCTATGGTTTTAGGTCTAACATGTAAGTCTTTAATCTATCTTGAATTAATTTTTGTCTAAGGTGTAAGGAAGGGATCCAGTTTCAGCTTTCTACATATGGCTAGCCAGTTTTCCCAGCACCATTTATTAAATAGGGAATCGTTTCCCCATTGCTTGTTTTTGCCAGGTTTGTCAAAGATCAGGTAGTTGTAGATATGCGGCATTATTTCTGAGGGCTCTGTTCTGTTGCATTGATCTATATCTCTGTTTTGGTACCAGTACCATGCTGTTTTGGTTACTGTAGCCTTGTATTATAGTTTGAACTCAGGTAGCTTGATGCCTCCGGCTTTATTCTTTTGGCTTAGGATTGACTTGGCAATGTGGGCTCTTTTTTGGTTCCATATGAACTTTAAAGTAGTTTTTTCCAATTCTGTGAAGAAAGTCATTGGTAGCTTGATGGGGATGGCACTGAATCTATAAATTACCTTGGGCAGTATGGCCATTTTCACAATATTGATTCTTCCAACCCATGAGCATGGAATGTTCTTCCATTTGTTTGTATCCTCTTTTATTTCATTGAGCAGTGGTTCATAGTTCTCCTTGAAGAGGTCCTTCACATCCCTCGTAAGTTGGATTCCTAGGTATTTTATTCTCTTTTAAGCAATTATGAATGGGAGTTCACTCATGATTTGGCTCTCTTGTTTGTCTGTTATTGGTGTATAAGAATGCTTGTGATTTGTGTACATTGATTTTGTATCCTGAGACTTTGCTGAAGTTGCTAATCAGCTTAAGGAGATTTTGGGCTGAGACAATGGGATTTTCTAGATATACAATCATGTCATCTGCAAACAGGGACAATTTGACTTCCTCTTTTCCTAATTGAATACCCTTTATTTCCTTCTCCTGCCTGATTGCCCTTGCCAGAACTTCCAGCAGTATGTTGAATAGGAGTGGTGAGAGAGGGCATCCCTGTCTTGTGGCAGTTTTCAAAGGGAATGCTTCCAGTTTTTACCCATTCAGTATGATATTGGCTGTGGGTAAGAGCAAACACATTCAAAAGCTAGCAGAAGGCAAGAAATAACTAAAATCAGAGCAGAACTGAAGGAAATAGAGACACAAAAAACCCTTCAAAAAATTAATGAATCCAGGAGCTGGTTTTTTGAAAAGATCGACAAAATCGATACACCGCTAGCAAGACTAATAAAGAAGAAAAAAGAGAAGAATCAAATAGATGCAATAAAAAATGATAAAGGGGATATCACCACCGATCCCACAGAAATACAAACTACCATCAGAGAATACTACAAACACCTCTACGCAAATAAACTAGAAAATCTAGAAGAAATGGATAAATTCCTCAACACGTACACCCTCCCAAGACTAAACCAGGAAGAAATTGAATCTCTGAATAGACCAATAACAGGCTCTGAAATTGTGGCAATAATCAATAGCTTACCAACCAAAAAGAGTCCAGGACCAGATGGAATCACAGCCGGATTCTACCAGAGGTACAAGGAGGAACTGGTACCATTCCTTCTGAAACTATTCCAATCGATAGAAAAAGAGGGAATCCTCCCTAACTCATTTTTTGAGGACAGCATCATCCTGATACCAAAGCCTGGCAGAGACACAACCAAAAAAGAGAATTTTAGACCAATATCCTTGATGAACATTGATGCAAAAATCCTCAATAAAATCCTGGCAAACCGAATCCAGCAGCACATCAAAAAGCTTATCCACCATGATCAAGTGGGCTTCATCCCTGGGATGCAAGGCTGGTTCAACATATGCAAATCAATAAATGTAGTCCAGCATATAAACAGAACCAAAGACAAAAACCACATGATTAACTCAATAGATGCAGAAAAGGCCTTTGACAAAATTCAACAACCCTTCATGCTAAAATCTCTCAATAAATTAGGTATTGATGGGACGTATCTCAAAATAATAAAAACTTCTTTTTATGATAGTCAATAGGAAAAAAAATTACTTTGTATCTTTACCCTTTTCAGTGCATTTGTAATGATAATCTAGTTTTAACTTCTGTTGACTTCAAATGGTGATGTTCAGCTTCAGTTAAAAGGTGATATACTAATTTATGCAAATAGCATCTAACCTCTATATAACATAATAAGTTATGATATTCATTAACTATATCCCTTCATCATCTTCCCATATGGTCATTTCCCCACAGAGTAAACTTTTATAAAGATATTTCCAAAAATACACTTTTCACATTTTTAAAAGCTTCACAGAATTATCTTGATATTTTTCACCTTATTTTTAACCTTAGTTCGATGCTACTACTATCGCATTGCAGAGTTTTCCATTAGGAATGAGACTAACGTTAAAATGATGTCCTTAAAATAACATGACAGAAGCATTATTTATTTTCTTTTTTTGGTGAAGAAAATGTATTGCAACGACTTTATAAACTTATTCAGCAAAACCAGCCAAGAACCATTAACAACATATGCTATATAGTCAAGGGCAGTGCATTGGCTTGAATTCTAAATTAATTGTGTACCACAGGCAAAGAAAATCCTGAAAATTGTTGTCAAAAGTATGTACTCCATAAAATTTGTATTTACCCTCATAAAATCTATCATAAACAAATTTCTAAATGTCATCAAAATTATTGTCTCTAGGTTTAGTCTCTTTAACAAATACACAGAAATTATAAACATCAAGGAAAAAATAACATTGATATTTCAGGTAATCTGCTAGCAAATATAAACATATGTGTACATTCACACAGTCTCTTCCATTTTAATACAGGCAATCTTTTTTGGCTTATATATCTAAAATATTTCACCACGTTAACACTTAAAGTAGCATGTGTATCCTTTAATGTACATCTTCCTGTATTCTATAATATGCGTGTAATTTGTAATCTTCTAAAACCGAACTTTGGTCTCAGATATTTTGTAGAAAATAAACTAATGTGTATAAAATAATATTTTTATTTTTATTTTTATTTTTATTGGTGTTTGCATATATACCTATACACAAAGATGTGCATAGCTTAACTGTGCAGTCTGGTTGTGTTGTAAACCACAAATATACCAAATAAAATTTATTTGTAAGAAATTAGTATCTGTAAACATGCAATGTGTCTTTTCCTATCTCTGCCCTTAAAGTTGAAAGAATTATTGCAATAGTTTATATTTAGTTTTCATTCTATATTTTTTGTAGTCAATGCGCCTACAGGCAGATGTATTCTAAGGCACATGTTGATTTATTTTATGTTCTAGATATTTTGTACCATCTTTACTTCTCAGTTGAATTAATGCATAATAACATTTGTATGGCCTTGAGTAATTTAGAGAGCTTAGATTTGTTGCTGTTGCTGATATTACAAACAGCCTGAGATTGGAGTATGTAATACATGATATTATCAAATATTAATTATGCTTCATTTTGATGTACTCAAATTATTTAAAGAAAAAGGTATCTAGGTGTTATCTTAAGAACTTGTGATTATGAGGAAGAAGAGCTATGCTGTCCATGTGATATACGAGGAAACTATGTTCAAGTCCTAGTTTAACCGTTTACTAACAAATTGAACTTAGTAAGTCAACCTGCTTTAGTTTACTCATCTTAAAAAGCAGGAGGAAGAACAGAAACCTAAAGTTAAAAGCAAGGTGGTAGGAACATGTAAGCATTCCTCTTCCTCCCTCCAGGTTTATCTTGATAGCTTGATACACTTGAAATTGCATTCTTTATTACTGTAAAATGTTAGTGAATTTTGAAATGGCTGATACAGCAGTTTTGACTTTCAACATAAAAATTTGTGAGAAGTCTGGTCCCTTGCTACATTTTATATATATAGAAGATATATGCAATTTAATTTTTTTTTTTTTTTTTGAGACGGAGTCTCACACTGTCACCCAGGCTGAAATCTCAGCTCACTGCAAGCTCCTCCTCCTGGGTTCATGCCATTCTCCTGCCTCAGCCTCCTGAGTAGCTGGGACTACAGGCGCCCACCACCACACCCAGCTAATTTTTTGTATTTTTAGTAGAGACAGGGTTTTACCATGTTATCCAGGATGGTCTCGATCTCCTGACCTCGTGATCCGCCTGCCTCGGCCTCCCAAAGTGCTGGGATTACAGGCATGAGCCACCGCACCCAGCTGCAATTTAATTTTTATGAGATTAATGAAATAGGAATAAAAACCCAGACTAAACTGAAACTTCTCAATTAATTCTGTGCTGCATTTACTTTGAAAAAAAATATGGGTGTGATCCATTTGCAACATGGAGTCTATAGTTAATGACAATTTATTGTATACTTGAAAATTGCTAAGAAAGTAGATTTTGAATGTTTTCACTACAAATAAAATAAGTATGGAAAGTCATACATATGTTAATTTGCTTGATTTAACCATTCTACAAAGTATACATATATCCAAACATGTTGTATATCATAAATGTATATAATTTTTGTCATTTGAAATAAATAAGAGAAAATGAGATTTAAAAAAATGTAGATGTAAATCGTACTCTTCTAAAACCAAATTTTGGTCTCAGACATTTTATAGGAAATAAACTAATGTGTATAAAATATTTTTGATTTTTATTTTAATAGAGTTTGCATATATACACATATACATATACACAAAGATGTGTCTAGCTTAACTGTGCAGTCTGGTGAATTTTCATAAACAGAATATACCTGTATAATTAACACCCTGCTCAAGAGACACTATTACTAAAAATCCAGAGGGCTCCTTCATGCACTCTTGTTTTTAGCCACTGCTTACAATACAAGTGGAACTGCTATCTGACTTCTAAAATCATATATTAGTTTTGCATATTTTCTACCCTACTTAAATTAAATTCTACAATTATTTCATTGTATAAATCTGTAAAATTTTCTTTATTCATTCACCTACTCATAAATGTTTAGGTGGTTGTAGTTTTTGGCCATTACAAATAATGCTGAAGTGGTCATTTTGGTAATGTCTTTCAGGCAATAAAAGTATACATTCCATTGTGTACATACCTAGAAGTGTTGGGATATAGGGGATGTGTATACTCAGTTTTCATAGACACGGTTCGTGTGATTTTTTTCTAAATAACGCTATCATATTTTGCTCCCACCAAGAACATTCTCCATCGGAGAATTCCAGTTACTTCACATCCTTGTTAATACTTAGTATTATGAGGCTTTTTAAATTCTAGCATTTCCAGCGATTGTGTTCCTTACTAGTCATCACAAAATCTATATTTAGTACAAATTATCCACTATTTGGTATTCCAAGTAAAGAATTTTATTACTTTATGTAGTTTTATATCCCCATTTGTATTGAAAGTAGATCCATTCCAAACCTGTGAATCTGATCCATTAATAATGTTTTTCAGATGACATTTGTTCCTTAATGTCCTAATTTCAATGTTAGGAGGAGATTTAAATTTTATAATAATATGTTGAAACTGAAGAGGAAAAAGTCTCAAGAGTTCCAGATGTTACACGTGGATCATATAAAATGTTTCCTGAACATGTGGAAACTGAGAACAACACTCAGTATTGATGTCAGAGATGTGGTCAGATCCTTGGAGAAGAAGAGAACATGAGGCCTTATTACAGTCCCATGATTTTCCCATAGAAAGCAGCTATGAGTTTTGCATATCTTTCTTTCCAAAATAAAGAAAATTAAATAAAAGGGACCACTTGAGATTTACCATCAGTCTTATGATTACCTTGACAAGAATTAATAAGGCCAGGCATCTTACTGACAATAAATTCTTTTACGTCAGAAATAAAATTGTTATGAACTCTAACATATTAAGGAAAACAAAAAGCTTTGTTAACCTTAAAGCAATGTGCAAGACTCATTGTTGTTCCACCCCAAAGACCTCTTCCCCTTCATCTCCAGCATCACTGAAATGAGCTCTTTTGCTGTCACAGGAAACAGTGCACAGCATGTAGGTGCCCTGTCCCTCTCATGCCTCCACAGATTCACAGACGCAGTTAATCCAAATAATCCAGCACATTTTACTAAAAGGAGTCTCTTTACTATGTCAAATACATACTGTCACTTTATCTTAAATCAGGAAACTACATGTGTGGGTATTTTTCTGGATTCCCTATTCTGTTCTTTGAGGTATTCTGTCTATAATAGGACTGATACTATACCATTTTAATTATCCAGTAGGTTTTATGTTTTTCTTTTCAAGATTGCTATGGCCATTCTTGGTTTTGTGCATTTCTGTACAAATTTTAGAATCACCTTGTCAATTTCAGGAAAAAAACTATTATTCGAATAACTGTATACAATTTATTATTACTATTACTATTATTATTATTATTTTGAGATGGAGTCTCGTTCTGTCACACAGGCCGGAGTGCAGTGGTGCCATCTCAGCACACTGCAACCACTGCCTCCCGGGTTCAAGCAATTCTCCCACCTCAAGCCTTCCAAGTAGCTGGGATTACAGGGGTGTGCCACCATACCTGGATAATTTTTGTATTTTTATTAGAGATGGGGTTTTGCCATGTTGGCCAGGGTGGTCTCAAACTCCTGCCCTCAAGTGATCCACTGGTCTCAGCCTCCCAAAGTGCTGGGATTACAGGTGTGAGCCACTGCTCCTGGCCTATATACAATTATTTATATATATATATATATACACATATATATGTTTATAAATTTTTGGAGAATTGACACTCTTGTAAACTTACTCTTGTAATTCATAATTATGATGTGTTCTTTCATGTATTTTCAACTTTCTATTAATAGTATTTTGTTTTTAGTGAGAAGATGTGCATGTTTTGATTTTTATGCATTTGCTATAAAAGATATATATTTTTATGGAAGGAATTGAGGGATACATTAAAACTGAACATTAGTTTGTCACTCATGCATAACAGTAGAAATTATTATAGAATTTATAGCCAACATAAAATACTTTGAAAGATATGCATATGCATACAGGCATACGTGTGTGTGTGTGTGTGTGTGTGTGTGTGTGTGTGTGTGTACCTAGCCAGGGCTATAATAGATTAGGAGTGTATAAGAAAGAATTTGAATGATTTAGGTTTCTGAGCATAAATATA
Source organism: Hylobates moloch (assembly GCF_009828535.3). Taxonomy (NCBI): domain Eukaryota; kingdom Metazoa; phylum Chordata; class Mammalia; order Primates; family Hylobatidae; genus Hylobates; species Hylobates moloch. Next base: position 87,564,345 of record NW_026652276.1, read on the forward strand.
AAGAGGGTAAAGAACTTTTATAAAACAAGATTAATTTATCTTCTTTAAGGATTTTTTGTTCAACATTTTTCTTTTGGGTGTTTAAAAACAAAAACTCTTTTGGAAGTAATTTCTGAAGATTGTTTAGTAAAACAATATGTCTGAGGTAGCAAAATTCAAAGGTCTTCAAGTAACTTCACTGGCAATATTTAACTGAATTGTGACTCTCAATGTTCAGTTAAGTAGAATTCCTATTTCTTTTTTTTTTTTTCAATACTTTAAGTTCTAGGGTACATGTACACAATGTGCAGGTTTGTTACATAGGTATACATGTGCCATGTTGGTTTGGTGCACCCTTCACCTTATCATTTACATTAGTATTTCTTATAACACTATCCCTCCCCCAGACCCCTACCCCCCGTAAGCCCCAGTGTGATGTTCCCCTCCTTGTGTCCATGTGTTCTCATTGTTCAACTCCCACTTATGAGTGAGAACACGTGGTGTTTAATTTTCTGTGCTCATGATATTTTGCTGAGAATGATGGTTTCCAGCTTCATCCATGTCCCTGCAAAGGACATTAACTCATCCTTTTTTATGGCTGCATAGTATTCCATGGTGTATATGTGCCACATTTTCTTTATCCAGACTATTATTGTTGGACATTTGGATTGGTTCCAAGTCCTTGCTATTGTGAATAGTGCTGTAATAAACATATGTGTGCATGTGTCTCTATAGTACCATGATTTATAATCCTTTGGGTATATACCCAGTAATAGGACAGCTAGGTCAAATGGTATTTGTAGTTCTAGATCCTTGAGGAATCGCCACACTGTCTTCCACAATAGTTGAACTAATTTTCACTCCCACCAACAGTGTAAAAGTGTTCCTATTTCTCCACATCCTCTCCAGCATCTATTGTTATCCTGACTTTTTAATGATCACCATTCTAACTGGAATGAGATGGTATCTCACTGTGGTTTTGATTTGCATTTCTCTGATGACCAGTGGTGGTGAGCGTTTTTTCATGTGTCTGTTGGCTGCATAAATGTCTTCTTTTGAGAAGTGTCTGTTCATATCCTTAGCCCACTTTTTGATGGGGTTGTTTGTTTTTTTTTTCTTATAAATTTGTTTGAGTTCTTTGTAGATTCTGGATATTAGCCCTTTGTCAGATGGATAGATTGCAAAAATTTTCTCCCATTCTGTAGGTTGCCTGTTCACTCTGATGGTAGTTTCTTTTGCTGTGCAGAAGCTCTTTAGTTTAATTACATCCCACTTGTCTATTTTGTCTTTTGTTGCCATAGCTTTCGGTGTTTTAGTCACGAAGTCTTTGCCCATGCCTATGTCCTATTTCTATTATTAAATTAATTTTAGCCTAACCTTGCTTCCTTACATATTTTAATTTCAGCCTAAAGGTTTCTCTCTGCATAGTGAACTGTAATCTAACTTGATGTGTAAACAGACTGTAACCTACTCTTGTACCAATCACCAAGCCTTAGGCAGTCACAGGCGGCCAACTGTTCAAACTGTGTTCAAAGAAGTTAAACACTGAGCTATAACCAATCCAGCTGTTTCTGTATGTCACTTCAATTTTCTGAACCTCACTTTCCTTTTTCTGTCCATAAACCCTCTCTGACCATGCAGTAGTAACAGAGTTGCTCTGAACCTATTCTGGTTGAGGAGGGGGCTGTCCATTCATGAATTGTTCTTTGCTTAATTAAACTCCATTAAATTTGTCTCGCAAAAGACAACCAGAATGGCTAGATAGTAGAAAGGAGAGCTTTATTAGTGGTATCAGTTTGCAAGCTGGGAAGCTTAGTCTCTGGCCAAAGTTGTGCCAAAGATGTTCTCTTCAAAGAGGGGAAGGCGGGTTGTGTTTTATGCCTCACAGGGTCCGTATTATACAATAAAGTTGTACATATTCAGCAGGTTTGGGGGGAAAAACATATGTATTCACAAGGGGAGCTAAGCATGTGCGCAATGGGTAATATATGTAACGTACATCCCATGTTCACTTTGAGAACGGGTTTTAGCATAAAAATGAGGTGGAATTTAGCTTTTTTAGTCAAAAGTTTAGCTATAGGACACAAAGTTTGTGCACGGCCTCTGTAAGCTGGCTGAAACTGGCTTAAAAGTCTATAGTAGCTCATTAGAAAAGAATGTAAGGCCAGTCCTCTGTCCAATCAGGGCTGTAATTCTTGGGTTGTAAATCAGAGTTCTGGTAATTTATCTGATAATTTCTTCTGTTACGGAGTTTAACGAAAGTGTGGTTTTTCTGGAATTTAAATATTTTTCATGTTAGCCAGGCCCTGAATCATCAACCTGTAGGAAACTTTGTTTCCTTAACCTCAGGAGCCATCTTAATTAATAAAAGGGATATTTACCTTGGTCTCTCTCAGATCATAAATTTAACTTAAGTTTTCCTTTTAACACTATAAAAAACATTTCTACTCTGAATTCTTTCTCTTATTAAAAATGGAAGGAATATATGGAATTCCATTATTACAAGTTTTCTTAAAGTGAATATTTCCTATGTAATAAGAGTAAAAGAAAAGAAAGCAATAAAGAAAACATCCAATAAAATCAGATTTCATAAAGATGGCTGATGGCTGTCATTTAAGAACCAGAAAAATGTGGCAAAATTTAAGTTTAGGGCTGGAGTAGCACAAGAAGATTGTGGCTTATCATTAAATTCTAACAATTTATTTTTTGTTTAAGTCAAATTTATAAATTAACCCACATCAGAAAAAATATAAAAAGGATCAAAGCACTTGAAAATAATTTTAAATGTTGAATAGATTTGTGAAGCAATGTTATAAATCCTTTCAATATGAAATAAAAAAATTATGTATGACCACTTAAGGCAGGAAAGTCCTCAGATGACTTAAGAAATAAACCTAACATGTCTGGGAGTCAACAAACTGGAATGAAATAAGAATGATATGTTTATAGTTTTTTAACCCCTCCAAATTGGGGGCAAATTTAAGCAATTGAAATAATCAGGATTACATATTTTCTGAAAATAAGAAGGTAATATATAAAAGCCTAAGAAACCTAAGAAAACAGAAATTTTAATAAGACTATAAAAAAATAAAGTATAATCATAATGTATTTCAATATTAAACTTTTTTGTCTCACACTGTATTGTATTATCGGTGATTGAAGAGGTATTTTGATTTATCAATTGTGATCAGTCTATTTTAATATAAAAATTAAACTTTTTTACTTTTCAAATGCTGAAAAATAATTCAATAAACAAAATGCAGGCTAAAAATAGCAAACAGATGCAAAATTAACTGGGATAGCTTTGTTCCCTGAGGATACTTAATGAGTGATATTTTCCTTAATCTCTGTGCATGCCCAGTAGTCATAGGGTTTACAGAGATTTAACCCAAATATTTTCTTGTAAAATAAGACTTGCATATATTTTGGTTTTGAGAAATATGTAACATAACATCAGCCATATCCTGAAACCGAAACATGTTTTTGCCAACAAAAAAGACTCTTAATGAAGTTACCTAAACTGATGACATCTATGCTTCTGAAATAATAAGGTATTTGCTCATAGGAACTTCTCATTTTTTTTTTTCAGTGTGTTTATTTCTATTAGCTAACATGTCTTTTGCAATGATCTTATGTGAAAACCGATTAGAATAGTGGGGGAAATATCAAACATACACACTTTCCCAGTTTATGACCATGTATCATTGAGAAGTGCTAGTACATGCTTTCAGTGCATTTTTTAAAATGTGAATTTGACAAATGTTCTTTTCAGAACTTGGAAAATAGGAAATAATTCAGAAATAGTTTAAAGAAATTACCAGAAAAGCATAAAGGAATCTGACTGTGTGCAGGCATTAATATTTAACCCTGTTTATTGTTTTGAATAATATTATACAAGTTCATTTGTTTCTTTTTGTACCTCATTTTAGATATCCTCCTTTCCACCCTCACGCCATCGCATAAGATAACCAAGGTACAGAGACAGTTATTGTAACCATTTGCTTTTTATTCTTCCGTCTCACTCCCTCAGCTAAATGAGCTTAATCTTCTCCATTTGGGTAGCACTTCAGAAAAGCTGATTTTGGACAGGAAAAAACTCAGGAGAACCACTTCTCTCAGAGTCATGGAATCAGTATCAAGTTGATTCCAATGCCATATGCCTGCATCCTGACTTTACCTAACCTACACCTTCACCTAGGTTCTTTACTGACTCTTTTTTTTTAACCAGAATTTTTCTCTGTGTACCAGTAACATGGTATCCATATTATGATCTGTACCACTGACCACTATTTTGGCTACATCTCAGACCTGCCCTTTGCTTGGCCAGTTGTATAAAGTTAGTCTGTGTATCCACATTTTGCCTCTTTATGTTGCCCACTTTCCTGCTTCTTTTATCTTAAGAAGCTGCTGACCACTTCTGTGTTGCTGAACTTGTGATTTGGTTTCCTCTTCTGCCCTGAAAATACCTATCAGCCGTGTCCTCATGCCTCTCAAGTCTCAGCGTGACATAATCTGTAGGTTGTTTTAGTGTATAGTGCTTAGGTTGCTGGGTGAGTTGGTGATAGGAACTGAATTGTATCTCTTTCCAAACGCATATGTGGAAGCCCTAACCCCCAATGTGACTGTCCTTGAAGAAAGGGCCAGGTTAAGTGAGGTCATAAGGATGGAACTGTAATTCAATAGCACTGAGGGATGTACTTGCAAGAAAAGGAAGAGACATCACAGATGCACAAGCACAAAGAAAAGGCCATGTGAGGACACACTGAGAAGGAAGCCATCTGTAAGCCAAAGAGAGAAGCCTCAGAGAAAACAAACCTGCCAGCACCTTGATCTGGAAACTCTAGCCTCCAGAGCTGTGAAGAAATAAATTTCTGTTGTTCAAGCCACTCCATCTGTGATATTTTATATGGCAGCCCTGGCAGACTGATACAGTTGCAATGAATAATTGGGGATGTTTAGATCTACCCAAGAAGAATAATTTGATTTATACTGGATTACCTATATATTGAGTTTCCTAAGTTACATGCAGTCAAACTCCCTAACTTTGTTGTTTAGCTTTTGTTTGCCTGTGTGCATTTAGTTACACAATGCTAAATAATGATGATAAGTCATCTTAGAGATACAGCTTTAGTGTACTTATTCTCTGAAGTGGATATTTATGTCTGATATAATATCACAGAACCATCTGAAGAAATGGGTCCTGAGAGACAGCCAATAAAAAATATATATTGCTGAAACCATTAGAAGTTACTCTTCACACTAAATTATCTAATGTATTTATCATGTAAATTATTTATATTAAAGTCTTACTCTTTAAAGATATCTATTTGTTTCAATCCTTATTAATCACACTTATTTAGGATATTTTGGAAAGAAACCACATTATTGTCCTTTATTTGTGGAATTATATAATAGTTGTTATACCAGACTACATAATGTATTTTGAAGCAATTATTTCTAGATCTATGTTTATTTCTATCACTCTCTCTAGAAACAGGTATAAATGGTCTCTGAGTGCTTTGTTTCAAGAACTTTGACTATTTATCTTTGTCATATTGCTTAATACTCAAATTCCAAATGAGTACCAATTTTGGTGAACCCTGTAGCATGGTGTTAGTAGAAAGAACCTGCATGTTGGGCCCAAATAAAGATGTATTCCTTGATTTTTCTGCTTAGTATCCTTCTAGCTTTGGGCAGCTTCATTAAAATCTCTGAGTCCCAGATTTGTCATCTGGAAAACAGGTTTAATAGCATTCCTTTGTGTCCTATAGTGCAAACTAAATGAGATAAGATATACTAAGTACACAGCACAGTCTGCTGAAGCATAGCATTCAAAAAAAATGCTAGCAGTTACTGAAAGCTACCTCTGAATATTTTCTGAAAGTAATCACTGCTCTGAATAGTATTCATTTCAAGTTCTTTCTGAACACATCAGGGAATTCAAAATCATGGATCTAGACTCGTTCCAGATGGGGGAAAATGAACACATGCTTTTAAAAAAATCATTTGTGGTATGGTAATGCATTTTTGCCTAAATTCTTAGTCAAAATTTCAGGTGAGTTTAACAGTTAAAAAGTAAATGCCTATTTTAGATAATATAATTGAACATAACTCCTGTTGCTAAAAGTACATCAATATATTCCTTTTCATCTAGATGTGAGTAAAAAGATCAAGAAGGCCTTGGGAGACAGCTCACCAAAACGTTCAGATTATTTATGTTTATCATTTTATTATTTATGGTTATATTGAAAAGTTTATTAAGTTAGCACTATTTAAGTTTGTTAAGTCTAGCACTGGAGTTCTTTTTAGCTTAGTTTTAAATAACTAGATTTTATATTTATACAACACTCCATTTCCTTTGCATTTGTCCACTCATTTGATTAAAAACATATAAATGTGTATTAGAAATAAAAAACCTGATATGGTTTGGCTGTGTCCCTACCCAAATCTCGAATTATAACTCCCACAATTACCATGTGTCACGGGAGGAACCCAGGGGGAGGTGACTGAATTATGGGGGCGGGTCTTTCCTAGGCTGTTCTCATGATAGTGAATGAGTCTCATGAGATCTGATGGTGTTAAAAACAGGAGTTTTTCTGCACAAGCTCTCCCTTTTGTCTGCTGGTATCCACATAAGTTGTAACTTGCTCTTCCTTGCCTTTCACCGTCTGCCATGATTGTGAGGCCTCCCCAGCCACGTGAAACTGTAACTCCAATAAACCTCTTCCTTTTGTAAATTGCCCCGTCTCTGGCATGCCTTTATCAGTAGCAAGAAAACGGACTAATACAAGACCCCTGTCATGTGTTTTGAGAGTAAGTAATGAATACTAAAATCTAGAGAAAGCTGTGAGAGAAGTTTGACTTCCAAAAGTAAGAAAAATCCCATTCAGAATACAAAATATATAAATATATTTAGGTTTATTGCTTTCAAATATGCCCTTTAAAATTGTGGTAGATACTAGGCTGTTCAGATTCTCCTTTATTCAGAAAATTTCTGCAGCCAAAGAAAGCTGTCTTATCCAAGGTGACATGCCTTCCCCATCCCCAGGACAGCCTGAATCCTAAGACTGCTTATATGAAGATTTCAAAAGGCCCAGGCTCCCTTGGTTCAAAAATGACAAATCTGATGGGTGCTGCAGCTCAGGAACTCCGAGTAAGTGAGGGAAACCTCTGTTGCTACTACCTAATCCCTCCCTCTCCCCTTTCTCACATGGGCATTTCTGCCTCGCCACCCTCACCCCAGAACACACTCTAATAAGCTTTCTGGTTTCCAATCCCAGTTTCAGAATCTGCTTCCCTAAAGGAACCAACCAACAAAAATCTACAAAGAAGTTATGACCAGTAATTCAGTTATAACTCATAAGCGCTTATATCTTTCTCCAACCCATTGTATTCCAAAACTCTTATTTAAAGAGAGAGGGATGGAATTGTGAGCTAGGAAAAATTATACCTATGGAAGATAGAGGATGCATCATAGAAATAATTGAGAGTAACCATGTAAAGCAATTAATTTCCTATGGAAAAACTGTATCTTAAAGCTCTATTATATCCAATAATTATAAATGCTAGTAAGTACAGTCAATTAAATCAATTAAACCCTTTCATATTTATTTGAGTAAAACATATTATCTGAAGGCCTCCATTTCCCTGTTACCCTGTTATAGTTTCTAGAAATCACCACGCAAGGTCGGTCTATGTAATATGCTCTCTGACAGAGCAGACAGAGTGGCCAAAATGCTTTCATTAGTTTATTGGCAGGGGGCGATCTGAATTAACAATCCAAGTACCAGTACTAAGGACTTGCAAATATTGATTAGTTTGAAAGCAATACATTAGGTGATTTAAAGTATGGATATGCTTTAGTAGTGGAAAAAGAATTGCATTTGGATCATGGGCAGCCAAATGGAAGAGGAAAAGAAAAAGGATGACAAGAATAATAAATAAAGAGAAGTTCCGTGATATATGACTTAGATATATTGTATTTCTAAAGAGATGTCAACCTGCATATTCATCTGAAGAAAAAAAAAAGCCTACAATTTAAACAGAAAGAAAAGCAGCTCTTTGGCAAGAAAAACTTAGTGCTAAGCCTTTAACATGAAATCCAGATAGAGGATCAAATCTTCATGGGTAACCCCATAAAATCTAACAAAAAATGTATTCCAGAGGGTTTGATCTAATAATTTGCAGCCTCTTAGGCACAGACGTCCCTATGACATGAACACAACTTCAGGTTCTATATTTGGAAACCTATATTACTATGGTCTATAAACCAAGGATTCTAAAAAGAACAAGATGGAAATTATAGTTATAAACTATATAACTATAAAATAACCATTTAAACTGTGAGAAAAATAAACTGTCTTTGTTAAAAAAAAAAAAAAAAAAGCTTAGCTGAGTTAAAAGATCCTGTGGGGGCTGGGCGTGGTGGCTCATGCCTGTAATCCCAGCACTTTGGGAGGCCGAGGTGGGCAAATCATGAGGTCAGGAGTTCGATACCAGCCTGGCCAACATGGTCTCTACTAAAAACACAAAAAATTAGCTGGATATAGTGGTGGGTGCCTGTAATCCCAGCTACTTGGGAGGCTGAGGCAGGAGAATCGCCTGAACCCAGGAGGCGGAGGTTGCAGTGAGCCGAGATCACGCCACTGCACTCCAGCCCAGGCAACAGAGTGAGATTCCACTCAAAAAAAAAAAAAGAAAAAAAGAAAAAAGAAAAAAAGTCCTGTAGGACATGTAGAACTGAATTAAATTTCCAACTGCTGTGTCTATATGCTTTGTGATCGTGAAAGATTCCATTGGCAGATCAGAAACACAAAATTCCCATACAAAAAATAGAAGTGATAAAATGCTATGTTATAGAATACTTGGAATAATTAAGTAAGATTTCATAAACAATATATTTAGCACAGATTTTGACACATAAAATGATGTACTAAGTAGTCCAATAATTATAATAATTTATTAGTAATTTTATCCTAACACTTAAGCCAAACACTTTTCCAATAATCCTAATTTGAACATTCTGTAACAGTAGGTAGAATTGAACTATGCTGGTATTCTCTAGAACTCATTTTAAATGACCACATTTGTATTTTGGCTTCTTAAAATCTGTTTGGAGCACTTTAAATTAAATTAAAATATACTGTGATTGAATCACAAGTGTACAAACTCTCATCTACAACACACACACACACACATACACATATATACCGTATATATTGTGCTTTTTATTTCAAAGCATGATAAATAAGAAATGGAGATCAATAAGTCCTTGAAAGCCTCCTGGGGATTTGTGTGATCTAGAAATGAGGATCTTTCTTAAAATCATCTTAGAGAGGGTCTTTTTTAAAGTCATTTTAAAGTCTGCTTTTTGTTTGTATATTTTTTACTTGGCCTGATTTTTAAAACAATTCCAATTTATAGAACACATCAAGACACATGCTGAGACACAAATTGGGTGAGTTGTGAGCCACGTCTGTGTAGCCACAAGGCCTGCTACACTGCACATCTCACCTCCTGCAGCCTTCACTTTATTAGTCTCTCATATGTACCCATCTATTATCCAGCCCCATGTTAAACACTGGCAGAAGTTAAAAGGAGTTTTAAAATATATTAACATATAATGCATTTTTTTACAATGTGCCTGCAAACCAGCCCATTAATCTCTGGAAAATTTAATAAAACCCTATGTAGTTTTAGAGCTGAAAATTTCTCTCCCATGATATTAAAAATATATTTTTTTAAACAAGTCTTCCTTTACAATATAAATATTGCTTAGATGGTTAACTGTGCACTCTCTCTTTAGAAAATACATCAAAATGCTAAAATCTACCAGTTGTCTCAGATCAATGTTCAGATGTTCAGAGGCTTTAGAGTAAAAGAAGTAATTTATGAGCCTGACCCACCCACTGTCAAGGAAAAATGAGTTTGAGTGGAATGCCTCATGGAGGAACTTCGCTCAGCTAAAAATGTACATGAAAACACTGAGCATAAAATGAAGTCAAGAAGAAGGAAAAGAATCCAGATGGAGATGACTATTTTAAAACTTAGACCAGAAAAAAAACAGTCAAATATTTAAGATATGAATTAATACAGTGTACTTTTGGATTATTGATGTTTATTTTCTTAATTGTGCCGGTGGTTCACAGTTGTATAAATATGTCAAAACTTTCAGATGGTATAATTTAAATTTGTACAATTTATTGTATGTCAGTGATACCTCAAGAAAGCTATATAAACACAAACTAAAAGAAAATACAAAAGACAAAACAAAACAAAAATAACAAATAAAACATCCCAAATGCTTAGAAATTAAATTCTTAATAATACTTTAGTTATAGAAGAAATCATAATGGAAATTAGAAAATATTCTAAATAATTATGAAAATATACATAAAAATATGATATAAAACTAAAGCACTACTTTTAGGAAAATTTATAGAATTGAATAAATGTAAAAGAAAGGAAGCTAAAAAAATCAACAAAACATAATTAATGTGGAAGTTAGGAACTATTAAAGAAGAATAAAAATCAAAGAAATAGAAAACATAAAATGAAGAAATCCCCATAAATTTTAAAGTTCGGACTTTGAAAATCTTAATAAAATCAAGTAATACCTTACAAAAAATGTATCAAAGAGAAAGAAGGCAAAACACAGTGTGATGGTTAATACTGAGCATCAACTTGATTGGATTGAAGGATGCAAAGTATTGATTCTGGGTGTGTCTGTGAGGCTGTTACCAAAGTAGATTAACATTTGAGTCAGTGGGCTGGGAAAGGCAGACCCACCCTTAATTTGGGTGGGCACCATCTAATCAGCTGCCAGTGAATAGAAAGCAAGCAGAAAAACACGAAATGGCTAGACTGGCTTAGCCTCCCCGCCTACATCTTTCTCCCATGCAGGATGCTTCCTGCCCTTGAACATCAGACTCTAAGCTCTTCAGCTTTAGGACTCAGACTGGCTTTCTTGCTCCTCAGCTTGCAGATGGCCTAATGCGGGACCTTGTGATCATGTGAGTTAATACTACTTAATAAATTCTCAAATATATATATATATGTATATATATATATAAGTTTATTTTTATAAACTATGTAATATTTATAATAGGAGATATATATCCTATTATTTCTGTCCCTCTGGAGAGCCCTGACTAATACACACAAATTGAAAATATCAGAAATTCTAGCAACCAATTGAAAAAAATATTGAATGATACTATTTATAAAAATATAAAGACATAAATACCTAGAAATAAAAATAAAGTGGTATAAGAGCTCTAAAAACAAAACAAAAAACATATAAATCACTTTTGGGAGAAACTACAAACTAATTAGGAATAAGCTATATGATTTTAAGAGTTAATATTAAAAATGTTGTTTTAAAACTGATACATAGATTTAATGTAATTCAACACAAATTTCCAGTAGTTTATTTTATGAAAATGAATACGTGGCTTCTCTAACTTATATGAGAATGCAAAAAAAAAAAAAAGAATAACAAAGACAATTATGATGCAGGAGAACTTAGAACACTAAGTATTTCATCTTCATGTAATTACAGTGTGAATAAACAGTGAGGTATGGGTACAGATAGAGATAAACTCATCAATAGAATAGAATATAAAGAGGGACACCCACACATATATAGTCAGTTGATTGTAACATAATACAAAAAATTAACAAAAGAAAAGGATAATTTGACAAATTGAACTTAAAGTTAATTAAAATTTTACCTCTTAAAAGACATTATTAAGGGTTAGAAAAGGCAAAAAATCAAGATTATATTTAAATGTTTGTGTATACACACATATATGTATATATAACAAATATTAAAAATTTAAAAAAGATGTCTCAGCTCAACAATATCAAGATAAATAATCTGTTAAGAAGATAGGCTACAGACTTGGGCAGGTGCTTCAAATAAAAGCCATCCAAATAATGCATAAACATATGAAAAGATGTTTAACCTCATTCATCATTGGGCAAAAAAAAAATTACAACAACAATGAAATCCCACTGTATACTTACTGGAATAACTAAAATATAATAAAATACTGATATTTCCAAGTGTTGGTGAAGATATGGAACTCTCATATATTGATGGCAGGAATGTGACTTGGAATAATTCCTTTAGACAATTATTTGGCAGTATTTACTGAAGCTAAACATATATTTTATAAAGTATCAATTCTATAATATATTGTATTACCTAATAAGATGCTTGCATGTGTCCATCAAAGTACATGCAAAACTATATCATCATGCCTTTATAATAACTAAAATGTCCATCAATATTAAATATAGTGTGGTATATTCATATTATAGGATGCTTCATATCAATAAAAATAAACTGAAATTATGTGTGACAACATTGATAAATCTCAGTAACAATGATAAGCAAAAACGCTATATTCAAATGTTACATACAATAAGATTTTATGTATATGCATTTCAGAAGTAGGCAAAGATAATTAATGATGTAGTTCAGAGGGAGTAACAGATAATGGTAGAGGCAATGACTATGAAACAAACTTACCATGTTATGTTTTCAATGAGTAATAGCATATACAAATGTCAGGAATGGAACATGCCTTTTTTCTCTTTACTTTCTAATTTATTTTTAAATCAAGTTTTCTAAACTAGAGATTTGCCTTCGCCTGGTGGTAACAAATGAAGAATATTTAAGAAAGGTTCTGAAAGAAATATGATCAAATATGCAAGCCCCATTGATCCAAAGCTACCTTGTTGAAAAGACATCTCCCAAATCTGAATCAATGCATGTGGATTCAGAACAATGCAAGTCAGATTCACTTAAATTGTCCATCTTTTATTCCCCTTTAAATCAAATATCAATAACCTTGGGGAGGTGATGCCAGCATTCAAATTAAATGACTTCTGGTTTTTCATGTAGACCCGTTTATAATCTTCTCTAGTCTCAATAAGCCAAATAGGGAAGAAGAGATATTATTAATTATCTTATCGATCCACTTGTCACCTGAATAAAGTAGAAACATAGTGATTTGTTTTGTTTAATGTGACCTCAGGAATCACAGCAAAAATAGTCAAGCTCCCAACTGTGCTCATTCTCTGCTACAAACTAAATTGTATACCCAGGCCTGTTACCTCTCCTTCCCCCTTCTCTTTTATTATGTGTTACACAGGGTGTCATTTTGCTAAAACAAGCCCTTTAATTATACATTGCCAAAAGTGTCACCTACTGTTAAATGATTCCTGTGCTGCAGACAGAAGAAACCATGAACCCTGCAAGGTTCTGAAGTTTCCATTACGTGCACAGACCCCAAGAACAGCTGTTAACAAATCTGTTGGTGGTTTTGTGTAAAAAGGAGCCAGGCTGTGCTCCTGCTGTACTTTTGGTCAGAGAAAGCAATTTGCATTTTGACAGGCTTTGTGGGCAGAAGAAAAAACATCACAGGTATAATAATAGCTCTACATGAGAGATTTGGAGCTATGTTTTACTAATATTGAAAGTTTCATTAAATAATGAGCAGCAATAAGAGAAAAATTATCTCAGGAGAACAGCAATATTAAGACTGTTTACTGATAACATAGATGAGAGTATTATTTTAAGGAACTTTAAGAAAAAGATGTGTGATTTAATATTTTATTAGACTGTTTAACATAAACTTTATCAAAATGAAACAAAAGAAGATAAACAGGTAGTAATGTAGACCAATTTTGTCTTTAAGAAAACTTATTATTTAAATTCTCCATTCTCTTACGTTATAAAATCTTTATCTATTTTGAACCTATTTTCCCACATACTTTTGAACTATAATAACTGACATGTAAATATAGAGTATATTTTTTGCTGCCAACCAAAATACTTAACTTTGTGTTGTAATTGCTGCTCTGTTTTACTATTAGACCTTAATTAAACACAGTGATCTAGAATTGAGCATGGGCCTTGCTGAATTTAAATACTAAGTCTAAATTTACTATCTGCATTACCGTACTTAACTTATTTTACTTTAAGTTCCTCATTAAGTAAATAATACCTTCAAAAATTTTACATTGAACACAGATCTCAAAATAATTTACATTTATAAAATATTAATAAGAAAGTAATGGTTTAGTACTGATAAAAGTTGATTGTATTTATCAATATTTGGTTTTTCTCTGCTTGCTAGACGTACTTAAACACATTCTACAGACATTTTGCTTCTGAGTGGGACCACAAGACACAATTCTGGCTAATGGAATGTGTGTGGCAGAATTGTGTGCCACTCCCAGAGCTGACCGAAAAAGCAATCTTAAACACACTCTCTTCTCTCCAGGGCCCTAGAAATAGCAGACACAATACAAGGTGGGGTCTCCCTGAGTCAGAGCTTGGAAAATAGTTGTGTACAAAGGCCACACAACAAGGATCAAATGTATTGGACTTCACATAAATGGGAAATAAAATTGCCTGTGAGATTTTGAGGATAACTTTTTTTTAAGTTACCCTATGCTAACTGATGTTATTATGTAGATATTTAAGCAGAATATGCATCTATTTCTAAGAAAATATTACTCTATATTAACTTCCTTAACCCATCAGGGTGTTTTGTTGTTGTTGTTGTTGTTTTGTAGTAAAGCCAGAGAATTTAAAGGCTCATGTAATAAATATTCTAGATGAGAAATTTCAAAAACAAGTACTAAAAAATAGTACTTTAACAACCAAATAAATGCATAATTATTTTAAGTCTTTTAAATCTTATCCTATCTATTACATAATATTAAATAAGCAGATGATTTTAAGGAGATAATTTTATTCTATTTGCTTGTTTGTTGAGAATCCATGCTATGCTGTGTTGCGGTCAGAAAACAATCCCCTAAAATGAAGGACTCAGAAGCAACCTCACAAGTAAAAGTTTTTCTCTGACCTTCTCCTGTTCTTCTGCTTCTCAGTCCCATTCTCTCCCAAGGCTAGCTGTAGAAACTAGACTCCCTCTTCCCTAGGGCAGGCCATTGAAACCAGAACTGCTTTTCCCCAAAGACAACCATAAAACCTAAAAACATTACTCTAACTTTCCCTCCATCTTTCTGTGTAAAAAATGGCCATAAAGAAATTATCTGACCTACCTTCTTTGACTGTAAGTCATAACACCCCATTTCCAGAAAGAGTCCTGCCCACACTCAGAAAGGAGAAAACCTGCATAGAGAGGCCAAGAAGAATCTAAACAGACAGGCCTTGCTGGGCTTCTCCTCTGCCTATTAACATTAGATCCTATGCTTTGTATCCAATTATATATCTACACAGCTGTCCATACTTTGTGGAACCTAAGCAAATAAATAGACTATTTCCGCCTGTATCTCTGTCTCTTCATTTTGAAAGCTCTCATGTATACATGTTAAATAAATTAGTATGCCTTTTCTCCAGTTTATCTGTTTTCTGTGAGTTGATTTGTCAGCAAACCTGCAGAGGGCCAAGCAGAACTTTCCCCTTTCCCCCTACAGCTGTTATTGTTAGGTACAGAGAAAGATGTAAATCTTTCCTTTGTAAAAAGTAAAAACAAAAATGGCTTATAAGTAAGTGTACTACTGATAGGTATTTAATTATCAATAAATAGTGTGTTAACTCTAGTTTATCATTCTTGAGTATATGGTATCTTTCAGACTAAAACTCAATCTCATTGCTCGTAGTTTTATTACGATATTCTAATCAAGTTGTAATATGATATATTGGATTAATATAGCGAAGCATAATTATCATTTTATAAAAAGGTTTGAGATAAAGTAATGCATACATATTTAAAATGAACTACAAAGCAATATGCAAAAGTAGAAACAGCTTTCTTAGATAAAACTTTCAAAATAATACTTCTTAAGTATGATGTAACATTTTTTTCTAACATAGCTCTATGTTGACTAGACAATATATTTAGAAGATAAAAAGATAATGATTTATTTTAGTGACTCTCTGTCTGACTAACACATTTCTCATTTACACATTTTCCTTGAAGCTCTCAAAACAGCAGCAGCAGCTACAAGGCCCTGAGATTTCCAAGGCATACATCTGCATGGCCACATTGCATCTCCCTCCCATCTAATTGCTTTGCTTTCTTTTTCTCTTCTGCTAATCTCTGTCCATCTAACTTTCTAACATCTCCCAGCTCAATACATTCTTTTTGCCTCCCGCTTGGTCTTTTTACCTGTGAATCACTTCCCCACTGAAGGTCTAACATCTTAGTCCCACAATCAGTATAGTTTTTTGGAAATGATATTTCCAACTTGCCTGTGGCAAACTCAAAGCTTGGCATGTGATCCTTTTCAATGCTGCAGCTTTGATAAATATATAAAGGATCTTAATAAGCTTTTCTTCTGTGTAAATTCAAGCTATAGTATGGATGGGAAGTTCCCACTTGGTTCAGAGACATCCTAACTGATATTGAAAATACAAACAGGTAAGCCAGCAGTATGAGGTAGGCCAAAGATCAAGACATAGAACAGATGAGTCTAGCGAGAGTTTAGTTCAGACAGTTGAGGATCAAAATGGCATAAATCCATGTGAAGTGCAGATCAATCAGGTAGACTGAATAAACAAAGAGGAAAAAAATCCCCAAAAGTCAAGCCATTGAAGACATCCTAATACATACTAAGCAAATATTTCTAAAATTTCATTTAATATAAAGAATCACATAGTAACCTTTCTTTCTCTTCATTGCCAGACTTCTTGAAAGTTCTATAAAATAGTCTACCTTTATATTTTCAACTCTTATTTACTCACTTCATCATCTCTTTACAATCAAATTTCTGTCTCCACCACCCTATAAAGATTTCTTCCTCTACGTCCAAGAATAGACTTTTAATTGAGAGCTAATTGTTTCTATGCCCTCAACTTTGGCACTGCTTACTCACCCTTTTATTAATAAAATGCTTAGCAATGAACTCTTAGCCTCTGTGGAATCATTTTTTTTCTGGTTTTGATTCTATGTTGTAAACTTGTGCCTACACTAGTTTTTAAATTACTTTTTCATTAGCTGAATCAGACCATATTTCAATGTGCTTGTAAAAACTGTTACAACCTCACCTCTCAAAACACTTGTTCTCACACCATATGCTTCAGACTTACAGTGCTTCTTCTATTTGCTTGTACATGACCTTGTTATGGGCCATCCTCTATGTCTAAGGTGTCTTTTGTACTTTTTATCTGGTTAAATACTACTGCCCAAGACAGAATTAACATTTCTCTGATCTTGACTAAATTTTAGACAGGCACCCTCCCCTCCCACATAGTCACCTGTAGAATTCAGATGGCCTAACCACAGAGGCCTTACTTCCCTTTTCTTAGCACATTTACTTTAGAACATTTGTAGCTGCAATTTTTTTCCTCTGCCCATTTGAGATTCAAATCCTTTAAAAAGCCTCCTTGCCAGTTGTACAACCCAGGACTATCTTTCTCAACTACCTGAAGGCAATCCCTTTGAAATGTAATTATTAAAAATAAAAAATAATACCCCTTATCTCCCAGTCTCTGTGGAAGAATGGGGCTACTGTTGGTAGGAGCCTTTCTCGAAGTTGTAAAACTACCTGCTGTCATAAAGATGCGAAAGAGCTTACCTTTCCTTTGGGTAAGGCCAACTAGCAAATACAGGTGACCTGTGATCCTCCTATAGGAAATGTCCCCTGAGAGAGGCTTGGTCTTCAGAAAGGGAAACCTTCAGACCACAGCAGCTCTGTTAGAAGGAGACTAAGGTGGGTTTAACCACCCTGATCATACTCACGTCTCTTTCTCTACTGTCCTGCCAATACATATCTGAAAGTCAGAGGTTCAGAGAGCCTAATGCAGGTCACATACCCACAGAGCTAGGTGGAGAAGGGTAGATAGTAGACAAAGAATCTAACAAAATATTTTTTATATATGTATCTATGTTTATGTATATGTATATATGTATATGAATATATGTATATGTATATTTATGTACACACACATACATAAATATTTGTATCGCAGTTTGTAAACTAGTTGAGTCATTCATCAATCTACCCACTCATCCCTTCAAAGGATGATTTTTTTTAATGTGATTGGCAATATATTAGGTCCTGGAGATTAAAAAAGAAACCAATACAGCATTACAATAATGATTGCATTGAATTGCTACTACAGCAACATTTCCAAATATTGTGGAATTTTAGGAAACAAAGGTATGGAAGCAGTAAAATTTTTATTGTCATTTGCTTTAAGGCTTATAGATAAGTACATTGCCAAAAGAGAAGTGGAAGCAAGGCTTGATGGATGCGAGTGGTTTCATGTATCTGGACTATAAAATCTGTGAAAAAGATAGAGAGGAAAGATGTTGGTAAAATAATAGCAAGCTAGCTAGCTAAATAGATAAGTGGATAGATAGATAGATAGATAACAGTATCACCATGGAGACCAGGAAAGGAATGATTACAATAATCACCCAATAGTGTTCTGTGTAACACTCAAAAAAGTAAGACTGAAAATTGACCTTTGAGTTTTAATTGTGAAAAGAGTATTATTGATCTTCACAAGACTTGCAGGTGGAAAATTATAAAAGGTTGAGATTTTATTCAAACCTGAAGAAATCTAAATACTTATTACATGAAAAAATTCAAAAAGATAAATGATGAA
This sequence comes from Hylobates moloch, assembly GCF_009828535.3. NCBI lineage: Eukaryota > Metazoa > Chordata > Mammalia > Primates > Hylobatidae > Hylobates > Hylobates moloch. Next base: position 87,582,919 of record NW_026652276.1, read on the forward strand.
AAAGAAGAGTTACCTTGAATTGAAGTATAATATTAAATTAAAAAATGAACTGTTTTTCTTCTGCTCTCACACTGCAACAATCAACACAGAACACTTCTGGGACCAAATATGTGGGGATTTTCCCCCACCAGCAAGCAAGCAATTGATTCTGCAGTGAACACCAGCTGGAGATAGCATCAGATCCCACAGGTTTAGGACTCATTCCACTTCTGATGCCAATCACGAGCCTTGGGTTATTTTATTTGTGTTTCTGGCCAACCAGCTATAAGCCAGAGTTCCCACAACCTCTTCCTTGGGTTTGATTAATTTGCTAGAGTGGCTCACAGAGTTGAGAGAAACAGTTATGTCTGCCAGTTGATTATAAAGTATATTACAAGGGCTACGCCTGATAAGATGCAGAGAGCAAAATACGGGACAAGGGTCACAGGGCTTCCACACCCTCTTTGGGTACATTAATGCATTCAGCTATCTGGAAGCTCCTTATACCATCCTCTTGGGCCTTTTATGGAAACTTCATTGCATAGACATAATCGAAGCATCAATAAAGGGGTAGAAATGTGATTGGACAAAAAGGGTGTGATCTAAGACAAATAAACAGAGTGGGGAAACCCAGCAACTTCTATCTATCTGTTCAGATTCTTTTTGGCCTCTCTGTGCAACATTTTCTCCTCCAGGGTATGGGGCAGAACCCCTTCTGAAATTGGAGTTTCGTGACTTATAATCAAACAAGGTAGGTCAGAGAATTTCTTTGTGACCAGCTCCAAGACAGAAAGGCAAGAGAAAATTAGGGTATATTTGTAATTTCGGTGGCCTGCCTTGAGGCGAAAAAGGAGCAGGTGAAAGGAGGGCAGAAAAAGGTCAAAGAGAAAGAAATTCTGTGTCTGAGGCCTGATTCTGAGGTCTAAAGCATCCCAACATTATAACAAAAGATGGTCTTTCACTTTTATCTCTCTGAAGTTGCTCCAAAGCTGCTTCAGGAAACAAGGACAAAAGGCCAAATACTTTAACAAAAGATATGCTTATTGTTTTAGTCACTTAGGAAATAACAAAGGTTACGGGGGTTATAAGCCAGGAACTGTGGACGAAAACCAATATGTATATATAATAATGTAACAGACATGTTTCTCATTTTTTCCTTTACCTTTTTGCTGGTAGAGGAGAAGATTTTATTGATGGATTCCATCTTTACTGCCTTTCAAACCCTGCCTTTCTCCTCAGAGGAAATAAAAAGATTAAACAATTGTTATATAAACAGCACATGAATTGTTCTAACCTGATATTATCAGTAATTCTTAAATGTGTGTTTATCAGGAACTCAGTGCAAATTCAGTATTTTTAGTCTATTATATTGTTGTGGCCCAGAACACACCACCCCAAAATATGACTGGAGAAGACCAGAATATTTCAACCTAATGTATGTTTTTGGAATATTTTAAGCACATTACTCACATTAGTTTTAGGACCTGCAGACACAGAAGTATCTCTGAAAAGCTGTCCTTTTGTAAATATATATAAAGGAAACCTGCATTTGTAAAAGTATCTCTATCAGGAAGATAGTGGGCTGCTGCCAGACAACGACAATGTGCAGTTTTACATATGTATCCATGTGCCATTTGTTTCCTGACCCTTAGTCATCTTTAGATTAGGTATATCTTCTAATGTGTACAACAGTACCCGGAATGTGATGTTCCCCTTCCTGTGTCCATGAGTTCTCATTGTTCAATTCCCACCTATGAGTGAGAACATGCTGTGTTTGGTTTTTTGTCCTTGCGATAGTTTACTGAGAATGATGTTTTCCAGTTTCATCCATGTCCCTACAAAGGACACGAACTCATCATTTTTTATGGCTGCATAGTATTCCATGGTGTATATGTGCCACATTTTCTTAATCCAGTCTATTGTTGTTGGACATTTGGGTTGGTTCCAAGTCTTTGCTATTGTGAATAGTGCCGCAATAAACATACGTGTACATGTGTCTTTATAGCAGCATGATTTATACTCCTTTGGGTATATACCCAGTAATGGGATGGCTGGGTCAAATGGTATTTCTAGTTCTAGATCCCTGAGGAATCGCCACACTGACTTCCACAATGGTTGAACTAGTTTACAGTCCCACCAACAGTGTAAAAGTGTTCCTATTTCTCCACATCCTCTCCAGCACCTGTTGTTTCCTGATTTTTTAATGATGGCCATTCTAACTGGTGTGAGATGGTATCTCACTGTGGTTTTGATTTGCATTTCTCTGATGGCCAGTGATGATGAGCATTTCTTCATGTGTTTTCTGGCTGCATAAATGTCTTCTTTTGAGAAGTGTCTGTTCATGTCCTTCGCCCACTTTTTGATGGGGTTGTTTGTTTTTTTCTTGTAAATTTGTTTGAGTTCATTGTAGATTCTGGATATTAGCCCTTTGTCAGATGAGTAAGTTGCAAAAATTTTCTCCCATTCTGTAGGTTGCCTGTTCACTCTGATGGTAGTTTCTTT